>NC_056740.1:432332349-432422968 GCF_019279795.1 Protopterus annectens | reverse complement strand
TGCCATATGTAGCATGACTTTGTGTACTGCATGTGATAAATGTCTTATGCTGTGTACAGGTGTTGCAACTATGCCTATCCAATGTGCAGTACGGGGTTGCCACAACTGTGTGTCATGCTCTGTGTATTGCATGTCATTGAGGAAGCTACTGACATTACTGAGCTGTGCAATGTCTCACAGCAAAAATGCATGGCATGCATTATGCGTAGGTGTGTTACGTGTACATGGCCTACACCTCACCTATGACATGCATATTTCATTACCAACATTGCAGGTATGACACACTCACCAGCATGGATTGGCTGCCCTGCCGTCACACCAGAGGGACCTACGAGAATATGAGAGGGTTCATCCATGTGGCATTGCTACAGTGGGTATGCTAAACTGCAGTACAACAACAGTCAACAGTCACAGGTGTAGGCATATTATACAAACTATCCGTATTGCACAACAGTAGGCAGCAGAACTGCTAAACACACAGTACACATCTCATGTACACATATTCTAACAATACAGTTAACTGTAGTCTACAGATAGGGCATATTACCTGCTTGCTCCAGGTGGATGTGCTGGGTGGCTCCAGCCTCCATTACAACACATGTCAGAGGTTGCCGTAGCTGTTGTCCAGGAGCCACCACGCTTAGGAGCAGCTCCTCCGCTCTGGTGAGGGGGTTGTATGGCCACCCCACCACCTGTGGCAAGCTGCTGTCTTTGGATATCAGACGCACACTGCCGGACTTGTCTAATTACATCACTGCAGTGATGGCGTACATGCTCATATGTCCGGTTATGCATGCCTATGTCATTTACCCGACTAACAAGCTCCTGCCACAGTGCAGTCCGCTCCTGCTGGTGCTGGCTGGTTCTGGAGAACATCATGAAAAAAACACCAACACACCACTCTTCAGTTCCAAAAAACAACCACGAAAATTAGGAAGGAAAAAATTTCAGGATGTATAAATCACATTTATTAATCCAAACGTTCTGGTACCTCGGCAGTTCGCCTTCAGTGGAACAATTTCAATTACATCATATCCAGCATATATAGGCTCATAGGTTCATAGGTTCATACTAGGCTATCTGCCCGAGGGCATTTACAAGCCTAGCCCATAGTTTTGTGGCTTACGCCACCCCTTTAGAATGGGGAACTATACCCATTATTTTGCTGTGCCTCTGTCGAGCAGTGACACTGAGGTAATCCCTGGGGTATATCTGCAATCTCCCATCCATTGGTCAAGATTTCTCTTGAACAAGGCCAGCGAGGTGCTCTGCCTCACATATACCGGGATTTTGTTCCACAGCATAGGGAGTCTTTGGGTGATGAATCTATCCTCCAGCACGTCCTATTAATAGCCGTGTCGAGGTTTAAGTCTCCCGCCCTTGTGGCTCTGACGGATCTAGATTTTTTTGAGGTGAAGCATATTCATCAAATCTGGGTTTGACATGGCCTTGTATGTCAGGCACAGGTCACCTCTGAGCAGTGTTAGCGACTGAATAGAGCTGGAGTTCTTTCAGTCGGGCAGCATAGGACAGATTTTTGAGACCCTTTATCCTTTTGGTGAGGAACTTTTGTGGCCTCTCCAGCTGCTGCAAGTGTCGGGTCAGATACATTCTGAATGGGGCATTGTACTCAATCATTGGTCTGATGAGTGATGAGTATAGGGAGACTATGACCTCCCTTGATCTAGATGTGAATCCCTTCATGATAAGGTGGGCAATGTAGAAGGTCTTCCTAACTACTTTAGCTACATGGGTGTCTAATGACAGGCTACTGTCAACCTGGGTCCCCAGGTCCCTGATAATTTCTTCTGTGCTCAGTGGATTGCCAACTATATGGTAGCTAGGGGTAACCTTGTTTTTCCCGAAGGGTATGACTATGCATTTTTTGGCATTTAACTTTAGGCCATGGCTCTGGCACCAGTTATCCGTTTCTGTGAGACCCTTCTGAAGGATATCTGTGTCAGATGTGTTTTCGACCACGGGCGCCAGTTTGCAGTCATCTGCAAACTTTGTCAGCCATAACCCTCCTGTGTTTGCTTGTGCTTCGGAAAAGTAGATGCCAAACAAGAGTGGGCCCAGGACTGAGCCCTGTGGGACACCATTGGGACAGGCTTTGAGTCTGACATGGCGCCAGCAACTCTGACCCTGTGGGTTCTGTCACTGAGCCAGTTTGCAACCCATCTTGTGATGTATGGGTTAACATTTAAGCTGATGAGTTTTTCAATAATACCCGAGTGGGGTATTGTATCGAAGGCTTTTGCCAGATCGAGGTAGGCTGTATGGACTGCCTTTCCCTCATCAATGGCTTTGGTGACTGTTTCGAAAAAGTCAACCAAGTTTAAAAGGCATGATCTGCCTTTGACAAAGCCAAACTGGGTTGGATCCAAAGTCTGCAAATTCCCTATGTCTTTCTTTATGAGATCCATTATGATCCTCTACATGGCTTTGCAGATAAGGCTTGTCAAGCTAATGGGCCGGTAATTTCCAGGGTCGGTGGAGGCACCGCCTTTGTGAAGTGGGACCACAGTCGCAGTACGCCACTCCCTGGGTACGTATCCAGAGGTGAGACTATGATTAAGCAGCTGTCCTAGCTGTGGGTTTAATTCCTCGTTGAGTTCATGGAGCACACAGCCGGGGACACCATCAGGTCCCATGGATGCTGTGTTTTTGCTTTGGAGAGCAGTTCTCACTTGGGAGTTAGAGATGTTTGGGGGCTGCAATCGTTTGGTATAGATATCTCTCCTTTTGGGGAGGGAGGGAGAAGTTTGCACTGAACCTGTCAGCCAGTATGTTGGCAATGTCTGTAGGATCAGTAATCTTCACATCATTTTGAACTAGTTCTGAGCATATCTGGGAGTTTCCTCCAGGTTTCTAACATAGCTAAAGAAGGCCTTATGATTGTCTTTTGAGTCTTTAGCTATTTTTTTCTCAAAGTTTGCTTTGGATGATTTTTATGAGAGCTCTTAGTTTTTCTTATAGCGGATCAAATATGTTTTTTATACACACAAAACACCAACATGTTGGTAAAGTGTTCTCCCTTTCCCCTTTCACATTTTACATCCATATGTCAACAGTTTATTTTCAATCTTAATTTTATTTTATTTTATTTCCATTACATTTTCATTTTACATTTTAAGTATTGTATTTCAGGTATATTTTCTCTATATATATGTTATATACATTTGAATGTTTGTTATGGTTGGGTTCTACCTTTGGCCTTCTGGTAACATTTTCATTAGATTACCATAATCTGTAATAATACAGTTTTTAAACCCCTCATATATACAACACACATACAAATATTAAGATTAAGATAACTTTTAGTGTTAATTAATATGAGCATATTTTTAAAAAAACATGAAACAGGTTAACTAACAATGAATTTTACATGGTTGGACCTTAATGAAATTTAATTATGTTCATTTTATACAGATTTTATTGTCTATTTGTATTCATACTAAGAATAATTCTGCATAAAGTGAATAATTGTTTTAAAATGCTAGAATTTCATGCATTTATATGCACAGTTGCATCAACACTTTAACATCTAAATTTCCGGGAAGAAATGTAGGAATTTACCAAGGGTTAAAAGTTTTAGGCCTTTTTAAGGACTAATTGTATAATTCTAATTTAATTGAATAATTATGTAGTTTAAGAATATATAAAACGTGGTAACTGATTATGAAGTATTCAAGAAATCTGTTTAGGGCAGATGAAAGTCAATCTGGTGGATGTTGGTCGACAGCCTTTAAAAACGTGTTGGGACAAAGTTTTTATTGGTATTTGGTTGTTGGTTCGAATTCTACTTTATTTTACTTATAGTGATCAAAGGTGTCTTACCTTTTAAGGATTTTGCTCTATCTTGTAGTAGCTTCCTCCTTTTGTTGTAGAGTTTGTTTATGGCTGGGGTCCACCAGACTGGACGCTTGCCTTTGGTACAAAGAGTCTTTGTTTTGCTTGGGATTGCCTTATCCATGCAGTCCTGCAGGTGCTGGTAGAAGGCATTTGTAAGTGATTCAGTGGCTTGAGTACTGTTTCCACCGGCTCGGGGGCCTTAAAGGAGACCACACTAGTCTTTAGAAGTTTGAAGTCGGCTTTCGAGAAGTTCTTTACTGTGGTCTTTTTTATTTCAGGTGGGGGTGGGATGAGGACCTCCAGCGAGATTAGTTTGTGATCTGATCTCACCAGTGAGGGGTATACTTCCGGTGTTGAACATTGTGCTCCCATGTTTGTGATGATGAGATCAAGTATGTTTTCTCCTCTTGTGGGGATGGTGACTAGTTGTTCCATGGCATTTGAGTTTATGAATTCCAGGAACTTTTGGGCTAGGGTGTTTGGGCTTGAGTAGTGTTCCCAGTCTATATTAGGGTAATTGAAGTCACCTAGTATGATGGTGTTTGGAGATACATTTATCCCCTCCAGTGTTTTCAGGAAAGCCATGTGAGGTTCCTGAGTTTGTGAGGGTGGCCTGTAACATGCTACAATTTGCAGAGCAGTCTTGCCTATGGTTAATTGCACCTGGATGGTCTCCGATGCATCGTGCGTTGCCACCAATCTTGAGGTGTGGGTGTCCTTGATGAATATGGATACCCCCCCTCCTTTGTTGGTATTGTCCGGATTTTGGGGCCGGAACACATGATATGAGGTAAAACCCGATAGTGCTGGGGTGCTCTCAGGAGCCTTGAACCAGGTTTCTGTCACAGCACGATGTTCTCCATACTGAGAAGGGCCTCGAAAAGTGCATTTTGAGATTGAGACTTCTGGCATTGAGCAGCATTACCTTAGTTTTTCCTTTTTGTGTTCTAGGGTGGTAGGTTTAGAATTTGAGCCTTGCCTAAAAAGGCACTATGGGGGTGGCAAGAGCCTTTGCCAATATCCGGAATCCCAGGGGTGACAGGTGCAAACTGTCCCTTGCAAAGCAGCGTGGCTTGTCCAGCATGTCATCCCAGGCAGACAGACATTGGATCCCCTTTGAATGACACCAGAGTTTAAGCCAATTGTTAAAGTTGATCATCTTATCTCTGTATTGTGGCATCATTCTTGGTGAAGGTAGGATACTGCTCAAGGTCAGGGTCATACATGCCTGGGCTAAATAATCAGAGAGCTCCTCAAAGTCTCTTTTCATGTAGTCCAAGGAGGTACGTCTCAGGTCGTTTACACCAGCGTGGACAATGACTGAGTCGTATTTGTACCTGCTGTTGAGAGACCTGAGTGCTTGCGTTATGTGGTGGATTCTAGCGCCCGACAGGCAGTTTACTGTAACCCTCTCCTTACTCAGTCTGGTGAGCAGGATGTCAGTGTGTCTGACTATGGAGTCACCAATGACTAGTGTGTCTGGCATTGTGTTTGGCCTTAAGGGCTGTGACTGTGACACTCTGACTGTGAGGTCTATGTGTTGCATGTGCTGTGTTCTGAGGTGGTAGTTGTTTGGGTGTCTGCTTTGGTGGCCTCTGCTGTTTTGGTAGATTTTTGATCAGAGCCTCCGAGTATGTCTTTGTGTGTTTATGTGTATGATTTGAGGTTGTGATGGTACTATGTGAGACTGGGTCTATAGTGTGTGTGGTAACCTTCTCCTCCTGTCTGGTCTTGCCAGTCCTATGTTGAGAGAGCTCAGCCTCCAGTTTGGCCGTATAGTTGCATCTCTCGCATGTGTTTGTGTTTTGTGGGAGGAGGAGAGGGTTTTCTGTGTACATGAGGCAATTGGAACATTGCCTCAATGTTCCCAGGTTCACCAGCTGAGCAGGAGAGGACACTAGCAACTGATCCCTCGACATGCTAGAAGGAATAGACAAAACAACTTTAAAAGAGATTCCGGGGGATGTGGGTGACCAAGAAATGGGGTTTGCCTTTTTGGGGTACTATCTATAACAAGAGTGCTGTATCAAGGTGATAAGTACTGTAGGAGCAAGTGCTAGGTTTAACAGATAGAGAATAGTCTACTTGGAGTCAGGTAGAGATGATCTTTTTAGTTATAGGACACGCTGATTAGATCAGTAGTATAGTTCGAGGAAGGTAGTTTTAAGGGAAAATTTGAAGAGTGGACTTTAGGTAGCCCGAATAGTTTAAACCTGCGTAACCGGCGCTGCCCTAGCCGCTAATAAATCGTATAAACGCAAACGCGCGTTAGCGTGTTTTATATCAGGGGGCTGAAAGAAGCTAGGAACTGGCCCAAAACGACCAATAGACTACAAGTTACTGGCTGAAACCTCACAAAACTGGACCAACAGGCAGCTCAATGCTTCCCACTCCCACTGGTAAGCAAGGGAACTTCCTACCTCCAAATTTGGCAAAGAATCAGTAACAGGAACTGCAAACAAAGTCCAGGGATCAGCAAGCTCTGAAACTGGACTACTCTAGCTCAGTAAGGCGTGAAAACAAGAGATATTTTTTTTTTTTTTTTTTTCAGAAACAAGCAGAAACAGATACAGTAGACACTTATAAATGCTATAAATCGGCTATCACAGCCTACACAAACAATTTGCAACAATTACAGATTTTAAAAGTAACAAACTGAGAATTCAAGTGCAATAACAGAATAAATGCAGAAAAACAATAACAATGTATCAGCAAGCAGGCGAAATACAGTTGCTAGATAAATAGAAGTGGAAAGCCTCAAAAAATATACTTAAATCAGTAAAGTCGTTTTTTTAGCTCTCTGAAGCTTGGATTACTCTGCTGGCCACCACGAGGATCTGTGCTGAGTAGATACAAGCTGATAAATGCGCGTTTAGCATGTTTTATATCAGGGGGCTGAAAGAAGCTAGGAACTGGCCCAAAACGACCAATAGACTACAAGTTACTGGCTGAAACCTCACAAAACTGGACCAACAGGCAGCTCAATGCTTCCCACTCCCACTGGTAAGCAAGGGAACTTCCTACCACAAATTTGGCAAAGAATCAGTAACAGGAACTGCAAACAAAGTCCAGGGATCAGCAAGCTCTGAAACTGGACTACTCTAGCTCAGTAAGGTGGGAAAACAAGAGATATTTTTTTTTTTTTTTTTCAGAAACAAGCAGAAACAGATACAGTAGACACTTATAAATGCTATAAATCGGCTATCACAGCCTACACAAACAATTTGCAACAATTACAGATTTTAAAAGTAACAAACTGAGAATTCAAGTGCAATAACAGAATAAATGCAGAAAAACAATAACAATGTATCAGCAAGCAGGAGAAATACAGTTGCTAGATAAATAGAAGTGGAAAGCCACAAAAAAATATACTTAAATCAGGTAAAGTCACTTTTTTAGCTCTCTGAAGCTTGGATTACTCTGCTGGCCACCACGAGGATCTGTGCTGAGTAGGTACAAGCTGAAAAATGTGCGTTTAGCGTGTTTTATATCAGGGGGCTGAAAGAAGCTAGGAACTGGCCCAAAACGACCAATAGACTACAAGTTACTGGCTGAAACCTCACAAAACTGGACCAACAGGCAGCTCAATGCTTCCCACTCCCACTGGTAAGCAAGGGAACTTCCTACCTCCAAATTTGGCAAAGAATCAGTAACAGGAACTGCAAACAAAGTCCAGGGATCAGCAAGCTCTGAAACTGGACTACTCTAGCTCAGTAAGGCGGGAAAACAAGAGATATTTTTTTTTTTTTTTTTTTTCAGAAACAAGCAGAAACAGATACAGTAGACACTTATAAATGCTATAAATCGGCTATCACAGCCTACACAAACAATTTGCAACAATTACAGATTTTAAAAGTAACAAACTGAGAATTCAAGTGCAATAACAGAATAAATGCAGAAAAACAATAACAATGTATCAGCAAGCAGGCAAATACAGTTGCTAGATAAATAGAAGTGGAAAGCCACAAAAATATACTTAAATCAGGTAAAGTCGCTTTTTTAGCTCTCTGAAGCTTGGATTACTCTGCTGGCCACCACGAGGATCTGTGCTGAGTAGGTACAAGCTGAAAAACGCGCGTTTAGCGTGTTTTATATCAGGGGGCTGAAAGAAGCTAGGAACTGGCCCAAAACGACCAATAGACTACAAGTTACTGGCTGAAACCTCACAAAACTGGACCAACAGGCAGCTCAATGCTTCCCACTCCCACTGGTAAGCAAGGGAACTTCCTACCTCCAAATTTGGCAAAGAATCAGTAACAGGAACTGCAAACAAAGTCCAGGGATCAGCAAGCTCTGAAACTGGACTACTCTAGCTCAGTAAGGCGGAAAACAAGAGATATTTTTATTTTTTTTTTCAGAAACAAGCAGAAACAGATACAGTAGACACTTGTTTATGCTATAAATCGGCTATCACAGCCTACACAAACAATTTGCAACAATTACAGATTTTAAAAGTAACAAACTGAGAATTCAAGTGCAATAACAGAATAAATGCAGAAAAACAATAACAATGTATCAGCAAGCAGGCAAAATACAGTTGCTAGATAAATAGAAGTGGAAAGCCACAAAAAATATACTTAAATCAGGTAAAGTCGCTTTTTTAGCTCTCTGAAGCTTGGATTACTCTGCTGGCCACCACGAGGATCTGTGCTGAGTAGGTACAAGCTGGAAAACGCGCTTAGCGTGTTTTATATCAGGGGGCTGAAAGAAGCTAGGAACTGGCCCAAAACGACCAATAGACTACAAGTTACTGGCTGAAACCTCACAAAACTGGACCAACAGGCAGCTCAATGCTTCCCACTCCCACTGGTAAGCAAGGGAACTTCCTACCTCCAAATTTGGCAAAGAATCAGTAACAGGAACTGCAAACAAAGTCCAGGGATCAGCAAGCTCTGAAACTGGACTACTCTAGCTCAGTAAGGCGGGAAAACAAGAGATATTTTTTTTTTTTTTTTTTCAGAAACAAGCAGAAACAGATACAGTAGACACTTATAAATGCTATAAATCGGCTATCACAGCCTACACAAACAATTTGCAACAATTACAGATTTTAAAAGTAACAAACTGAGAATTCAAGTGCAATAACAGAATAAATGCAGAAAAACAATAACAATGTATCAGCAAGCAGGCAAATACAGTTGCTAGATAAATAGAAGTGGAAAGCCACAAAAAATATACTTAAATCAGGTAAAGTCGCTTTTTTAGCTCTCTGAAGCTTGGATTACTCTGCTGGCCACCATGGGGATCTGTGCTGAGTAGGTACAAGCTGAAAAACGCGCGTTTAGCGTGTTTTATATCAGGGGGCTGAAAGAAGCTAGGAACTGGCCCAAAACGACCAATAGACTACAAGTTACTGGCTGAAACCTCACAAAACTGGACCAACAGGCAGCTCAATGCTTCCCACTCCCACTGGTAAGCAAGGGAACTTCCTACCTCCAAATTTGGCAAAGAATCAGTAACAGGAACTGCAAACAAAGTCCAGGGATCAGCAAGCTCTGAAACTGGACTACTCTAGCTCAGTAAGGCGGGAAAACAAGAGATATTTTTTTTTTTTTTCAGAAACAAGCAGAAACAGATACAGTAGACACTTATAAATGCTATAAATCGGCTATCACAGCCTACACAAACAATTTGCAACAATTACAGATTTTAAAAGTAACAAACTGAGAATTCAAGTGCAATAACAGAATAAATGCAGAAAAACAATAACAATGTATCAGCAAGCAGGCAAAATACAGTTGCTAGATAAATAGAAGTGGAAAGCCACAAAAAATATACTTAAATCAGGTAAAGTCGTTTTTTTAGCTCCCTGAAGCTTGGATTACTCTGCTGGCCACCACGAGGATCTGTGCTGAGTAGGTACAAGCTGAAAAACACATGTTTAGCGTGTTTTATATCAGGGGGCTGAAAGAAGCTAGGAACTGGCCCAAAACGACCAATAGACTACAAGTTACTGGCTGAAACCTCACAAAACTGGACCAACAGGCAGCTCAATGCTTCCCACTCCCACTGGTAAGCAAGGGAACTTCCTACTCCAAATTTGGCAAAGAATCAGTACAGGAACTGCAAACAAAGTCCAGGGATCAGCAAGCTCTGAAACTGGACTACTCTAGCTCAGTAAGGCGGGAAAACAAGAGATATTTTTTTTTTTTTTTTTTCAGAAACAAGCAGAAACAGATACAGTAGACACTTATAAATGCTATAAATCGGCTATCACAGCCTACACAAACAATTTGCAACAATTACAGATTTTAAAAGTAACAAACTGAGAATTCAAGTGCAATAACAGAATAAATGCAGAAAAACAATAACAATGTATCAGCAAGCAGGCGAAATACAGTTGCTAGATAAATAGAAGTGGAAAGCCACAAAAATATACTTAAATCAGGTAAAGTCAGTTTTTTAGCTCTCTGAAGCTTGGATTACTCTGCTGGCCACCACGAGGATCTGTGCTGAGTAGGTACAAGCTGAAAAACGCGCATTTAGCGTGGTTTTATATCAGGGGCTGAAAGAAGCTAGGAACTGGCCCAAAACGACCAATAGACTACAAGTTACTGGCTGAAACCTCACAAAACTGGACCAACAGGCAGCTCAATGCTTCCCACTCCCACTGGTAAGCAAGGGAACTTCCTACCTCCAAATTTGGCAAAGAATCAGTAACAGGAACTGCAAACAAAGTCCAGGGATCAGCAAGCTCTGAAACTGGACTACTCTAGCTCAGTAAGACGGGAAAACAAGAGATATTTTTTTTTTTTTTTTTTCAGAAACAAGCAGAAACAGATACAGTAGACACTTATAAATGCTATAAATCGGCTATCACAGCCTACACAAACAATTTGCAACAATTACAGATTTTAAAAGTAACAAACTGAGAATTCAAGTGCAATAACAGAATAAATGCAGAAAAACAATAACAATGTATCAGCAAGCAGGCGAAATACAGTTGCTAGATAAATAGAAGTGGAAAGCCACAAAAATATACTTAAATCAGGTAAAGTCGCTTTTTAGCTCTCTGAAGCTTGGATTACTCTGCTGGCCACCACGAGGATCTGTGCTGAGTAGGTACAAGCTGAAAAACGCGCGTTTAGCGTGTTTTATATCAGGGGGCTGAAAGAAGCTAGGAACTGGCCCAAAACGACCAATAGACTACAAGTTACTGGCTGAAACCTCACAAAACTGGACCAACAGGCAGCTCAATGCTTCCCACTCCCACTGGTAAGCAAGGGAACTTCCTACCTCCAAATTTGGCAAAGAATCAGTAACAGGAACTGCAAACAAAGTCCAGGGATCAGCAAGCTCTGAAACTGGACTACTCTAGCTCAGTAAGGCGGGAAAACAAGAGATATTTTTTTTTTTTTTTTTTTTCAGAAACAAGCAGAAACAGATACAGTAGACACTTATAAATGCTATAAATCGGCTATCACAGCCTACACAAACAATTTGCAACAATTACAGATTTTAAAAGTAACAAACTGAGAATTCAAGTGCAATAACAGAATAAATGCAGAAAAAACAATAACAATGTATCAGCAAGCAGGCGAAATACAGTTGCTAGATAAATAGAAGTGGAAAGCCACAAAAAATATACTTAAATCAGGTAAAGTCGCTTTTTTAGCTCTCTGAAGCTTGAATTACTCTGCTGGCCACCACGAGGATCTGTGCTGAGTAGGTACAAGCTGAAAAACGCGTTTAGCGTGTTTTATATCAGGGGGCTGAAAGAAGCTAGGAACTGGCCCAAAACGACCAATAGACTACAAGTTACTGGCTGAAACCTCACAAAACTGGACCAACAGGCAGCTCAATGCTTCCCACTCCCACTGGTAAGCAAGGGAACTTCCTACCTCCAAATTTGGCAAAGAATCAGTAACAGGAACTGCAAACAAAGTCCAGGGATCAGCAAGCTCTGAAACTGGACTACTCTAGCTCAGTAAGGCGGAAAACAAGAGATATTTTTTTTTTTTTTTTTTTTTTTCAGAAACAAGCAGAAACAGATACAGTAGACACTTATAAATGCTATAAATCAGCTATCACAGCCTACACAAACAATTTGCAACAATTACAGATTTTAAAAGTAACAAACTGAGAATTCAAGTGCAATAACAGAATAAATGCAGAAAAACAATAACAATGTATCAGCAAGCAGGCGAAATACAGTTGCTAGATAAATAGAAGTGGAAAGCCACAAAAAATATACTTAAATCAGGTAAAGTCGCTTTTTAGCTCTCTGAAGCTTGGATTACTCTGCTGGCCACCACGAGGATCTGTGCTGAGTAGGTACAAGCTGAAAACGCGCGTTTAGCGTGTTTTATATCAGGGGGCTGAAAGAAGATAGGAACTGGCCCAAAACGACCAATAGACTACAAGTTACTGGCTGAAACCTCACAAAACTGGACCAACAGGCAGCTCAATGTTTCCCACTCCCACTGGTAAGCAAGGGAACTTCCTACTTCCAAATCTGGCAAAGAATCAGTAACAGGAACTGCAAACAAAGTCCAGGGATCAGCAAGCTCTGAAACTGGACTACTCTAGCTCAGTAAGGGGGAAAACAAGAGATATTTTTTTTTTTTTTCAGAAACAAGCAGAAACAGATACAGTAGACACTTATAAATGCTATAAATCGGCTATCACAGCCTACACAAACAATTTGCAACAATTACAGATTTTAAAAGTAACAAACTGAGAATTCAAGTGCAATAACAGAATAAATGCAGAAAACAATAACAATGTATCAGCAAGCAGGCGAAATACAGTTGCTAGATAAATAGAAGTGGAAAGCCACAAAAATATACTTAAATCAGGTAAAGTCACTTTTTTAGCTCTCTGAAGCTTGGATTACTCTGCTGGCCACCACGAGGATCTGTGCTGAGTAGGTACAAGCTGAAAAACGCGCGTTTAGCGTGTTTTATATCAGGGGGCTGAAAGAAGCTAGGAACTGGCCCAAAACGACCAATAGACTACAAGTTACTGGCTGAAACCTCACAAAACTGGACCAACAGGCAGCTCAATGCTTCCCACTCCCACTGGTAAGCAAGGGAACTTCCTACCTCCAAATATAGCATCATCTTCCAATTAATCAATTAACCATCAAATGTATTTTCTTAAAGCTCAAACACACAAATATCAATAAATGCTTCAAATTTTTAACTAATACATTGAACAGCTTTAGTGCGACTGAAACCCACAAATAAACCATGCTGAAAACACATTATTTATACATATACTCTAATTTCAATATTATGCTCTATACTACCAATATATTAATTTATCATTTATTCATTAAATATACAATATTAAATATATATAAAGCACAATAATAGTTACTAGCAACATTATAAATATTATAAATATAATATAATACAATATTATATTATTATGGCCTTTTCCTTCCTAATTTTCGTGGTTGTTTTTGGTTCTGGAGAACAGCATGGTGTACTGCTGCAAAAGGCTGTTGACTATCACCTCTTCCTCTTCTGCAGTGTAAGCTGGATTATGTTGGTGGGCCATCTGGCTGAAAAAGATATGAACAATATGTGTGAGAGTGTCCTGTGGCACACTCTACACCTTTACCCACAGATATCACTTTACTGACATATATACCATCCTATTGTCTGTCAGTGGTTACACACATTCACTAACACTTATTGGTTCTCAGGCCACAACTAACTAACACTGCCTGGCAGACTCTATATATCACACCACTATACAACAGTACCTGACACACTGTTTGTGACACATTGCACAACCTCAAGACAGGGGTGTATATCACACCAATGCACGAACAGAGATGTCATCCATTGCAATGGATGTGAAGTACAGGTACAGTAGTACCACTCAAACACCCTATTCATTGATGCCATAGCCCTGCCTAACAGATGTGTCCAGTTGTTACTATAGATGGCATACTGCTGTAACAGACTATAGATGGTGCTGGATACACACGTCAACCCTGTAACACACATATGATTGCAGGCATTGTACAGGCATAATCACACACACATCAGGCAAACATACAACACACCACTGAATGCCAACACAGATGAGCATTACCTGTGTACCATACGGTGCTGTGTACCACTACTTACACACCCTTATGCCTGCAGT
Organism: Protopterus annectens; assembly: GCF_019279795.1. Lineage (NCBI taxonomy): Eukaryota > Metazoa > Chordata > Ceratodontiformes > Protopteridae > Protopterus > Protopterus annectens. The sequence goes on along the minus strand of NC_056740.1, from coordinate 432,409,012 downwards.
CTGTCCTCTGTGCAGACTACAGGAAACACACATGACAGTGTTTCCAAGCAATGTGAACGCACACCATACTGTGTTGTTTAGCCCTACAGCTTCAGGTAGTACTACAGTTCTTATTGGTGATGGATTCACCTGCAGTACCACTCACTAAGCATACATGTATTGCTTTAGCCTACAATGAGACACCACATTCATCAATGGTGAACTACGTCACATCATATTCCGTACTACTATGTCTGCCTAACAGTACATTACACATCAGTTGCTGTCCTCACAGCTAGGTTAGGCACTACCATGTCAGATACAACATCACACTAAGCTATCACACATTTACACACCTTGCACACATTCAGCGTTACACTCATTCAACCTCACATAGCAGCTATTGCATTGAGTACATGTGTGAGTGCATAGTGTCATAGGTAGGTGATATGCTATTGGCCCTAGGGCCTACCGCGGCTAGCCATATGCTACCCTGGCCTTTGACCCACATGTACTTTGATTTCACTTGCCCCTGCCAACCTGAACCACGGAGGTGTTTCCTGGGGTGTATAAACAATCTCCCACACAATCTTCAGGGGTATTTATAACAACTGCTAAGGAGGAGCCTTGTTTGCTATTGCTATGTGGTCTATTCCGGTGTATGGCATATGTCTGGAAAGGAACATATCCCTCTAGCATGTGCTGTTTAGTGAGCTGACAAGGTTTAGGGCCCTACAGCATGTAACCCCGAGGGGTTGTGATATGTTGCCATGGTGGTTGTCACCCAGCTATGGGTGTGACATACCTCTGTATGTCCGGCAGAGGTCACCTCTGTGTGGCCAGTATGCAATACAGTGTAGTTGTAGTTTTGTGAGTCAGTCTGCATAGGGCATCTGTTTGCAGACAGTATTACCCTTTGGGAGGTTTGTCTGTGGCCTGTTCACCTGGTGTAGTTGTCATGTGAAGTACATACCACACAGGGCATTGTGATGAGTAGAGGGGAAGCGTACCCTATACATCCATAGATGACACATCTGTTGTCATGACACATACCACACAGACAGATTACAGGTGTAGTGTGGCACTGTCTTCATCACAGTGGAGGCTACTGTCCACCTGTGTCCCATGTTCCCTTATCACACCTTCACTGTTAGGTAGATCTCTGCCTATGTGTTAGTTAATGGGTACACTGTTTTGGGAAGGTGGAATGGCACTGCAGTGTCAACACTTGTCTACAGTCGATGCATTGTTCACCACACACCTGTTGTGGTACATATGACCCCATGTCTCTGTGTCTCTCTCTCTCACTCTATATGTATATATATATCTGTATATCTATATATATAGAATACATATATCTATGTATTATATATGCCTATCTATACGCATACATGTACACATCCATTGCTGTACACATGGATGTATATATAGGCACATGTACAGTCCACCTTTCATGGTGGGGATCTCACTTATGCGACAGTTGTGGGATGTACAGGTATATGATTTCATTGCACAGTGTTGTGCAGAATGCATGTGGGTGTCCTCAGCCCGTGTAGCATTAGCAGGCCTCACTCTCTGTAACACATCAGATCTGACAAATCTGTCCCACAGCATTTAACCACCACATGACATATATCAACACTACCATAGCTGGCCTTAGGCATAGGCCGACTGGCCGGCCACCTAGGGTCCCGTTCTAGCAGGGGTGCTTTTCCACTATTTATGTGGACACAAGGATGGGGGCACCAGGAAGTGTGGTGGGGGGTGCCGTGGGGCCCTTTTGCCTAGGGCACCAGTTGACCTAAGGCTACTCCACTGCACTGCATGCTGTCTTCTAGGCCACAAACCACAACCTACATGGATATATGCACATATCAACATTCACTGACAGATAGCTGTCCACCCTTCACTAACAGTTGCAGTATGTCCCTTGCCCTATGCACATGTGCAGATACAGATAGATACATACTGCTGCCACACATGGATGATTTGCAGTATGTGGAGTACTCTTCGGGAACATCTACAACATGCCAACACATACATTTGAGTTACATACCTTACATTTGTATTTACCTGCTCCGTGTGTTACGTTTTTTTTTTTGTCTGGTTTGTTTTGGGTATTTGCCCTCTATTTCACCTTCGGTCTTTTTTTTTGGCTGGTTTGATTTGGGTTTTGCCCTCTATTTCAGCTTCGGTCTCTGTTTCTGTCTCTCTCTCTCTCTCTCTCTCTCTCACTCTCTGTCTCACGACACCTGCAATTATATCATTGCATGTGTGGACTGCAGGTACAGCCTGCTTTTCTAGGTATCTGCACTTGTACATGTGACAGCCTCTGTACCAATTGCTGCCCACCATTCAGTAATTGCATGCAGCCTGCTGTTTGGTGATTGCATTACTCACTGTGATTGCAGCCCACTGCTATAAAATGCTTGGTTAGGTAGGTGTAGCCCTTTCAGATTTCAAAGGTGGGGCCCATTCTTGTTTGCTCTGGACACCGTTGTGTCAGTCTGAAGGTTGGTATATGTCTCTTATCTGATGTTAGGGTTGTAACCGGTTATGTGCATGTTGTACTCATACCTGCATGTTGCTGCTTCCAGTACACATATCTCAGTATAGACATGTACACACCCCTCCAAATGCTAACACAGGATACATGGGAGTATGTACATTTTTCTCACTTACACAATGAACTGCCATACAAATGTGGTTATTGCACTGTATTCCTGTGGCCAGTGTTTATCCTGGTCTGATACTGTGTGGTGTTTGTAAGGTGCTACTGTAACATTATTCCCTGCTAGGGTGGCTGGTTCCCCTTTCACAGTCATGTCATGCAATTCCACAACCACTGCTGGTAAAAACACACAGAAAAGAGTTTGTGTTATACCATTCCTAATTTCCATTTACATTCCCTCATTGTAATGCATGATATATTTATTTCAGAACCAAGGTATTTGTATATCTGCTGTGGCTTAGTGGTAATTCATGCAGTCTACTGTGTCCAAGGTCTGGGGTTCGAGACTGACAGAGGTGTTTTATTTTGCTGCTGAGCAGAACAAGGGCCATGACATAGAGTGACTAAGGCACTTTTAAGCAGTTGTAAGCGGGTTTGCGCGACGCTTAGTGATGCTAAGCTTAGCGCACACATGCGCACACTCGCTTAAACCTGCTTACTACTGCTTAAAAGTGCTTACTCCCGCTACCCCCTGTGCTAATTTCTTTGAAAGAAAAGAAAATGGGGAGATAGGAAAGTGGTGAAAAAGGGGACACAAAGAGGGAAAGACGGTAGGAAAACAAGCTCGGGATGTGCAGGACGGGTGTAGGGAAGGTCCACAGCTGCCCATTTCTTTAACAGCAACAGCTCTGCATATGCAATGCATTTTGACTTAATTTTGGATACTTCCACCCCTGGGAGTGGGGTGGCGACAACAAAGTATGTTGTACTGCCAATTGTAATTATCAGTTTACATGTCCAGCGGACATGTGTGCGAGATGGGCAGCTATGTATGGGGCGTAATTTTTTTGTGGGTACAGATTGCCCCCCCCTTTTTTTTTTTTCAGTTGAGTGGAAAGTGAGGTAGGGGAAGTAGGTATTTTTGGGGAGGTAGGTTGTGGAGGTAAACAGACAAGACAAACAAGACACATACAGGGTCAGAGTATGACACATGGGGTGGGTGAACACAATTGACGGTGACGGATGTTTGGAAATCGCAAGCCCATGAGCCCACAGATGGTAACAGTGGGACTGAGATCCCCACCCATGGACAGTCACCACTGAACCTTCACAGACCCGAGGGTCGCTGTGCTGGGGGCTGCGTAGGAGGGGCAGGCTCACCCGTGAGTCGCGCCACTCTCGCCTCGAGTTTGCATAGGGGATCAGCGACTAAACGCTGGATCTCCCTATGCACCACAACCCAGACCCTTCAGAGGGTGACAGGTGGCCCTTCTCCGCCCACGCTTGCAGGGGGGGCGAGCCCCATCCCCTGCAGCGCTTCCACCTGAAGGTGGCACAGGACCAACGGAGGAGGGTAGCCCAGGCTGGGCACCAGACATGCTGGTGCCAGGTGCAATCACCAGCTGAGGAAGGACAGGTGGGTCCGCTGGGACTAGCCTTCCCATACGTTCTGTGATTAGGTGTGTTTAATTACAACATTGACAGCAGCATTCAAAATGAGTTGTAACAGCATGCAGTAATATTCCCATTAACCCAATGCACCAGGGTTACAACAGTTGAACAGCAAGCATAACACACGCATATATTGAACAACAGTGGACATTACAACAGCATGCAGGGATGATTAGTGGCAACGGGCCACCAAGAATGTGGTGTTTGAACAGGGCACATGCATCAAAGTAAAAACAGATTTATATTGAATAATAGGACAGATGTCCCAACAAATGTTATGAGATTACACATATCCATTGAAGTGTGGAATTGCATTGTTTATGCACATGGAGTAGGGAGGAAAAAGAAACATCCATTAACATTTTATTAGCAATTTTACTCTACAAGACATTACTATTGACTGCAAGTGTATATCCCATACATGTATTATTTCTAAGTAACTGACACCGACACACTCCAGGTATTAGACCTTTATTATTCACATTAAACACTTTTTTCTACAGGCTCTCCCCTTAATTTGATATTACAGTGCATAAAGGAGACATATTCAGGACATATTATACCTTTATTGATAGGTTACAACACTCTTTTTCAGGCTCGCTCACTTATTTTATCTGACAGTACATGCAGAGATAGTATTCCAGACTTTTTTTTACCTTTATTAATGGGTTACTACACTCTATTCATGGCTCTCTGACATTTGTTGTATAACAGTACATGCAGAGGATTTATTCAGGAAATTAATGTTATATGCTTCCCAGCTACTGGCACTTCATTCATCCACTTCATATGGGACTGCACAAATGTGGGTTGACAGCAACTAATACTACAGTACTGTTTATTGAATGCAAGGGTACAACAACATGTCAAAGTAAGTGACACAGACACACTCCAAGTATTATACCTTTATTAATTACATTGAACACTCTTTTCTACAGGCTCTCTCCTTTATTTCATATTACAGTGCATACAGGAGACCTATTCAGGACATATTATACCTTTATTGATAGGTTACAACACCCTTTTTCAGGCTTGCTCACTTATATTATATGACAGTACATGCAGAGATAGTACTCCACACTTATTTTACCTTGATTGCTGGGTTAGTACACTCTATTTCTGGCTCAGTGACATTTGTTATATAACAGTACATGCAGTGGATTTATTCAGGGCATTTGCTTAGCTGTATTATTGGGTTACGACACTTTTTTCATGCTCTCTCACATATATTATATAACAAAACATGCAGAATATTTACTAACCTGCCTGGTGGCACAGCCTTAGCAGCCTATCTGCATAGGCTTGCTGATTCATAGCATGAACACCTGCAGCTGTGGAGTAAATGAAAGCATATTTAGACATACCTATGCATTATTTAGAGTATATTAGCTTGTCTTACATACTGCATTCCATGGCTACCTACTTTGTAGTGGGGCATCATGCATATGATGGGCCTCCTGGATCCACTGGTTCAGAAGGTCCTGCTTCCATCTCTTCAGGTCTGCATGGTGGTGACAGACCTGCTCACCAGTCCGAGGGACGCCTGTGGCACTGGGGAGTTCATGAGCCAACCGGTTCCAAGCCTCTGCCTTATACGTCATTCCTTGGAACTGGCCCTGCAGGAGTTGAGTCTCATGCCGATGGACTAGGAGCCAAACCATGTATCTTGACTCCTCGATGCCCCAGTGTTGCGCTCTAAAGCGTGTTCCCTCTCTAGCACCAGACATTCTAACTGCAGATGGGAGCTGCAATCAGTTATGGCGAGTATTCCCGCCTATGCAGCTTAAATATGCTGCATTTCCTGCACTTTTCTGTGATTGGCCGTTTTTGACTATTCTTGGCTGACTGCAGACCTGCTTAGAAATGGTTAGTCTAACATTTATTACTATATATATGTTAACAGTGGATGTTTTTCCTAAGCTGTCGTGGCTTAGTGGTTCAGTACTTTGATTATGGTGCATAGTGTCCTGGGTTCAAACCTTATCATTGTATTTTATTTTACTACTGTCCAGACAAGTTAGGGGGCATGGCTGTGTGTAAGCAACTTTGCTCTACGTTGCTCCACATTGCCCGACGGGGTGCTGGTTGGCGTGGCGCACCTCTGCACAAAACAATTGCGCTGGGTAAAGCGCTATTTAGTTTTGGGCAACTATTTTGCGCTGGGTATAGCGCGATTTAGCTATGGGCAACTACATTGCACTGGGTAAAGCACGATTTAGCTAGGGGCAACTACATTGTGCTGGGTGAAGCGCTGCTTAACTGCGGGCAATTTTATATTGGGATCCTTTAAAATATTTTATTTTATTCACTGATACATTGGCCATTTCACTGCTTTTTAGTTATGTTTAAACATATATGTTGGGTATTATTCCATATACTGATTTAAAAAATAAATACGACAGGGAGTGGTGGGACTTAAACTGTGAATGCCTCTTCTTTGTGCGAACGGTCTGCCATTATGCTATTGCTATTTTGTGTGATTTGCATAAACATTCTTTCTTATGCTCTTCCATGTGGGAATTGCTGACTGTAGCTAAGCAATGGGCACACACATGCACACACGCGCAAAATACAGGCAGCTATTTTGGGTATTTAAAAAAAAAATTATGGTTATGCATTTTAGATGTGTGATGGGGGTTTACATTATCAGGCAGTGAGGTGTTGGGTGCAGGGACATTTGAGCGGACTCGCTCTTGTTTATTTACTTTATTTTTAAACACTTGCAGGGGTGTGGATATTTGGACTGCTCGGCAGTCGGACACGCCCCTTGCTTTCTTACACGGTCCGTGTAGGACTTACGGTTGGGTCAGCATGCCCTCATGCATATTCATGGCACGCTGATGTCATACTGTTCAACTGCAGCCTCCGTGTAAGACTTATTAAGTCTTACATGGAGGATTCCTGAATCCGGGGGACAGATATCTACAGCTGGCAGTGTGTGCACCATGGAGGGGTATGTCACATGTTAGCCCCTTGTTGGCACCACATTGCCCCTGTCTGTGAAGTATGAAATGGGAATATGAGGAAGTATGGCAGGTACACATGTGGAGGTGGTCAGGATTGGTAGATATAGAGGACAGTCTACAGGGGTGGTATGTGACACATGTGGTGGGTAAAAACAAAGAAAAAGCAAACCGGTAATATTCCCACACTATTTAATGTTAGCTCTTTCGTACACAGATTTACATGCACTTCTTCAGACATTAATTGCTCCCAAGATACAACTATTTTATAGTCCACTTAATTAATTAACAAGTATTAAATGAATTGGATAGTTATTTAAGTCAATCAGTAAATTCATCCTATAAAATCATTTCAGGAAAAGTAACTTTTCATAAACAAGATGCTTCTTAAATATAAAAGAAACTGATGATGTATAAAAACCAAAACATAGACAAAAAATAAAAGTAATAACAAATAAAAGTCCTTATTTGGACTACTTGATGTTACTAACACTCATCAATTTAAAATAAATAAAGAGCTAAAACTATCTGTGACCTTAAACTTTTTGTCCGTAAGCTTAATCTGAATGTCATGTTTGGTAAAAACAATAGTATTATAAATAATGAAAAAGTGTCTAGTGTTTTTAATCCCCCAATACAAGGTACCTTGGTTTTATTTGAGAAAATTAATGAAGTCCATTTTAGATCTATGATTGATAATCAGAATACTTTGCAAGGGCAAACTAATAATATTACAAGAGCTGAAAGAGAATTTATAACATATTTGAAAATTCATAACATCCGAGTCATGCAACCTGATAAGGGGGAGGCATCATTTTTATGGATCAAACTGAGTATGATAGGAAAATATATAGCATGCTAACAAGTAATAACTATGAAAAAGTGTCACTGAATGAATTGAATGAGGCGAATGCACGTATAAGATCTTATCTTAGTGATCTATTTGTTGACGCCAGTATTTCTATGGACACATATCAATATTTGAGCATGCCTGTGCCCCTCACTTCAGTTATTTTTGGAACACCAAAAATCCATAAGAATGTTAATGACCCCCCATTTCACCCCATTACTGATGGCCATAAGTCCATCACATATGCCTGTTCCAAATGGATAGACTCTAAATTAAAAATTCCCTTACAGACAGAAAAACAAATTTGCCGTGACTCCTGGGCCTTCCTAGACCATCTCAATGATTTACCTTTCGATCCTTCCTAGAATTTTTTGACTGTCGATATAAAAGATCTATTTACAGTCATACCTCATGATATAGGTTTGGAATGGGTACGTGAGTTTCTGCTTATTAAGCAGATTGAAGGCCAAGAAATAGATCTTATTATCATGTTGTTGGAGATTGTTTTGAATAATAATTTTTTCATGTTTAAAGGGAATTATTTTTTACAGAAATCAGGGGTTGCTATGGGGTCCCCATGTGGGGGTAGTTTTGCTAATGCCATCATGACTTTTTGGGAAAGAACATTTTTATTCCCAAATCCACTTTTCAAAAGTAAGGTTGCTTGGTATACAAGATACCAAGACGACATGTTTTTTAGATTAAAAAGTGGTGGAAATCTAGCAACCCAGTTAGTGGAAGTGATGACTGGCTTTACTGACTTCCTGGAATTTACTTTTCAATTCAATGACAAGGTAATCAATTTTTTGGACATAAAACTTTCCAAGGATGGGGAACACAATAGATATGGATCACAAATCTATAGGAAGCCTACATATTCCAGCTGCGTCTTGCATTTTCAAAGTAACCATCCTTATCACCAGAAAAGAGGAGTGGTCAAAGGTTAGCTAGTTAGGGCATCTAAAATGATTTCCAGTGACGAAGAATTTCTTAAAGAGTGTGATAATCTAAGAAACATGTTTATAAAGCGTGCATATCTGGAAATACTTATAGAACATTTGACTGTTGAAGTCAAAGCAAAAAGAAGGTCAGGTCACTTTAAACCAATCTTAACAAGGGACTACATTACAGAAGAATCATCTTTTAGTCCAATAGTTACTAGAGATTTTGATGAAACTACGAATAGTAACTCATTCAACAATTATGTGTCTAGTTTTTTAATAGATTATTCCACTAATGCTATAGATCTCAGAAATGCCCTAATAAACAATTGGGGGTTTATTCTGGAAGATCGTTCCATTGTCAGTATATTAGGGACGAGACCTTTAGTGACCTTTAGAAGAGGGCTTAATCTAAAAGCCCTTTTAGAAACAAATAGGACCAACCATAGCCATACTTGGGGCATGTATAAGTGTGGGCGATGTCATTACTGTAAATACATTCAGACAGGAGCACATGTGAAAATTAAGGGCATCAAATATAACACAAAAGGAAAATTTAATTGCAAAAGCCAAGGCATAGTATACCTGGCTTCTTGCAGTCAATGTTCGGCTTTTTATTTAGGCAAGACAGAACGCCATTTTAAACAACGTAGTTATGAGCATTTATATAGCATAGCTAAAAATTCTAACACCAATGCCCTAGCTAGACACATAGCAGAATGCCAGTCTCACAGCTTTTCATTTACTATATTAGAACAAGTTGACAGGAATATAAGAGGAGGCCCATGGGAGCTTAGGCTTGAGGAAAGGGAGTTAAAGTGGCAATTGTTGACAAATGCACATGTTTTTCCTGGATTACATGAAGCATGTTCTATCAACTGTCTTTTAAAATTAAGAGCATTGGAGATATGATACACTATGTTAATTAAGTTCTTTATTTATTTTAAATTGATGAGTGTTAGTAACACCAAGTAGTCCGAATAAGGACTTTTATTTGTTATTACTTTTATTTTTTGTCTATGTTTTGGTTTTTATACATTATCAATTTATTTTATATTTAAGAAGCATCTTGTTTATGAAAAGTTACTTTTCCTGAAATGATTTTATAGGATTAATTTACTGATTGACTTAAATAACTAACCAATTAATTTAATACTTGTTAATTAATTAATTAAGTGGACTATAAAATAGTTGTATCTTGAGAGTAATTAATGTCTGAAGAAGTGCATGTAAATCTGTGTACAAAAGCACTAACATTAAATCGTGTGGGAATATTACCGGTTTGTTTTTTCTTTGTTTTCACTAGTTTGAGTTGTTTTTTGACATGTGGTGGGTAAACACTGTGGATGGTGTGTGTGTTCTTTGTTGTGGATGCCCCATGGGCCCCAAAATGGGCACAATGGGAACAAGCCTCCCACCCAATGCTACTTACAACAGCAGTCCATATCCTGAAGGTGCCTGGTCTGGAGGCTGAGCAGGAGGAGCATGTTGGCCCTGTGAATGTGTACTGGGTCCTTCAGACTAATGTAGTACATCCCTCATGTGTCTGTGGAGCCCAGTATGGCACAGACCCTAGACCTGATCTCAGGGGACAGAAACATGTCTGTGTGTGTCCTGAGGGGAGGGACAACATCCCCTGAGAGGTTCCACTTGCTGTTATTGCTGTAACAGTACATGAGGAGGCCCCAAGTTGGGACACACGTGATGTGGCCAGGTATCATGGGCACATGGTTGTGGAGAGGTGGATCCTCTGGCCAATAGAACATATACATGTTATTGTGTCACTGTTATGGAACATATGGTTGTAGTAATAGTCTACACAATCCTGGTACATGTCCAACACCATGCACAGATATCCCCAATAACACAGCATGCCAGATGGGCAGCAATCTCACAGCAGCCATACCACTGGCATATATGTAACCATAGTGGCCCTGACAATGGCATGCAGGTGAATAGCCTGTAACAGGCCAGCAATGATGGTGTCCACACAGGGGACATGGCTACAATCGCATAGCAGAAGGTGTGGTACAATACAATATCTGTCCAACCGGTAGTTCAGCTGTAGCCATACCTAATGAGTTGTGTGTACAGTCTGTTGAAGCCGATATGGTGGGGGGGGGGTGACAGAGATGTGTATTATGAACTGTGGTAACCTTGCTGTATGAGTTGCTCAGACCTGTTTACATCTTTATGTCTTCCAGCCAAAATGGCACATGCATTGTTGCCCACCTATTCCAGGAATGAATTGTTGATAGCACACATGATCCAGCACTATCCAGTGCTCTTTGGCAGGCATGCACATGAGCAGCAGGAGTGGACTGTCCTGTGGAATGATCTAGTCCACAGGGTCAATGATTTCAGACATCACAATCGCAGTTATGAGCAGGTCTGGCATCATTGTAGTGACCTGCTTCACAATGTCCCTCGCCATGCTGCTGAAGTCCGGGGGGATCACCTTGCCACGGGGAGGCCATTCCATCCATCCCCCTGACACATATGGAGGAGCAACTGGCCAGCCTCGTGGCACCTGCCCATCTGGGCAGTCAACAACCACTGCACTCCATCGTAGAGGTGGGTGTCGGATACACACTGGCCGAGGAGTGTGCAGGTAAGGACACAGGGCACATCAGTAAACCACTGTTGTGTAAACATCTGCATTGGTACAGGTAGATCATGCATATTTGACATGTCAGATGTATTGTGTTGCTGCATTGTAGTGATAAACAGATGTCCGGATGTGGTAGTATTGTGGGAATGTACTGTTGATGTATGGTAATACAGCACCCAGCCTGTAGCATTGCCACAGGAGTGTGCAGGTAAGGACACAGGGCACATCAGTAAATCACTGTTGTGTAAACATCTGCATTGGTACAGGTAGATCATGCATATTTGACATGTCATAGATATATTGTGTTGCTGCATTGTAGTGATAAACAGATGTCCGGATGTGGTAGTATTGTGTGAATGTACTGTTGATGTATGGTAATACAGCACCCAGCCTGTAGCATTGCCACAGGTGGGGCCACTGACATTGCATCTCTCACCCTCTTATGTAGGTCACTCCAGGATAACAACAAGGCAGCAGCCTGTAGCTGGTGAGTATGTTTTATGCAGATGCTTGCCAGCACAACAGGCATGTAATGGTGATGGTATATGCCATGCACACATCTAACACACCTACCCTGAATGCATGCTGTACATATGCATGTATTGTTGCTGTGAAATGCACGGTCTCACAGGGAAGAGCATGATGGGGGTATTGGAAGGGTATGTCAGACACCTGCATGATAACTAACATCCTGTCATTGCAGAATGTGTCAACAGGGAGTAACATACTGGTGGTAGACATGGCCTACAGTAGTGACATGTTCTGAACAACACCCATATACAATGCAACAGCAGTGCATATACCTGTAGAACAATGGCAACTGCTGCAGAGTTGCACTATGACATAAGGCATTACAGTACTCCACATTATCAGTTGGGTCTAGGCAGCAACATGTGGTGTTCAGTGTTTGGGACACTGCAAAGTGTTACACATGTGTAGGGCTCACTTGCCATGCATCAGCATAAGAGCTGAAGGAGGGGGGGGTCACAGCATGACACACCAGTACACTGCAGCTGGGATCCTAAAGATGGTAGTAATGGCTCTATCTGTACATAGTCAGAGTCAGGACCTGTAGCAGCTGTAACCCTACCCACACAACAATAGTGACAGCAGTGTGTGAACACCATGGGATGTGCACATTAGTAGACCTTGCAATCATGCAGAATAGGGGGACATGCGTAGGGCAGACTGAACATACACTGGCAAATGCAGATGGCCCATGCTGGTATACCCCTGCCAAGAGCAATGACTGCTGTAGTACACACAATAAGAGGTGTGATAAACCGTCATGATAGGGGTGTGCACACATATGCCCACATGGTGTGTATGCATTGTGGTCAGCAGCTGGACACCTAACACAATCTGTAGACACTGCCTGTGAAAGTACAGGACATATGTGACATACCGGGCTCGTGTACTGCTAAGATATGCAGTGATCTGGTTCCATGGCACATCAAGAATGTGTGTGTAAAGTCAATAAAGGTGTGTACACCCCCATAGCCATGATATGCAATAGCAGTGGTCATACATGGTCTGTTTATGTTGACAGCTGTAAATCAGGCATCAGGCATTCACCAATAACAACTGTTCACATATCATCCCAGGTATGTGTTGCTGAAAAACATAGAGGCTGTGAGAAGTAAAGCTGATATAACTGACACAGTACTACACATTCCGCAGTGGGTTGTACACCTGTGAGCTGTGATGCACAGTACATGGCAGGGTGCAAAACAGGTGCACAGCAATACTGTGTACATGGGTGCAGTGGTATCCAGGAAAAGGGGCATCACCTAGTGACACAGCACATGCATCACACACATGTATACTGTTGCTAGCATGGATTGACTATAGCTGAACTGAATGCTGTTCTGTACCATATGTTCTGCATGTTGGCAGATGGGTAATAGGGTGACTGTGTGTACAATCATTGTGCAACCTCACCTGTATGTGTGTGTGTGTGCCTCCTGGTGGTTAGTTAGGTTGCCTGCAGGGTCACTCTGGTGACCTTGTGGGAGGTAGATGCACGTAGGATGCATGTGTGTGTTTGTGTGTGTGGCCATGTATGCACATGTGTGGTTGTGGGGTGTTCATACATCTGTACCTCCCTTTGGGACCATGCAGTACATGGATATGGACTGCCACATTACACACCAGAAATACCTGTCATGTGTGTATTCACAGGACAGCAAATAGTATAATATGGTCTGTAACATGGAGCAGGCATCCAGAGGAAAGGTAGACTCCAGGTACGCATTTAATATCGTAGTCAGCAGAGAGGTCACCTACAACCCACGTATGCAGCTCTACAGATGCATTGGGGAAGAACTAGTCAACACCATGGAGTGGTATCCAAATATTACAGTTGTCACATGATGGGCTGATGGAGCAGCATATCTGGCATGTACTGAGCATTACATAAACATGACACACCAGTGGGAGATATTATGGATACAACACAGTAGCTCACACATGGGTAGTGTGGCCGAGTGGTCTAAGGCACTGGATTTAGGCTCCAGTCTCTCTGGAGGTGTGGGTTCGAATCCCATCACTGCCATTTGATTTTCTGTTGGTGAAGCACCCACCAAGAGGAGAAAATGCTGAGAGAAGAAAGGAGCCACTTTTGAGATTCCTCTGTTTATTTGCTAAGTTTTTCTGCATAGCCGCCTATTTTGAGCATTTTCTGGCTTGTTAAACTTGATTTCTGCATTAGTAACTGTATTTAGAGCATAACCTAGAGCTGTTTACTGAATTTCCTGTTTGCACTTATTTTTAAAATTGTTTTTTTCTCAAAACTTGCATTTTATCTGTCTTTGGCCTAGCACTCTTATGTGGGGTCATTTACTGCACTGTTATAACTTGTTGATACTTGTGAACCTCTGCTATCTCTGAAAAAACAAACAAACAAAAAAAATCTTGCTTTTTTTCCCACTTTTCTGAGATTTAAAAAAGTTCAGTTACAGGCTTGCTGTTCTTGAACTGTTTGTAAGTTTCTGTGAGGCCATTTTTTGCTTGGGCTAAAGGGAAGTCTCTCTGTTGATCAGTTGCAGTGAAAAACATTGAGCAGCCTGCCTGCCCCTGTGGGAGTGGTTACTGACTTGAAACTGTAGTTGTATTGGCCATTTTGGGTCAATTCCAAAACCCCTTTATCTTCCTCTCTTAAAACCTGGTTGCCTCGTGGTTTTGGCATCTTTTCAGGCGTGATGGCTGTTGGTGAAGCACCCACCAAGAGGAGAAAACGCTGAGAGAAGAAAGGAGCCCCTTTTGAGATTTTAAGTATTTTTCCTCTGTTTATTTGCTAGGTTTTTCTGCATAGCCGCCTATTTTGAGCATTTTCTGGCTTGTTAAACTTGATTTCTGCATAAGTAACTGTATTTAGAGCACAACCTAGAGCTGTTTACTGAATTTCCTGTTTGCACTTATTTTTAAAATCGTTTTTTTCTCAAAACTTGCATTTTATCTGTCTTTGGCCTAGCACTCTTGTGTGGGGTCATTTACTGCACTGTTATAACTTGATACTTGTGAACCTCTGCTATCTCTGAAAAAACAAAAAAAAAAAAATCTTGCTTTTTTCCCACTTTTCTGAGATTTAAAAAAGTTCAGTTACAGGCTTGCTGTTCTTGAACTGTTTGTAAGTTTCTGTGAGGCCATTTTTTGCTTGGGCTAAAGGGAAGTCTCTCTGTTGATCAGTGGCAGTGAAAAACATTGAGCAGCCTGCCTGCCCCTGTGGGAGTGGTTACTAACTTAAAACTGTAGTTTTATTGGCCATTTTGGGTCAATTCCAAAACTCCTCCATCTTCCTCTCTTAAAACCTGGTTGCCTCATGGTTTTGACATCTTTTCAGGCTTGTTGGCTGTTGGTGAAGCACTCACCAAGAGGAGAAAACGCTGAGAGAAGAAAGGAGCCACTTTTGAGATTTTAAGTATTTTTCCTCTGTTTATTTGCTGAGTTTTTCTGCATAGCCGCCTATTTTGAGCATTTTCTGGCTTGTTAAACTTGATTTCTGCATTAGTAACTGTATTTAGAGCACAACCTAGAGCTGTTTACTGAATTTCCTGTTTGCACTTATTTTTAAAATCGTTTTTTTCTCAAAACTTGCATTTTATCTGTCTTTGGCCTAGCACTCTTGTGTGGGGTCATTTACTGCACTGTTATAACTTGTTGATACTTGTGAACCTCTGCTATCTCTGAAAAAAACAAAAAAAAAACAAAAAAATCTTGCTTTTTTCCCACTTTTCTGAGATTTAAAAAAGTTCAGTTACAGGCTTGCTGTTCTTGAACTGTTTGTAAGTTTCTGTGAGACCATTTTTTGCTTGGGCTAAAGGGAAGTCTCTCTGTTGATCAGTGGTAGTGAAAAACATTGAGCAGCCTGCCTGCCCCTGTGGGAGTGGTTACTGACTTGAACCTGTAGTTTTATTGGTCATTTTGGGACAATTCCAAAACTCCTTCATCTTCCTCTCTTAAAACCTGGTTGCCTCGTGGTTTTGGTGTCTTTTCAGTCTTGTTGGCTGTTGGTGAAGCACCCACCAAGAGAAGAAAATGCTGAGAGAAGAAAGGAGCCACTTTTGAGATTTTAAGTATTTTTCCTCTGTTTATTTGCTAAGTTTTTCTGCATAGCCGCCTATTTTGAGCATTTTCTGGCTTGTTAAACATGATTTCTGCATTAGTAACTGTATTTAGAGCACAACCTAGAGCTATTTACTGAATTTCCTGTTTGCACTTATTTTTAAAATCGTTTTTTTCTCAAAACTTGCATTTTATCTGTCTTTGGCCTATCACTCTTGTGTGGGGTCATTTACTGCACTGTTATAACTTGTTGATACTTGTGAACCTCTGCTATCTCTGAAAAAACAAACAAAAAAAACAATCTTGCTTTTTCCCTACTTTTCTGAGATTTAAAAAAGTTCAGTTACAGGCTTGCTGTTCTTGAACTGTTTGTAAGTTTCTGTGAGGCCATTTTTTGCTTGGGCTAAAGGGAAGTCTCTCTGTTGATCAGTGGCAGTGAAAAACATTGAGCAGCCTGCCTGCCCCTGTGGGAGTGGTTACTGACTTGAAACTGTAGTTTTATTGGCCATTTTGGGTCAATTCCAAAACTCCTTCATCTTCCTCTCTTAAAACCCTCCTTTGGCGTTTTGCGCGTTTTTGTGCATAGCGCAACAGCGGGCAGCGCCGCCTAATTGGGTTTAAACTATTCCTGGCTCCACAAAGTCTGCTCTTCACATTTTCCCTTCGAACTGCTCTGTCTCTCAATTTAAACACCATATTCTCATTCTAAGGCCATTCACTGGTCCAATTAAGTAATCCTACAAGTTAGCACTATTAAACCATAAGCACTACTTACTCTTATACTCTCTACGATTACCCTGTCCTCTATTGGTCCATCTTAAATTCAGTTTCCCTATTACTCTGGCATGTCCAAAGTTCAGTCAATGGTTTCCTCTCCAGTCCAGCTGGTGAATCTGGGAATTTTGAGGCAATGTTCTCATGTACACAGACAACCCTCTCCTCCTCCAAACAGGTTCAAATATATGTGAGAGATGCAACTATTTAGCCAAACTGGAGGCTGAGCTCTCTCATCTCAAAACTGGTGTAACCAGTCAGGAGGAGAAGGTAACCTCACACAACACAATTCCAGTATCACATAGTCCCACCACATCAGCGAACGAAACACATAAATACACAAAAACATACTTGGAGGCTCTAAATAAAAATCTACCTAAGCAACAGAGACCTCCAAAGCAGACATCCAAGCAAACGCTACCTCAAAACAAAACACACACAACACATAACCCACAAAGTCAGTGTACCAAGCAGCCACAGCCCTTAAGGCTGAATAACACACCTGATACTCTTGTTATAGGTGACTCTATTGTCAGACACACTGACGTCCCGCTCACCAGGCTGAATAAAGAGAAGGTCATGGTGAGCTGCCTGTCGGGTGCTAGGATCCGACACATAACGCAAGCACTCAGGTCACTTCAAAGCAAATACAAATATGACTCAGTCATTGTACATGCTGGTGTGAATGACCTGAGGCGTACTCCCTGGACTACATGAAAAGAGACATAGAGGAGCTCTCTGATCATGTAGCCCAGGCTGGTATGATCCTGACCTTGAGCAGCATCTTACCCTCACCTAGAATGATGCCACAGTACAAAGACAAAATGATTGATTTTAACAATTGGCTAAAATGTTGGTGTCATTCAAAGGGGATCCAGTGTCTGTCAGCCTGGGATGACATGCTCGACAAGCCACATTGCTTCGCTAGGGACGGCTTGCACCTGTCACCACTGGGCTTTCGGATATTGGCAAAGGCTCTTGCCACCCCCATAGTGCCTTTTTTAGGCAAGGCTCAAAAGTCAAACCCACCCCCATAGACAGCACAAGGAACAAGAAACTAAGGGTAATGCTGCTAAATGCCAGAAGTCTTAACCTCAAGATGCACGCACTCAAAGCTCTCCTCAGTATGGAGAACATCGATATTTGTGCAGTGACAGAAACCTGGTTCAAGGCTCCAGAGAGCACACCAGCACTACCAGGCTATACCTCATATCATGCTTTTCGGCCCCAAAACCCAGACCGAACCACAAAAGGAGGGGGAGTTTCCATATTTATCAAGGATATCCACACCTCCAGGTTAGTGGCATTGCACAAAGTATCGGAGACCATCCATGTGCAACTAACAGTGGGCAAGACTGCTTTTCAGTTTATAGCATCCTACAGACCACCCTCTCAAAGTCAGGAATCCCACTCGGCTTTCCTGAAAACATCGGAGAACATGAAGATCTCTCCGAACACCATTATATTGGGTGACTTCAACTACCCAAACATTGACTGGGAGCACTACTCAAGCCCCAGCACCTTAGCCCAAAGATTCCTGGAAATTATAAACACAAATGCTATGGAACAACTAGTCACCACTCCCACAAGAGGGGACAACATACTAGACCTGATCATTACCAACATGGGGACTCTATGCTCCACACCAGAAGTACATCCCTCATTAGTAAGATCAGACCATAAATTAATTTCACTGGATGTCCACATCCCGACCCCACCCCCAGCCCAGAAAACCACAGTGAAAAACTTCTCAAAAGTGAACTTCTCACTTCTCAAAACCGAAGTGGAATCCTTCAAGGCCCCAGGGCCAGTGGAAACTATGGCCCAAACTGCAGAATCCTATATAAATGCATTCTACGGACATCTCCAGGAATGCATGGATCATGCTATCCCAAACAAAACCAAGACACAATCATCCAAAAGCAGGCATCCAGTCTGGTGGACCCCTGCCATAAATAAACTGTACAACAGAAGGAGGAAGCTACTACATGATAGAGCAAAATCCCTAATAGGGAAGGCATCTCTGATCAGTACTAGCAAAAAATTACGATCCCTCATAAAATCCTCCAAGGCCAGCTTCGAGAGAAAAATTGCACAGGACACCAAAGACAATCATAAGGCTTTTTTCAGTTATGTTAGAAACCTGGGATGCAACTCCCAGACTTGTTCTGAGTTGATTCTAAACGACAAAAAATACACTGAACCCACAGACATCGCCAATATCCTGACAGACAGGTTCAGTGCAAACTTCTGCACCCCCCCCAAAAGAGCAAGTATCTATCCCAGCAGAGGGCTGCCTCCCAAACATCTCAGATGCTCAGGTGAAGGCTGCCCTCTCCAAAGCAAAAAACACTGCTTCCATGGGACCAGATGGCGTTCCAGGTTGCGTCCTACATGAACTTCAAGAGGAACTAATCCCTCAAATAAAACAGCTATACAATCTCAGCCTCACTACAGGATATGTGTCCACAGAATGGCGTACAGCAACAGTGGTCCCACTCCACAACAGTGGAGCCTCTACGGACCCTGGAAACTATCACCCCATAAGCCTGACTAGCTTAGTCTGCAAGGCTATGGAGAGGATCATCATGGAGCTCATAAACAAAGACATTGGGGACCTACAGACACTAGATCCTACCCAGTTCGGCTTTGTCAAGGGCAGATCCTGCCTTTTGAACCTGGTTGACTTCTTTGAAACAGTCACCAAAGCCATAGATGAAGGGAAGGTAGTCCACACAGCCTATCTGGACCTTGCAAAGGCATTTGACACAATACCCCACTCGGGCATCATAGATAAGCTATCCAGCTTAAATATAAACCCCTACGTCACAAGATGGGTCGCAAACTGGCTCAAAGACAGAACCCACAGAGTGAGAGTTGCTGGAGCCATGTCAGACTCGAAACTGGTCACAAGTGGCATCCCACAGGGTTCTGTCCTAGGACCACTCGTGTTCAGTATATACTTTTCCGAGGTACAGGCAAACGTGGGAGGACTATGGCTCACCAAGTTCGCAGACGACTGCAAACTGGGCGCCATAATCAACTCTCCAGCTGACACAAACATCCTTCAAAAATGTCTCACAGAGACAGATAACTGGTGCCAGCACCATGGTTTACAGCTAAATGCCAAAAAATGTATAGTCATACCCTTTGGCAAAAACAATGTGCCCACAAATTACCACATAGGCGGAAACCCATTAAGTACAGAGAAAGTTATTAGGGACCTGGGGACCCAAGTTGATAGCAATCTCTCCTTTGAAAACCACATTGCCAAAGTGGTTAGAAAGACATAGCCCACCTCATCACGAAGGGTTTCACATCTAGATCAAGAGAGGTAATCGTGCCCCTTTATTCATCCCTCATCAGGCCCATCATATAATACAATGCCCCTTTTGGGATGTACCTTACCCGACACCTGCAGCAATTAGAAAGACCCCAAAAGTATCTCACCAAGAGGATCAAGGGTCTCAAACAGATGCCATATGCTGCTCGGTTAAAAAAACTCCAGCTCTACTCAGTTGCATACTGCCTACTTCGAGGCGATCTATGCCTGACATACAAAGCTATGTCAAATCCAGAATTAATGGACATGCTCCACCTCAGTAAATCTAAATCCCTTAGAGCCACACGCTCGAGGGACTTGAACCTCAGCACAGAAATAAATAGAACTTGCTGGAGGGACAGGTTCATAACCCAGAGGCTCCCTTCACTCTGGAATAGAATTACAGTTCATGTGAGGCAGAGCACCTCACTGAATCTCTTCAAGAAGAATCTCGATAAGTGGATGGGGTATCATAGGTTTGTCCCAGGGATTACTCCCGTGTCACTATTAGACAGAGGCACAGTAAACTAAACCTTAAAAAGGGCACAGTATACTCAAATGATGGGGTGGCATAAGCCATACAGAATCGGGCTAGGCTTATAATTGCCCCAGGGCAGATAGCCTAGTATGAACCTATGAACCTATGAGCACATATAGGGACAATGGACATCATTTCCAGCCATACAGTGGGTGCATACCAAATTACAGCAGTGAGGCCATATAAATCCACCACACACAGGTCAGGCAGGTAAAGTAGCAACATGCCTTGTGTTGTGGCCAATTGTGTGGCCATTTTTAGGACTGTGATGTTAGTGAGTGGTATCAATGTGTGTATGTTAACAAGTGTGATGCAGGATGGGGTAACACATGGACATATACGTGGGACTGACTGTAAAGCCATGGACAGGTAGGTATAACACAGGTGTGTGTGTGTGTGTGTGTGTGTGTGTGTGTGTGTGTGTGTGTGTGTGTGTGTGTGTGTACTGTTAGGCAATGCTGTACAGGTTTTAAAGTGCATTTATTGTTCTCCCCCATTGGTGGTGAGGTGGGTCAGTGTCCCTTCTGCAGGTGATCTGATGTAGGTGTCCATACAGACACCGATGACGATGGTGAGGCACAGGTGGGATTGTCAGGGGCTGACACTGCACAAACATTTGACACCCCCCCTTTAACCACCACACTCCCGCACACAGTTAAAGTGCCTATACACACCCCATCACCAGTGGCAATAGTGGAGGGAAAGCTGGCATTCAGTGGCAGTGCATAGGAAAGTGTGGTGACCATGCCTACTGTGTCCAGTCACAGCAGGCATAGCCAGTTGTCCAGCAGGACACCACATAGGCAGATGTCCCATGGTGCTCGTGGTAGGGCTGCTGGACATCATGCCCCTGGCAGAGGCAACATAGCTGCTAACAGCAGAAGCATGTGTCAGGCTGTCCTGGTGGCGCAGGCACGTATAGAACATTACCACAGACAGGCCCTCAGGCTGCAGAGGGCTGCTCTCACATTTTCAAATGACAACACCCATGAACTTGCTGGTGCCATCCGTGGATTAGCTGAGTTCATGGATAGACGGTCTGCTGAGATGATGGCCCTCATCAACCATGGTCTGTCCGTGCTTGAATGTGTGGTGGGAGTGTGGTGACATCTGCATGGATGTAGGCCAGCAACACCAACAGCTGGTAGTCAACGTGGACATACCAGGACACCAAGGGGCTCTTGTAGTGGCAGTAGCACCCCCGCAGTGTGGGGTGTGTGCTGTCCACACCACAGTAGGCCACATGCACATGGTCCTGGCCAGTCCCAGGACGGCCCTGGTACCACCGGACAAATGTCATCAGCATGTGAGTAGCACATCAAGGGCTGTACCTGGATGTGCCTGAGGAACCCCTGACAGGCACACTCCATGTGTCTGTGGCCAGAGGCAGTGAACTGCACACCCTGCCAGGTATGGTCTGCAGCTGTCCATAAACACCTGTGTAGGGCAGCCACATGGCAGAACTGTGTGCATGCATACCCACACACTCTGCAAACACACCTAGGGCAACCCCATACCTACCACACACACCATATCACCTTGGCCAGCTCCGCAGAGTACACCCCTCACCCACATACATGGTGTCAAATGTATGGCCCACTCTCAGCCTCTGGCAAACCAACACCACACCCTGTGCATATGATGATACTTGTGCCCCATCCCTGTCATCCATACCAGCAATGCAGGGACAGGTGATATGGTTCTGATGCACATGGTGACTATACAACAGTGTACCACAGTACTGCAATGTAACATGTTGTAGGGGGTAGAGTGTGAGGCATATTTTGCAGGTAGTGTAGCTGTCCAGCAATGATGCATTATAACTGATAGTTACACTGGCTGGTTGTGGTCTCTGTAATGTTATCCAGTTGTGTTGTAGGTGTACATGTGTCAGCACTAGGATGGTCTGCAGTCATATTCCACAACGGGGTATGTCGTTGTACTGACACCATGGCTGTGACATATCTGGGATACAGTCAAACACATTTCAAAGGTTAATAAACTGGTTATTGCCTGTGCAACATGGGCAGGTGGGCCGCTGAGGCATGTATACCCTGCAACCTGATGTCGACCCATCCACATACACGCACACTGTTACTTGCAAACACTGGAATTATATGTGTGGGCTTCACATACACAATACATATGTGCCTGTATGCACTCCAGAGACCAGTGTATGTAACAGTGGTATATGGCCCTGTATTATTGAGTCTAGGGGGGATACACCATAACTAACCAAGGCTGTTACAACATGTGTGGGTATCAGGGGTGAGCTGCCTTAAGGTATCTTGATGTACAGTACCATACACTTCAGCTATATTTACATTACTTACATAAAGTGGGTTAATGCAGGCCTACTGCCTCCTGCCATGCAGACTGTTCTGTTTGTCAGTGGGCTTGTGATGGTGTTTGAAGTATGTAGACTTGAT
The DNA here is from genome assembly GCF_019279795.1 of Protopterus annectens. NCBI lineage: Eukaryota > Metazoa > Chordata > Ceratodontiformes > Protopteridae > Protopterus > Protopterus annectens. The sequence continues at coordinate 432,385,919 of NC_056740.1, read as the reverse complement.
GGTTGACCTGTGAAGAGCATGAAGCACATCAGGGTATATAGTAATAATGTAGAGTTGCTGCTACATTAGACCAAATGTGAACTTCTACACAAACATCAATGCACATTGCAAAAAAGTTAATACTGTATCATGACTGCAGATGAATACTACACAAGCAACAGATCAACCAGGTTTAAGGATAATTCAGCTTTCAATTTCAGTCAACTAAACTACAAGGTGTCTTACAGTATGACTTGGGATTTTCATGCATTTAAAGATGGAAAGAACTGGAGTGTTTTGTGGGAGTGACCCATCTGTGGGCGTGGCTCAAATGGGGGTGTTCCTTGTGTTAAAGACTGGCACTGACCCTATTGGCATTATACAACTACACCTTTAATTACACAATGAACCTAAATCGGCCCCAGGGCCTATACAAGCCTAGCCATAACCAATTCTCTGAAACATTAGCAGATGCAAGAGCAGGGTTCAGCTTTGTTATAGCCATTCAGGTCAGCCAGTCACAGTAGTAGAGAATAGTGCACAACTGACAGTACTCTGAGCTTCCCTACCAACTTTGCTGTAGTGCTTCCCTACAGGAACTCTGGCATACTGCACAATTGTCATGCCTTACACTGTAAAATCTTGACTATGGGGTAAATCAGATGTGAAATCATGCATAATTTGCACACTATTCATTCCCTACCTAGCTACTTACTAAAGCTGCACTTATCGTGCCTTGCACTGAGCAAACCAATTATATCACCATAGTCTATCTGGCAACATACCTCATTCATTGAGATCATAGCCAAGCCCACAAGTCTATCTTGTCACATAGTACTTAAATATGTTAGTTGTAGTTTGGAGAAGCTTCTCTCCCCAGATGCTAGCAGTGTCTGTGCAGAGCTACCACTACCTGTGGGAATATCTTCACACTATTACAGTGACATCCAGCACTGATAATCCCTTTGGAGTAATGCGAGTGTTTAATTCCTCATACAGCTGTACTGCATCAATATCAGCAGATTCAAAGTGGGTTAACAGACAGAATTGAAATATGTTCAGTAACTACCAAGAGTTCCTTTATGTTGTACAGGAAGCCAAAAGTAGGACTGAGCTGCACGCTTCAGCTAGGCTAGCTCAGTAGTAGTTACTTTTGCCATTTTGTACCTTGTGGCCCTGTATTATGTTAAAATACTTCAGTTCAAGCAGAATCACTGCTTGATCAATTTGCTTTGCCTTGTCCAACCTTCACTAATGCATCATACCAGACCGCCAGCACTATTAAAAACTTAGCACTTCTTGTACTGCTCAGCAATGCTGCTTCAGATATGCCTTAGGACCCTTATCTTTTGTAAGTTCTGCCACTGAAACCAAGGCATTGCAAAGTGCACCCACTTCAGATCACACTGCTTTGACACTTTCTACCCTACACTTCCACCTGGTCTCACAAAGTGGCTTTACAGTTAGACCCGACACATTATCCCGAAATGTTTTGTACCTCTGAGTAGAGGATGTAAACAGAGTATACATTCGTTGCAGATTACCAAAGAATGAAACAACATCTACTGAAGACTTTGCAGCATCACCAGAATGTTTTTTTCATATTCGAGCCAATATGTCATAACCCTGGCCTCTGCAGTTCTAGTGGAACTCCTAAACTTAAGTTCATTTAACATGGTCAGTGAGAAATCCACCAGTAGTCCCAGTAACATGGAAGGACAAAAAGTACCCCTTTCCTTCCAGTTTCATTGCATTCACAAAATGGACAGTGACATGCAATGTTTCAGTGACATGTTACACTTGTATTGTCATGTCTGCATGAGGCACTTAGTCTTCAGTTGGCACAGTTCACTGTATAGATACTGTAACTGGCACAGTTCACTGTATAGATACTGTAACTGGCAGATTAGACTGGCAATGACCCTACTGCCATTATGCAACCACACCTTCATTATGCATGCAGAAACATTAGCAGATGGAAGAATAGGGTTCAACTTTGTCCTAGCAATTCAAGTAAGCCAGTTACAGTAGTACAGAATAGTGCCTAGCCGGCAGTACTTTGTGCTGCCCTACAGGAACTCTGGCATTGAACAGTATTGTTATGCCTTCTGCTGTAGGATCAGACTACACAGGGTACATCAGTTGTGAAATCATGCATACTTTGCACACTGTTCAGTCTCTACCTAGCTACTTACAAAAGCTGCACTTTTCATGCCTTGCAATGAATCAGCATATAACATTTGGCAAGATCAATAATTCAGATCATAGCCAATCCCACAAGTTTCTTGTAACATAGTACTTGTTTGGAGAGACTTCACTCCCCAGATGCAACTGTCACATGCAGTGTCAAAATGCGCAGCGCTACCTCTAGTAACATATCAACAAATACGCGTACTTCACTCCCCAGATGCAACTGTCACATGCAGTGTCAAAATGCGCAGCGCTACCTTTAGTAACATATCAACGAATACGCGTACATTAAGGACATCCAGCACTGACATTACTCCAAAGGGATCAGTGTTTAATTCCTCATACAGCTGTACTGCATCAATATCAGCAAATGCAAAGTGAGTTAACAGACAGACCTGAAATATGTTCAGTAACTACCAAGAGTTCCTTTATGTTGTAGAGGAAGCCAAAAGTAGCACTGAGCTGCATGTCGAGTGAACCTGTCCTTCACAGATGACTGCAACATCAACACGAGTGTTGAAAGTTGACTTTATTCTGTTCGGTACTAGTCATTTGGTTGAGAAAAGCCTCCACTTTCCTGGGTCTCACCTCATCTGCACCAGGAAACTGAAATTCTACCTCCAATGCTTCAGCTAGGCTAGCTCAGTAGTAGTTACTTTTGCCATTTTGTACCTTGTGGCCCTGTATTATGTTAAAATACTTTTCAGTTCATCAAGCAGAATCACTGCTTGATGCATGGTAGAGCTTTGCAAACGTTTACCGACTTGTCCAACCTTCACTAATGCATCATGCCAGACCACCAGTGCTATTAAAGCTTAGTCTTGTACTGCTCAGCAATGCCGCTTCAGATATGCCTTACGATCCTTGCCTTTTGTAAGTTCTGCCACTGAAACCAGGGCATTGCAAACCCACTTCAGATCACACTGCTTTGACACTTTCTACCCTACACTTCCACCTGGTCCAAGTGGCTTTACAGTTAGACCTAACACATGACGAAATAGTTTGTACTAGAGTTAGAATGTAAACAGTGTACATTCATTGCAGATTACCAAAGAATGAAACAGCATCTACTGAAAACTTTGCATCAGCCATTACTAGATTGAGATTGTGTGACAACCACAGGGTACAAGAAATGCATGTGGATGCAAGACAAAATTCTTGCCTGAACAGTTTCCTTTCATTAACAGCCATTGTCATAACCCTGGCCACTGCAGTTTAGTGAAACTCCCCAACTTGAGTTCATTTAACACTATGTCACTGAGAAAGCCAGTAGCAGTCTCAGTAGCCTGGAGGAAGGAGAAAAGTACACATTTCCTTCCACAGTTTCATTGCATTCAGCAATATGGCAGTCAGTGACATTTCTATATGCAATGTTTCAGTGAAATGTTACACTTGCTCAAACTGTCATTTCTACTAGAGTCTCTTAAAAACAGTAGACTTGTCACAATTCATGCTAAATATACTGTACCATTGTCAGATAATTGATCAAAGACTGGCAATGACTCTATTGGCAGTAGGCAACTATACCTTCAGCACACATGCTGATACATTAGCAGATGCAAGAACATGGTTAGTCAGCTTTGTTATACCCATTCAGGTAACAGTTACAATATAGAAGTGCATAGCTGACCATACTTTGTGCTTACCTGCTAACTCCACTGCAGTGCTTCCTTACAGGAACTCATACTACAGAACTGTTGTGCCTTCTGCTTACAACTGTTGTGAAGTCATACAAAATTTGCACACTGATTCATACCTAGCCGCTTTCTAAAACCGCACTTTTCTTGCCTTGCACTGAGCAAATCTATCAATTATATCAGCAGAGTCTATCTGGCAAGATATTTCATTATTAATAGAAATCATAGCCAAGCCCACAAGTCTATCCTGTAGCATAGTACTTCTTAAGTATGTTTTAATTAGTTTGAGCTTGGAGAAGCTTCTCTCCCCAGGATGCAACTGTTACTGGCAGAGTCAACAAAATGCCTAGAGCTACCACTACTTGTGGGAATATCTCCACTAACCCACGCTTTTACATTACATTAAGGACATCCAGTGCTGATAATCCCTTTGGCATAATGTGGCAAAGGGTTTTCAATTCCTCATACAGCTCTACTGCATCGATATCAGCAGAGTCATTGTGCGTTAAAAGATTCTGGAAGTCTTTACAGAGCTGCAATAGCTTATCATCAGAAACATTAGAGAGGTCTTGTATGTTGTAGAGGAAGCCAAAAGCAGCACTATCAGCTGCAAGTTGAGTGAACCTGTCCTGCACAGATGACAGTGCAACATCAACAAGAGAGTTGAAAAAGTTGATTTTAAAATTCTGTTCAGGACTAATTAGACACTCATCATCACCTTCATAACCAAAAAGCTTCCTCTTTTTCCTGGGTCTCACCTCATCTGCACCAGGAAACTTGAGTTCTACCTCCAGTTCTTCAGCTAGCTCATTAGCAGTCACTTTTGCCTTTTCGTACCCCGTGGCCCTGTATTCTGTTAAAAACCTTTTCAGTTCTTCAAGCAGAATCACTGCTTGAGCAATCTGCATGGATGAGCTTTGTAAACATTTACTGACTTGTCCAACCCTTACTAATACATCATACCAGACTACCAGCACTATTAAAAACTTAGTGCTTTTCATTGTACTGCTCAGTGATGCTGCTTCTGAATATGCCTTAGGATCCTTCCCTTTTGTAACTTCTGCCACTGAAACTAAGGCATCATAAACTGCACCCACTTGGTATCTCACTGCTTTCACACTTTCTACCCTACACTCCCACCTGGTCTCACACAGTGGCTTTACAGTTAGACCTGACACATTATCCCGAAATATTTTGTACCTCTGACTAGAGGATGTAAACAGAGTATACATTCATTGCAGATTACCAAAGAATGAAACATCTATTGAAGACTTTGCAGCATCATCAATTACTAGATTGAGATTATGACAGCCACAGGGTACAAAAAATGCACGTGGATTTAAGGCCAAGATTCTTGCCTGAACACCAGAATGTTTCCCCTTCATATTAGAGCCATTGTCATAACCCTGGCCTCTGCAGTTTTCAAGGGGAACTCCCAAACTTTTGAGTTTATTTAACACAATGTCTGTTAGAAAACCCCCAGTAGTCTCAGTAACCTGGAGGAAGGACAAGAAGTACTCCTTAACTTCCACACTTTCATTGCATTCAGCAATACGGACAGTCAGTGACATCTGTTCCTGATGACTGCAGTCAGGAGTGCAATCCAATATAATGGAATAGTACTTTGCATCTGTTATCTTTTGCAAAATACTGTCTGACAGACTTGGACATTAACATTATCAACTCATTCTGAATGGTTTTCCCCAAGTAGTGATCATTGATCTCAGCATTACTGATACGACGAAGATGCTCTTGTATTAATGGATCAAACTTGCCCAACAGCTGCACTAACCTGAGGAAGTTGCCATTACCACTTGTAAAGAGTCGATCCTCACTACCCCTAAATGTAAAGTTATGTTGGGACAAGTACTGACAGATTGCAAGCAGTCTTTCCAGAACATTTCTCCAGTATTTTCTCTCAGACTTAATCATGTTCTCACGGTGGTGATAAATGGTGGAGCTATTCTTAAGCCTCAAGTGCAAGTCACTCCACTTAGCAGCAGCTTCTTTATGTTTCACTGACCGCTCGTGTTCTACAAGCTTTTGTCCCAAATTTTTCCAGTCACATGTTCCTGTACTAGACAGGGCAACTAAAGGAGTACTGCTGAAGAGTTTGCAACAAAAACAAAATACCAAGTCACTACTTTCAGAATACACCAACCAAGACCTTCTGACTGTCTCACCATTTGTAAGTCTTTTATTATAAAAGATGGGATTGAATCTTCTATGGTGAACATCATAGGGGAAAGTGTGATTCATTATCTGAACAGGCCGTTCAGCACTTAACAGACAGCGAACTTTATCATCCATGGGATCTGGCCATTTACCAGGGTCACTATTGACTTCCCTGTGTGTTACTGGATCCACTTCCTTATTTTCCTCCTCACATACATCTACTACTTGGTTAGATACATGACTTGCTCCTAGCTTTGACCACACAGGAATAGAGTCAATGGATGCCCCAGACACTGACTGAGCTCCACACTCTGACACACTCAGCATTACCACCTGCAAGGTCAGAGCCATTATCACACACCTCTGACTCAGATTCATTATCTGGACATCCAGTACCAGTATTCTCAACATCTACCATACAGCAAGCATCGCTGGGAATTTGGCAGGAACTGTCACTTTCACCTGGTCTGGAAGGACTGCTTGGCACCTCAGAAAAATCTGCCTCTTGAAGCATTTCACTGTCCCTGTCTTGCTGCTCACTGCTGTCTAATGTTTGACTAGACTGCATAAATCGCATCATTGAAGCTCGTAAACTAGCCACTTGCAATTCTCTCTGAGCCTTTCTTTTTCTATTTTCTGCACCAGAAAGCTTCTTTGGACCTTTTCCAGGCTGTCTCAAAAATAAATTTTGGAAATTCAGATGTTAGGAATGGAAATTGCAGTGTTCATAAACTCCCTCAATTCTTAGAGCTGCCTACCCACCTAAGTCTTTCAATTCACCCAACTAGGCCTTGCAACTACAAATGGTTGTATAACTAAGTACATGTATTAGAGCCAACTTTATACTATACAAAATTAGAAAACAGCCGAACAGTGTACAGGCTTCTCAATTGCTGGCACTAGACAGTCAAATCTAATCAAGAATCAGTCATCTGGAACTAGTGCTTGCATACATTGTGCACATTTAACCCCCCCATCTCATCCTATCCATTTACTTGTAAACATTTCGAATGTTATTACTGTACTGGTTCATAAAGTGATGTTATGGCTCATTTTTCATCTAATTTACTGTCCACACAGATCCTGCCTACAATGCAAGGCATCAGGAATGCTATTCAGTTGTCATGGAAGTGTTTACCGATTCACAGATGCAGAGGAGGTGGTATTCATTGCAGAAGAGGTGGCATTCATTGCAGAGGATGCGGTATTCATTGCAGAGGATGCGGTATTCATTGCAGAGGATGCGGTATTCATTGCAGAGGATGCGGTATTCATTGCAGAGGATGCGGTATTCATTGCAGAGGATGCGGTATTCATTGGAGCACTTGAAGCTTCCGAATATTTCAGTTGGTTCCTATCACGTTCAAGGTAACCAGTTTCCCAAAGATCTATGAAGGACGAAACATTAGTGTAAACATGCTGTATGGTACAAAAAAGAAAAGAAAGCCGACACCATTGATGCACCCCAGAGGATCGTAAGTCACTTATAGAACTCCACCGCAGAACCTCCCTATAATATGACTGCTACTGCCAGTACAACATCTCCTTGAGATATTATAGCACAGTCTGTTCCTTAGATAGGACCTATTAGACAGCCACACTTGCTTCTTTCACTTGTACTACAAAATATTTATATATAAACCAGCACATGAATTACTTTATGTTAAATCATATTACTATTCTACATTCAAATTACATTTTTGCTGCGAGATCAGTGTACTGCAAACAGTAAAAAAATTCACATTTTTGATGTATTGTTAGAAAGTCACACTGAAGCAGCAGAAATAAACACACCATGTTTACAAAGTTCGCTGCTATTGTACATAGCGTCTCCCTCTCCATCACTCCCACTCATACACTGCTATCACTCCCACTCATACACTGCTATTCCTCCGCTATGACAAGAATGCCAAGTAAATTCAATTATTTCTTCCTACATGTTTTAATCAATAGGCATTTTGAACTTCAGTAGCACGTGATACAAAACCTACCACCAAATACCTTTGCAGGTAACTGCACTGATGAACTGTCCTAGACATTTTCAAAAGGAAAAAAATCACAGCTAAATAGCCAGGCACTGCAGTATATAAAATTGCACTTACTCTACGTGTACAATTAGTATCGTCATTCTGACAGCAGCCAACAACTTGTTAACACATTTCTGAGTGTTAGCAACTCAAACTAAAAATGCAACAGTGCAAGACTCAAACCATAAATACTAAAAATCTGCACTGTAACTATGGTACTAGAAGTAACAATTTGCATTCAAATGCAGTTGAGAGAGAGTTAAGAAACTAGCACAACTTCCAGTGCATGCATGCTCACTCAGCTTTATTTCCTGAGCACCCACATAGTGACATTTAATTTGCCACTGCTCATTAAATAACTGACAGTAATCTGATACACCAAAATTTCATGCAAAGGAAACTCAAACGTGTAAAACTGCATTGCCCAACAGTAAAAGGTTGAGCAAGAGTTATATAGCATTTGACAAAATCAGAAAGTAAAATCACCACAGATATGCCTTCAAAAAACTGCACTAGCAATGCTTATAATGCTATCAAATATGCTCTAACAAACTATTGATCTGCAGTAAAACAATCAAGTTCGCAGACGACTGCAAACTGGGTGCCATAATCAACTCTCCAGCTGACACAAACATCCTTCAAAAAGGTCTCAGAGACAGATAACTGGTGCCAGCGCCATGGGTTAAAGCTAAATGCCAAAAAATGTATAGTCGTACCCTTTGGCAAAAACAATGTGCCCACAAATTACCACATAGGCAGAAACCCATTAAGTACAGAGAAAGTTATTAGGGACCTGGGGACCCAAGTTGATAGCAATCTCTCCTTTGAAAACCACATTGCCAAAGTGGTTAGAAAGACCTTCTACATAGCCCACCTCATCACAAAGGGTTTCACATCTAGATCAAGAGAGGTAATCGTGCCTTTATTCATCCCTCATCAGGCCCATCATAGAATACAATGCCCCTTTTGGGATGTACCTTACCCGACACCTGCAGCAATTAGAAAGACCCCAAAAGTATCTCACCAAGAGGATCAAGGGTCTCAAACAGATGCCATATGCTGCTCGGTTAAAAACTCCAGCTCTACTCAGTTGCATACCGCCTACTTCGAGGCGATCTATGCCTGACATACAAAGCTATGTCAAATCCAGAATTAATGGACATGCTTCACCTCAGTAAATCTAAATCCCTTAGAGCCACACGCTCGAGGGACTTGAACCTCAGCACAGAAATAAATAGAACTTGCTGGAGGGACAGGTTCATAACCCAGAGGCTCCCTTTGCTCTGGAATAGAATTCCAGTTCATGTGAGGCAGTGCACCTCACTGAATCTCTTCAAGAAGAATCTCAATAGGTGGATGGGGGATCGTAGGTTTGTCCCAGGGATTACTCCCGTATCACTATTAGACAGAGGCACAGTAAACTAAACCTTAAAAAGGGCACAGTATACTCAAATCAAGGGGTGGCGTAAGCCATACAGAATCGGGCTAGGCTTATAATTGCCCCAGGGCAGATAGCCTACTATGAACCTATGAACCTATAAGTACATCACAAAAACCAAAGCAGAAATCTGTTCAGTCACATGACATGACTACTGTGGTTAAACAATGGGTGAAATGAAATAAAGCAAAAAGCTAATTTCATAAAACATTCTAATAGTTCTATTTCACTCACAGTCCTTGTACCATGCAAAAAAAAAAAAAAAAAGAGCTTGATCACCATCCGATATGAAGTAAATGTTGTAGTAGCTTGTGTTACAACACTAGAAGAATCCCAACCAATATTTAGTCACAACACGAATTCAGAAAGAATATAGTAGTCACCAAGGTAAAACTGCCACTTGCAAACTGAAGCACATACATGCAATATCCGTAAAGTGGGTAACTACATACAAATTCATGTTGGTACTCTGCTCCACTTAGCATATGAGCCTATCTGATACTCTTTCTGAAATGAGGTCAGAAATAAAACCAGATTTAAGGGTCACCTTAGAAAAAAATGTATACTGATCAAATCAGGACACATTCTGAACTAAGATTAGTAATAAACAGAAGTCAGCCGACACACCTCAAAATCTACCCTAACCTCTAAAAAGCATAATGTTGACTATAGTCACTTAATACCATAACTTCTGGAATGAAATGTAAATGTGTAGGACACAAATTAATAAGCTGTCCTTATGAAAACTTGTCAGTTATACTATTAATATCTTGGATTTCCCATTGTCTCAAAGCAGACTACAAAATAAAGGCTGGGTGCTCCTGATTTGGTTTTGCATCTTGCACAGCATTGTCCATGCTTAGTAGTTTTAAGTGTACACTGGACAGCAGAATCATCCCAACCAACACACAGCAAACCAGCACCTTAGTCGTAAAGAAAATGGATACATACTCTGAATTATAAAGACTGAAAACTGGATAAATCATGTGACATGTCTACTGAAAAATAAACCCCAGGATTCACGAAGCCTCCGTGTAAGAGTTATAACTCTTACACGGAGGCTGCAGTTAAACGGAGTGATGTCAGCATGCTTTGCATATTCATGAGAGCATGCTGAATCACACCTAAGTCTAACACGGTCCGTGTAAGACAGTAGGGGGCGTGTCCTTAGGCTGAGCCCTGCAAGCGGACACGCCCCCAGAAGTGTAAAAGTGCCCAAATTAAACACCCACAACAGAGTCCACGGAAATGTGAATAAACACAACACAACACATGCCCCACACAAACTATGAACATAAAATATATATAAATGAACATGTTATATATATTTTTTTAATTGTAAAGATGTTTAACCGTGAGTGCGCTCGCTTGTGCGGGCGTGCCCGTAGCGCAGCTACAATTAGCAGTCAGTGGGAAAGCATATAAGAACTAAATATGCAAAATAAGCCAGGAAGCAATAGCGTAGCGGTAGAGATGTTGGCTGAAGAGCAGGCATTCATGGTTCGAGCCCCCACAGCACCAATTTTTTTTTTCAAAATAAGCAGGAAACAAGTCCCTGACAAATATGTACACATAAAACCACAATTTATGTAAAATGTAATGAAATAGCCCATTTATATTGAAGACATGTGAGGTAACAAAAGAAGAAAAAATGCCAGATGTGCTCATAGCTGAGCTACAGTTTAACAGAGTGAGTGCATGTGCCTGTAGATGAGCAGTGGTTTAACTGGTGCAAAATGAGTGCCCGTAGCTGAGCAGTGGTTTAACACGCTAAATCTATGTGCCCCTAACTGAGCTGAGTGTAATATGCATGCCGATAGCCAAATGAGGCTTAAACCAGCATACCCCGTTTGCACGGAGCTGCGCACCGTGCAAACAAGCTAACCAACGGGCAACGTTGAGCAAGCCGTATCAAAACTGCCTTTACACAGACACACACCTCAGCATGTCTAGACAGTCATGAAAAATAAAAAGCAGTGGCCAGGTTCGAACCCAGGATACTATACACCATAGTCAAGGTACAGAACCACTAAGCCATGACAGCAGTACCTGTAAATGCAATAATAGCTAATATATAGGAATGAATACAAACTAGAGCATGACAATGCAGGTTTACTGAAGTTGATACAATTCCAAAATGGCCAATCACAGATATGTGCGGGAAAAACGGACTATATAAGCCCCATAGGCGGGAATACACAGCATAAATGATTGTAGAACTGACCTGCAGGCAGAATGACAGGAGTAGGAGAGGGTAGTTGCTTTCGAGCACAGAGGTGGGATGTTGAGGAGTCCAAGTACATGGTCTGGCTCCTAGTCCATAATCATGAGGCCCAACTCATACAGGGCCAGGTCCTCTGGGGAGCATACAGGGCTGAGGTGTGGGACCGGTTGGCTCATGATCTCACCAGTGCCACAGGGATTCCAAGGACAGGTGAGCAGGTCCATCACCACCATGCGGACCTGAAGAGACGCAAGCAGGACCAACTGAACCTTTGGATCCAAGAGGCCCGGCAAACACCCAACGCCCCACTACTGAGTAAGTAACATTTAATTATGTATGTAAGAAATTAAACTAGCTGATATTATGGAGATGTGTATTCCAATATTACTTCATTTATATTACAGCTGCAGGTGTCCGTTCTGTGAACCGCAGAGCCTATGGCGATAGGCTGGTGCTGTTGCGCCACCAGGCAGGTCAGTAATCCACTACCAGTAACTGTAAAGAAATATAAAAGTATGACAGTCAGCAAAAGAGTGCAATGTAGTCAGTAAGGAATAAAATCTGCAAGTAACAGTGTGAAAGTGTATGAAAGTATTGCTTGATTACAAAAGTGTGTTTCAGCCTGTAAGTGTAACCTAAACATGAAACTGTCCGACATATATTCTGAAATAAAAATGCCCTGTCTGTAAGAAAATAGTACACAACCTGCAGCAGGCTGAAAAGTATAGCTGCATAAGATGATGAAATCACATGTGTGAAATATATCCCTGTGGAAATACTGAAACATGACAGAAGTGAGACTGCTGGAAAGGATTGTAATAACTACTGGTAAAACATGTCAATAAAGCCTAGAAGTACCATCCTGAATAGTAAAATGAAAGCAAATGAGAGAGTGTGAGAAAGTGTCATGAATCCAGCAATACAGTAGTAATAACTCCTGAATAAAGTATACTGCAGTCAAGACAGAATGAAATGCATGTGAGATTCAAAACCAAACAGCAAAATCTGTTCAAGGTGTTGCTGCATCTGGAATGTGTATCCCAAAATCTGGATATGTTGCTCTCAGTCTGCAATATGCAGATAGGATGTTTGTCTGATATACCAAACATCCACACTTGTCTACAGCTATATAAAGCAAATGTAGCAGGATGATGTAGCTGAACAAAGCTAGATATGAATGTGTATGAAGAAACATAAAATGTATATTGATGTTGCAGTCACAGTCCTATCACCAAGTTGAAATAGTTATCATATAGGAAACTGTAGTTAGAACAGTAGTGTGTATATAACTGTAGCTATTAGAAATGTACAGCATATGTATTGTTATTCGAAGGTGTTAATATTACTTTCTTCACCCCACCCTATAACCACATATAACCCATTCCACGTGAAAATGGTATGTGCAATCACAATTAACACCCCTGGACATTTGTCCTGTTGGGTCATATATATTTGCATGTCTGTTGATGCATCTGCCTTGTTCATACATCCACACCTGATGGCCTGTTGCCATCAATTAACCCTGCATGTTGTTGGACTGTGTATTTCTGTTCAAATTATGCATGTGTTATGCACGCTGTTCAATGGTGTGAATATCTGGGTGTTTGGTCAATGGGAATACTAAAATACTAATGCATGCTGTTACAACTAATTGTGAATGGTATTATATGTCACTAACCCAAACTGTCATGACATAATGCAAAACATAGTACGACAGGGAAGGCGGGTTCCAGTGGACCCACCTCTCCCACCTCAGCTGGCGAGTGCACCTGGCACTAGTGCCAAGTCCGGACCCTCCTCCGGTGGCCCTGTGCCACCTGCGGGTGGAAGTGCTGCAGGGGATGGGGCTCACCCCCCTCTGCAAGTGTGGCCAGAGGAGAACCACCACTCACCCTCCGTAGCGTCCGGACTGTGGTGCGTAGGGAGATTTGGGACTCTTCTCGAGCCCCTATGCCAGCTCGAGGCATGGGTGGTGCAACTAACGGGCATGCCTCTTGCCCCACCTACACAGCCCCCAGCAGAGCCCCATCCTGGGCAGTGAAGGAACAGTGGCAACTGCCTATGGGTGGGGATATCAGTTCCACTGTTGCCATCTGTGGGCTCATGGGCTCTGGATATCCAAACCTCCGTCCCCGTCAATTGCATAACCCCCCCACACGTGTCATACACCGCCCCTGTATGCATCTTGTTTGTCTTGTCTGTTTACCTACCCAACCTACCTCCCCAACTGTACCGACTTCCTTCACCTGACATACCACTCTCACCTGAAAAAAAAAAAAAGGGCACTCTGTACCCACAAAAAATTTACGCCCCATACATAGCTGCCCATTCCGCACACATGTCTACTGGACATGGGACCTATCAATTACAATTGGCTGTACAAGTATTATTGTTGTCCTGACACCTCTCTCAGGGGTGGAAGGTTTCAAATGTCACACCAAATTACATACATATGCACAGCTGTTGCTGATGAAGAAATGGGCAGCTATGGGCCTTACCTACATCCCTCCTGCACATCCCAAGCTTGTTTCCCTACTGTCTTACCCTCTTTGTGACCCCTTTTTCACTACTTTCCTGTCTCCCCATTTTCTTTTCTTTCAAAGAAAATAGCTGGTGTGCAAGAGTAAGCACGCTTTAAGCGGGTGTAAGCGGGTGTCGGAGCTAACCACCAGTGCATGCGTGAGCTCCACGCAAACCAGCTAACCCGGTTACAACTGCTTAAAAGTGCCTTAGTCACTTTGATTGACAGGTCCTGTACTCAGCTCAAAAGCAAAATAAAATCCCACTGGGAGTCCTGAACCCAGGACCTTGGAAACAGTAGTCTGCATGACTTACCACTAAGCCATGACTCTTATACAAGAACATTGTGCTAAAATAAATATATCATGTAATAGTAGGAATGAATGTAAAGGGAATATAGATGTGTAGTACACAAAGCATGCCATTTAGAATTACTATCAAAACTAGTGGATTTCCATAATAGTAGTGTGTGAACAGAAACAGCCATGCTAGTTGGAAGCTAGTAGGTAATAATGTCACTATAGCACCTTGCAAGCCACACACATACTCACAGCAGGATAAGCACTGCCCATACCCCACAACCTCTTACAGGAACACATCTGGACCAAGTAATAAAATATGTGGAGCAAAGGCCCAAAACCAGGGACACATTACAAATAATGTTATAACAAACGCAGACAGTTCAGAGAGTAACAGGGTCTGCACTTTGTGGGATGTTTGGAAGGGTATGCAGTCTGAAACTTGAATGTTTGTCACCATATTCTGACTTGAGCCCAGAGTGACTTGCCAGAAAAAGGTGTGCATGAGATATTGACCAAAATATGAGAAAGAAATGTGGACAACCTGCAAATATCTGTACACATGACGGGTCTGACACCACCATATTTGAATAGTTAAGAGCCTAGACATAGCAACAGTGAATGACTTACAGGGATGCCCCACAGACCCCATGTGAAATGTACAAACAGTAGGCAGAAAGGTGTAACACATGCAATGGTAACTATGGAGTCCTGAAAGTATTCATCACTTGCATGGCAGAAAAAGTGTAGTAATACATATGCTCATGCCAACCCACAGTCACAACTGCAGCATACCAGACATTTTAATGGGTGTACCCCACTGATATGTACCATTCCATGAGGCACATAACAGATGAATCTGAAAGTCTCTGGGGCCTGCTCAGCAACATACTCAAATACCCTAATAGATGTCAAGGCCCACACCATGGCCAGACCACACTGCATGCTGTAACACCCTAGCAGATATAGCAAGCATTCCAAGGTGTGAATGTACATGGAAAATAGGAAAGCTACAGCAGCACACTACAGTCAAGACACCTAGGAGGCATAAAAGTAGTGACTGTAAAGGGCAACTATTGAAGCCTTAGCAACAAAGTGCAAGCAAAAGTGAAAGGAAAGCACACACACACACATTAACAGTAGTAGTAGTTGTAGGTGTCAGTGTACATACACAGTTAGGAAAAATGAATGGAGGAATGTTAATCTACAACACACCTGGAAATATGAGAGAGATACCAACCTTTACACTCACAGAACATTGTCCACAGCATAACAGCATGGTCCCTGCCCTTAAAATCTGAAAGCGCTACACCTATCTCACATACCTTTTTATAGCACTGTTCTGAAATCACAGTGAGAACTGCAATCAGTACACAACTGGCTGCATGCAATTAGCAAATGCTGGCTAACAATTGGTGCAGAGGCCATCACATGGGCATATGCAGATACCTACAAAAGTATGCTGTACTCCCAGTCCACACATGCAATACTTTCATTGCACCCTGAGAAGGACGTGAGAGACAGACAGAGAGAGAGAGAGAGAGAGAGAAAATTGAAATTAAGCAGACACAAACAAATTGTTCAGCAACAGCTACCTGAAAGCTGACAACTGGGAAGTGGAGCAGCAGGACAGAGAACCAGACAGCAACACAAGCAGCTGTGACAAACACAGGTAATGTAAAGTAATACTATAAAGGTCTACATACTGTGAACCCTCCATATGTGTCATTGGTCAGTATCCATATGTATATGAAGATGTGTAAAGTGCAGGGGACATACAGCAACTATCAGTGAAGGCTGTACATACATTTGTATGTGAGAGCATCTATGAGCACATATCAATGTTGGTTGATTGTAGGTTGTAGTGCCATGTACAAAGTAGGTTTCACAGTTATGTATGTTTAGCAGTATGTTAGTGTGTGTATACAGTATGGTAGACAAATATGTTGATATACCTGTCTAACATATGGATACGTATGTATGTCAACATATGTATGTGTATATATATATATATATATATATATATATATATATATATATATATATATATATGATATGCATATATGTATACATACATAGAGAGAGAGATGTAGGAATACATAGACAGATGTATATAGAATATTGTACAAACATATCTATGTAATGCACACATACAGATATAGATATATGTAGATACATATACATAGACAGACTGATCTGACTATCTACAGGTATGACTGTATATGACGACCTGCAACACAGCCTGTCCCACCCCCTCTGTCACTCACACCCCTCTGTGTTCCCCCTCCACATCTATAGCAATATATGTACATCAATATATATATGTGTATATGTATACAGACATATATATACATATATATATATATATATATATATATATATATATATATATATATATATATATATCTATATACATACACACGCACACACATATAGATATATCTATATACATATATATACACACACATATAGATATATCTATATACATATATATATATATATATATATATATATATATATATATATATATATATATATATATATATATATATATATATAGAGAGAGAGAGAGAGAGATGTATATAAATTCTGAGTGAGGCACATGTGTACAGATGTATTGCAACAGGTGCCTGGTGACAAAGGCAAGGAGTGAACACCAGTGTCAAAACCGGAGTACCATACCACATTCCAGATCACCTACACCAGTAACCACCAGATATGTGATTGGCTGCCCACCACTGCATGTGTCAGGGGTGAACAGGGTCATAAATGTGTACAATAGTGGCCCCAATGATATTCACAGTGGCAAACTATCCCTGGAATACCTGCACATGGTATGTGTCAGCGGACATGGTGTGTCAGCTATGGACATGTAGGTCGGTGTACCCCTCCACACCACATAATGGATGCCATGATATGGACCTCACGTGACAGCTACAGATATGGAGAAGGACACAGTGACATGTACAACACTGTGACAATGCACTCAAACGCATTACCAATGCACAGTGACTGACAACACCACAGAGTACACATACTACCCACATAGAGGTTACCACTCCCGGATTTACATATGTAAGTCACACCCATGACAGATGTCCAACAACCATAGTAACACCTCACACCATCCACAACCTAAATGTCTGCTCTGTGTCGTCTGTGCCACTGGAATAGAGTGCACATGTGGAGGTAAAAGTTCCTACCCACAGATAAGACATACCCTGCAATAAACCACACAGTGTTAAGAAGCAAGACTCCCCATGAGTACATGTCACATACCTCTGCTGAATGTTAGTCAGATAGGTAATATGCCATATGAGTCACCCTGTGTAACTGTGTGACAGCAGCAGGTACCATCACACCACGTGTCACAATGGTCAGGGTAGCAGAACAGTATGCTGCTGTAGTCCCAGGGCAATAGCATATTGTATAGTATTGTATTGTAATGTAATGTATTGTGTTGTATTGTATTGGTATGTTGAGGTGCCTCCTTCGTGGAGTGGAACCACTGCTGCTGTGCGCCAGTGTACAGGTACATATCCTGTAGTCAGGCTAGTGTTACATAGCACTTCTATATGTGTGTTTAGCTCCTGTCAGAGTTTATGTAGCAAGCAACTGGGGATACCATCAGGTCCCATTCATGTTGTGTATTCTGCTGTCCTGAGGGTGGCTCTCACCTGGACATCTGTGATGACAGGGTGGTTACAGTCAGCTGGGATAACTATGTCTTATTTTGGGGGAGAGAGTGGGGTGACACCTGCACTGAACCTGTCTGCCACAATGTTGTCAATATCTGTGGTGCCAGTGAAATATGTGTTGTTGTGTACTAACTATGGGCATAGAGGATGGATCCTGACCAGGTTGCTAACATAACTGAAGAAGGCCTTCTGGTTATCTGTAGTGTCTCTCTTGATTTCCCTCTCAAAGTTGCCCATGGATGTTTGTATGATGGAAAATAGATCCTTACTAGTGCTGCTCAGACATGCCCTCCCTTTATGGAATTATGCTCTGTCTTGCAGTAGCTTCCATCTTCTGTAATACAATCTGTCTATGGCTGGGGTTCACCAGACAGGATGCTGTCCCTTTGTGGAGAGTGTCTTGGTCATATATGGGATTGCATGATCCATGCATTCTCGGAGATGTCTGTAGAAAGCAATTGTGTAGGGGTCAGCATTGTGGGTTGTATCTGCCACTGGCCCAGTGGGCTGAAAGGATACCATGTCACTGTTACAAAGTGTAAAGTTTGTATCTGTAATGTTATGCACTATAGTCGTTTGTGCTGGTGGTGGAGGTGGGATATGTATATCCAGGGCAATCAGTGTGTGGTCAGCTCACAGTAGTTGATGATGTAGGCCATACAGTACCTAGATGCAAACCCCCAGAGTGAGGAGGTGCTCTTGACCTGAATCAGTGTTCTGACTGCTGGGGTTTGGTAGTATGTCGTATGGAGTGTGCCAGGTACTGTTGCACAGTTGCTGGCTGAGCACTGATACCTGGCCATCTACATGTGTATCCAGCAATAGACAGAAAGATGCTACATATGTGAGATATGTTGTATCATAACAGTCGAGTAGCATGTGTAGTATGTGTGCCAAATTCTGCTGACATATATTGCCGATACCAGGTTATTTTCTTTCTCAGGTACATGGCCCACCCGCGGAACCCCACCTACTCCACAGCTGAGGATAAGGAGATACACCAGAGCCTGGTGCAGGATTATGCAATACTCTTTTCCTGCACCAGCCAGAATCAGCAGGAGAGGGCTGCACTGTGGCAAGACCTTGTCAGTCAGGTAAATGACATAGGCACGCATTATAGGACATATGAGCAGGTACGACATCACTGCAGTGATTTAATCAGACATGTCCATCAGCGTGCGTCGGATATCCACAGGCAACAGGTCGCCACAGGTGGTGGGGTGGCTACACATCCCCCACTCACCAGACTGGAGGGACTACTCATGAGTGTAGTGGCTCCAGTCCGCCAGCAACAACAGCAGCAGACATGCATTATGATGGAGGCTGGAGCCACGCAGCAGCAAGACAGTGAACATGCAGGTAATATGCCATATGTATAGTTGACTGTTGTGTACACTGGTAGTTAATGCATGTGTGAGGTGTGTCCTTGGTTTGTAGCTGTCACCATAGTATTTAATGTGCAAGTGTGATATCCTCAATATTAGCAGCTGACCTGTGAAAGGCGACTGTTGTACTACTGACCTGTATCATACTCAGTAACAATGGCACAGTTGTGCCCACTGACATTAGTTTCTTCACGTCTGCAGGTCCCTCTGGTATAACAGCAATGCAGCCTATCCATGCTGGTGAGTGTATTAACAATTCTTGTAATAGTGTTGATAGTAATAGTACTATTTGGCTCACTTAGTAGTGCTCTTTGTATGCATGTAGGTGTGTCTGTGTCTGTGTGTTGATATCACGCATACTGAGTACTGTACAATTGTGTGAAACTGTGTGCATGTGTGCATGTGTGCACCTGTGCATGTGTGCATGTGTGCACCCGTGCATGTGTACCTGTGCATGTGTGCATGTGTGCACCTGTGCATGTGTGCATGTGTGCACCTGTGAATGTGTGCACCTGTGTATGTGTGCACCTGTGCACTTGTGCATGTGCATGTGTGCACCTGTGCACGTGTGCACGTGTGCATGTGTGCATGTGTGCATGTGTGCACCTGTGCACCTGTGCACGTGTGCACGTGTGCATGTGCGCATGTGTGCATGTGTGCACGTGTGCACATGTGCACGTGTGCACGTGTGCATGTGTGCATCACTGGTAATGTGTAGACATTGTAAACTGTGTTTCCTGTTTCCCTCCCACAGGTTCTGTTGCTGCTCTGGTGTCATGCAGCCAGGGAACCTGAATCAGGTGCCGTGGGTACTGATAATGATGACATCTGTGTAATGGCACAGGAAAGTATGCCAGGGTCCGCCATTGGTCAACCGATTGACAGTACACAGCTGTCGACCCCATCAATGCACACAGTTATCCTGCCAATACACCCTTTGTCACCAATGTCCCTAGGTGATGGACAGCATACAGTGGGCATTGACCAGGGTAATGTGGTATCTGTGGCACATGCCTCCCCACACAGCAGCCATGGGCATGGCCCAGAGATGGTACCACACAGACAGATGTCCAGGGGTTCTCGTGGGAGCATCCGTGGGCATACTGCCCCTGTCAGACGTGCCCACAGAGGTCTTACAACCTCAGCTATGTTTCGGGCTGTCATGCAGGCAGTCACATATGGAACGGTACACCAGACAGGGTCTGAGGGAGCTGACAGCATGTCGCACAGCCATGACTGACAGTATGCGTGACATTGCGGCTGCCATCCATGATTTCACCGATGTCATAGACAGACGTTGTGGGGACATATTAGACCGGTTCCACAACTACATGTCCATGAGCCAGGGTGATGGTGGGCGGTTGAGGCGTCGACGTGGCCGTATGCCAGCAACAGCAGCAGCTGGCAGTCGTCGTGGATGACAACAGGGCCGTGGCCACCCCCGTAGTGCCAGCAGCAGCCCCAGCAATGCTGGGTCTGTGCTGTCATCAGACCGCCCCAGGAGACCATGTGCACGTGGCTCTGGCTGGGCCCGACAGGGATCTGTGTCCAGTCAACGAACACCTGCTTCTGATGACAGTACCCAGTCTGGGTTGGTACTGGATATGGTCCGTAGCACCCCTGCAAGGCACAGGTACCGTGTCCGTGGCCAGAGACACTGATCTGTATGACCTGGCAGGTACAGTCTGTGGCTGTCCACAAACACCAGTATATGGCAGCCATGAGGTGGAACTGTGTGCATCCATACACACATGCGAATTGAAAACACCTAGGGCTACCGCATACACACACACACTGCATCAACATTGCCTCACCTTCTACTGCTGTCCCTCACCAACACACATACACATACATGTCAATTGGTGGTATTGGTGGCTGACTCAGGCATACCAAGTTCACACCCTGTGCATATGATGAAACTGTGCCACCTCCTGCAATCTGTAACAACTGTGCAGGTACAGGTTAACATGTTGCTGATGCACAGGGTGACCACATAGATGTGTAGTAGTAGTATCATGTTGTTAACAGTACTGTGTGCTGAATTAATTGTGGGTATATCACAGCATGCCTGATGCAGTAAGTGTGTGATTGTCATGTCCTGTTGTCTACACCCATGGTAAGTACCATAGTGTATCATCTGCACATGTTGGCATACTGGTGGTAATGATGTCAACAGAAGGCTCATTACATAGGTAGCACAGGGGATAAGGTAATGAATGTAGTAATACGCAATGATGGACATGTAAATTGCAAGTGGCATGTTGCCCACACTGGACTCTGCAATGCAGATGTTTGAGGATGTTGATATGTGTGCAGTACTACACGACTGGTACAGGACACACAGGAGCACCCTAGCACTGCATGCTCACATCTCATACCATGCTAGACAGCCCCAACACACAAAACTAACTGTCACAGGAGGGAGAGTCCCCATATATGTCAGGGATACTGTGGTGGCAGGCCAGGTAGCATACATCCTACTAAGTATGGAACCACTGAGTGAAGGCTCAGTGTCTGTTATTTGACATGTGCATTACTGCAGGTATGAGCACATGGGTTTCCATCCAGTTATTGTACATCCTGACAGTACATGGTCTGTACACTTGTGTGCACTGAGACTGGACCCTAGCCATCTGACCCATGCATTTCCATGTACATGTGCATAGTGCCTGCATATTTGCAGTGTTACCTACTGGAACTGGTACAGCTTGTTTGTTGTACAATGGACTACATGCAGCCCTGTTTACTGTAGCTTTGTTTGCATGCATGTTTGCTTGCAATTACCCTGGAATACTGATCACACCTGCAATGCATAGTTATAGAGCTTCGGTGGACTCCTAGTGCCATCTGCATAGCTTACTATATGTATGTCCATGTCCCACTTGACAGGATGTCACTGTTTGTCCTGTTCACATGTACATTGCCTGTGACACAGTGCATATGACTTACCTGGCATGTGTCCACGTGAGCAGTCATATATGCTACTGCTAACTAATCACAGGCACTACACCTTCACATATTCATCTTCTGTTGAACTACCTGCTTCGCTAGGAACGGCCTGCACCTGTCACCCCTGGGCTTTCAGATATTGGCAAAGGCTTTTGCTACCCCCATAGTGCCTATGTTAGGCAAGGCTCAAATGACAAACCCACCTTCATAGGTATCACAAGGGGTAAGAAACTAAGAGTAATGCTACCCAACGCCAGAAGTCTAAACCTCCAGATGCATGCACCCAAAACACTCCTTGGCATGGAGAACATTGATATCTGTGCAGTAACAGATGCCTGGTTCAGGGCTACTGAGAGCACACCAGCACTACCAGGTTTAACCTGGTTGATTTCTTTGAAACAGTCACCAAGGCCATTGATGGGGGAAGGTGGTTCACACAGCCTACCTGGACCTTGCAAAAGCCTTCACAACAATACCCCACTTGGGCATTCTAGAGAAGCTCACCAGCTTAAATATAAGCCCCTATGTCACTAGATGGATTGCACAGTGGCTCAAGGACAGAACCCACATGGTTAGAATTGCTGGAGCCATGCCAGACTCCAAACCAGTTACGAGTTGTGTCCCACAAGGCTCAGTCCTGGGACCTCTCTTGTTTGGTATATATTTATTGGAGGTACAGGCCAACACGGACAGACTGTGGCTGACCAAATATGCAGATGACTGCGAACTGGCCACCATAATCGACTCTCCAGCCGACACAAGCATCTTTCAAGGGGGCATCATAGAAACAGACAACTTGTGCCAGAGCCATGGCCTTCAGCTGAACAGTGTTTAGAAAGGGAAATGTGCATCCTGTAGTCTGTTCTCCTAGTTGCCAAAAGGGACATTTCCCTCACACACACTAACCCCCCTCATCCAAACACACACACTTGCCATTTGCAGGATTCAAAACCCTACCTAACTATGTTATGACACTTGAGAAGGATGCATTAGCAGAGCGCACTATTCACGTTACTGGGAGGATTCCTTTCTCTTGCTGTACTTATAGGGTGCTGACATCATCAGTGTTTAGAAAGGGAAATGTGCATCCTGTAGTCTGTTCTCCTAGTTGCCAAAAGGGACATTATCCTCACACACACTAACCCCCCTCAGCCAAAAACACACACTTGCAGAATTCAAACCCCTATCAGACTATGTTATGACATTTGAGATGGACACATAAGCAGAGGGTGCTATTTGCATTACTAGCAGGTTTCCCTTCTCTTGCTGTACTTATAGGGTGCTGACATCATCAGTGTTTAGAAAGGGAAATGTGCATCCTGTAGTCTGTTCTCCTAGTTGCCAAAAGGGACATTGTCCTCGCACACACTAACCCCCCTCAGCCAAAAACACACACTTGCCATTTGCAGGACTCAAACCCCTATCTGACTATGTTATGACACTCAAGACAGACACATTAGCAGAGTGTGCGATTCACATTACTGGGAGGTTACCTTTCTCTTGCTGTACTTATAGGGTGCTGACATCAGTGTTTAGAAAGGGAAATGTGCATCCTGTAGTCTGTTCTCCTAGTTGCCAAAAGGGACATTGTCCTCACACACACTAACCCCCCTCAGCCAAAAACACACACTTGCCATTTGCCGGATTCAAACCCCTATCTGACGATGTGATAGCACTCGAGACAGACACATTAGCAGAGTGTGCCATTCACATTACTAGGAGGGTTCCCTTCTCTTGCTGTACTTATAGGGTGCTGACATCATCAGTGTTTAGAAAGGGAAATGTGCATCTTGTAGTCTGTTCTTCTAGTTGCCAAAAGGGACATTTCTCTCACACACACACTAACCCCCCTCAACCAAACACATATACTTGCCATTTGCAGGATTCAAACCCCTACCTAACTATGCTATGACACTTGAAAACAAACGCATTAGCGGAGCACGCTATTCGCACTACTGGGAGGTTTCCCTTCTCCTGCTATACTTAGAGTGCTGACATCATCAGTGTTTAGAAAGGGGAATGTGCATCCTGTAGTCTGTTCTCTTGTTGCCAAAAGGGACATTTCCTTCACACACACTAACCCCCGTCAGGCAAATACACACACTTGCCATTTGCAGGATTCAAACCCCTACCTAACTAGGTTATGACACTTGAGATGGATACATTAGCTGAGCGCACTATTCGCATTACTGGGAGGTTTCTCTTCTCCTGCTGTACTTAGAGTGCTGACATCATCGGTGTTTAGAAAAGGGAACGTGCATCTTGTAGTGTGTTTTCCCAGTTGCCAAAAGGGACATTTCTCTCCCACAGACTTATACACACACCAACCCCACTCACACACACTGAGCATTTGCAGAATTCAAACCCCTACCTAGCTATGTTATGACACTTGTGATGGATGCATTAGCGGAGCACGCTATTCACATTACTGTGAGGTTTCCATTCTCCTGCTATACTTATAGAGTGCTGACATCATCGGTGTTTAGAAAGGGGAATGTGCATCCTGTAGTGTGTTTTCCTAGTTGCCAAAAGGGACATTTCTCTCTCACAGACCAACCCCACTAACTCACACACACACTGAGCATTTGGAGGATTCAAACCTCTACCTATGTTATGACACTTACGAAGGACACATTAGCAGAACACGCTATTTGCATTACTGGGAAGTTTCTTTCCTCCTGCTGTACTTATAGGGTGCTGACATCATCGGTGTTTAGAAAGGGGAACGTGCATCCTGTGGGGAGGCAGACACCAAGCACACTCTGGCTAAGCTGTCATTCCCTAGGGCAAACAGCCTAGTGTTGACCTCTACACCCATATGTTTAATTGTCAAATGCACATTATTTGTTGCTGATAGACTGTTTGCACATCTTTATTGCCATAGCATTCCCTGTTTGTATGAACAACTTGTGCATCTGTGGAAGATGTTTGCATATGGGAGGGATCCACTATATCACGTATGTCTCTGTAGTCATTTAACTGTGTGCACTGGGCAGACTGCTGTAATGTGGTTGGTTCCTGGAATAACATATAAAAATACCAGATATGTGTGTCCAACTGCTAAACTGAGATTTGGCCTAAGTGTGTGAGCATGCCCAGTTCAGCCTTCCCATGGCATGTTGTCTGACATATGTCTCATTTATCAAAGTGTGTGAGCATGCCCAGTGTGAGCATTCCATATGTTGGACTCTGCAGCCCACCACATTTGTGGATGAGTGTGAACTTCAACAAATATCACCCGTTTATGGATGTGTGTTGTGTGTCATGTTGTGTAGTTACTGTACAACTGCTTTGTGTGTGAACACAAGAGGATTATACTGTGCCTGCAGTGTTTGCATGGGATACTTTGCATACAGTTGTCAACATCCTTTCACACTGACCTAACACTGTAGTACTGTATAGTGTACTGGTAGTACTTTGACTGTGGTGGACAGTATCCTGGGTTTTAGTGCTATCACAGCTTTACATTTCGATAGTGGGCACAACAGCCTGGTTAGGGGCCAGTTGTGTACATCTGACCATGTTGCATTCTGTTCAGATATGAACTACTTAAACCAGGCTTGTCCAACATTGGTAGTGTATCCCACAACATAGGTGTACATTTGCAAACACTAGCGATGTGCCCTAGTCCATGTCTAATGCTAGTTGGAGAGTGTGTTTGTCCTTCAACACACATTGTAAGTGGAGTTTGCCATGACATATGTCATGGTTAGTATACTGTGCCTCTGTCTACCTGTGACATGACAGTGATACCCAGGATAAAGCTACCATCTCCCATCCACTCATCAAGATTCCTATTGAGGAAGATTGATAAGTGACTATGGGTAGCCTGTACTGGGGGTTCACTCATGGGTGGGGGTGGCTTCTGTGTTATGGATCCATGCAGTACAACTTGTCCTATGTAAGTCAGTGCTGGGGTTCAGGTCTCATGTGCATAGCTCACTGCCATTCAGATTGTACAAGGTGCAGCATGTTTATTGATACCAGCAACACAGGCAACACATGGCATCTGTGCAAGCTCTTTGATACTCCTGGTGAGGTACTGTTGGGAACTTTACGGTTGATGGAGGTGTCTGCTGAGGTACATCCCACAGGGGCTATTGCAGTCAATTCTACCGCTGATGAAGGATGACTGCAGAGCCACAATGACCTCCCCTTATCTAGATCTGACAACCTTCATGATTAGGCGGGTATATGGTATGTTTCTGTAAACACTACAGCACATGTTTGTCCAATGCAGGATATCTATCACCTTGTGTCCCCAGGTCTCTCATTACATGTTAACTACATAATGGGTTAACACCTATGTGGTAATTGGTGGGCACTTACTGTATATCCATAGGGGTTGACTATACACATTTCTGCAATTAGCTTGCTGACATGGCTATGGCACCAGTTGTCTGTTTCTATGTGGCCCTTTTGTGGGATGCTTGTGTCAGCTGGTGGATCATATGTGGTGAGCAGTTTGTAGTCCTCTGCAAACATGTTTGGACACAGTCCTTCCATGTTTGCCTGTACCTATGGGACATATATACCAGACGAGGGAGATCCCAGGACCAAGCCTTGTGGGATGCCAGTTATATCTGGTTTGTAGTCTGACATGGCTGCAGCATGTCTGACCATGTCTGTTTTGTCCTTGGTCTGGTTTGCAACCCCTCTACTGACATAGGGGTTTATATTTAAGCTGGTGAGCTTATCTATAATGAACACGTAGGGTATTGTATAGAAGCCTTTGCAAGGTCCAGCTATGCTGTGTGGACCACATTGCCCTCATCAATGACCTTAATGACTGTTTCAATTGAGTCAAACATGTTTAGGGGCAGGATCTGCACTTAAGAAAGCCACACTGGGTAGGGTCCGGTGTCAGTAGGTCCCCAATATCTTTATGTCTGTGGTACATGCTGATCCTTTCCATAGCTGTGCAGACCGAGCTTCTCAGGATTCTGGGGTAGTAGTTTTCAGTATCCATTCAGGCAACACCTTTGCTGAGAAGGACCACTGTTGTTGTACACTGCTCTTTGGGTACATATTCTGTGGTAAGGCTGACATTGAGCAGTAGTGTGGTTTGGCATTCCATTCATCTTGGAGTCCATGTTGCACTAAGCCCAGGACACCATCTCATACCATTGCTGCTGTGTGTTTTGCTTTGTAGATGTTGGCTGTTACCTCAGCATCTGCAATGTCAGGGGCCAGCAGTCTGCTGGGATAGATATTCTGCATTCTGGGGGTTGCGCTGCACCTGTCAGGATGTATGTTGGCAATATGTGTGTGTGTTTGTGATATTTGTGTGATTCAGAGCATATCTGTGAATTCCCAACATGGTTCCTACCATCAGTTGTGAAAGCCTTGGGATTATCCTTAGTGTCCTGTACAATTTGTATCTTCATAGGTTCATAGGTTCATACTAGGCTATCCACCCTAGGGCATTTGTTAGCCTAGCCAGAGTGTGTGTGGCTTTGCCACCCCTTGCTATGTGAATATTATGGCCATTTATGATTTGCTTTGCTGTGCCTCTGTCTGGACATGACACAGTGAAGACCCCCAGTGTAACTCTACAATCATCCATCCACTTGGCAAGATTCCTGCTGAAGAGTGTCAGTGAGGGGCTCTGCCTAACATGGAGTGGGATTCTGGTCCAGGGTGTGGGGAGCCTCTGGATTATGTATCTGTCCCACCAGCACATCCTATTTCATTATTTGTTGAGGTTGACATCTCTCACTCTCACAGTTCCGATGGATTTGAGTTTTCTGGGGTGGAGCATGTCCATTACTCCTGTGTTGGGCATGGCCTTCTACAACAGGCATGCAATGCCTCTGTGTAGGCAGTATGTGACTGCATTCAGCTGGGGTGTCTACAGCCAGGCAGCATATGACATATATCTGAGACCCTTTATCCTCTTGGTGAGGTACCTTTGAGGTCTTTCTAACTGCTACAGGTGTCAGGTAAGGTACATCCCATATGAGGCATTGTACTAGATTATGGGTGTGATTAGAGAACAGTATAGGGGCACAATGACCTCTGTTGACGTAGATGTGAATCCTTTCCTGATACAGTGTCAAATGTAGACAGTCTTCCTAGCCACATTGACAATGTGGGTGTCACATAACAGGTTACTGTCCACTTGTGTCCCTAGGTCCCTGGTTACTCCTTCCATACATAATGGTTTACCACCTAAGTGGTAATTTGTGGTACCTTGTTTGGTATTTGGTGGGACATTCATACTGTCCAGTGTCTTCAGGACGGCTGGGTGGGGTTCCTGTGTGTGAGAGTGTGGTCTGTAGCATGCTACAGACTGTACAGCAGTCTTGCCTACAGTTAGTTGCACATGGGTGGACTCCAATGCCTTGTGCATTGTCAGTTACCTGGACGTATGGGTGTCTGTGCTGAATATGGATACTCACCCTCCTTTTATGTTTTGTTCCAGGTTTTGGGGCCATGACACATGATATGTGGTATAACCTGGTAGTGCTGGTGTGCTGTCAGGAGGCTTGCAGCAGGTTTCTGTCACTGCACAGACATCGATGTTCTCCATACTGGGGATGGCCTTGGGAGCATGCATATTGGGGTTTACACATCTGGCATTGGTCAGCATTACCCTTATGTTTCTTTCCACTTATGTTTTCTAGGGTGGTGGGTCAGTCTTTTCAGCCTTGCCTACAAAAGGCTCTATGGAGGTGGCAAAGGCCTTATCCAATATTCAGATGCCCAGGGGTAACAGGTGCAAGCCATCCCAAGAACAGCTGCGTGGCTTGTCAAGCATGACATACCAAGCAGACAGACATTGGATCCCCTTGGAATGACACCAGTAATTGTGCCACTTGCTATGACTGATCATTCCGTGTTTGTACTGTGGCATTATTCTTGGTAAGGGTAGGATGCTGCAAACGGTGAGTGTCATACCGGCCTGGACTACATAATCAGAGAGCTCATCTATGTCTCTTTTCATGTAGTCTAGGGAGGTACATCTCAGGTCATTCACACCAGCATGGACTATGACTGCATCATATTTCTACTTGCTTTGGAGTGACCTGCATACTTCTGTTATGTGGCGTATTGTGGCAGCCTACAGGCAGCTTACTGTACCCTTTCCCTTGTTCAGTCTGGTGCGGGACAGCAGTGTGTCTGACTATGGAGTCACCTATTACAACTGTATCAGGCATGTTGTTTCTCCTTCTGGCCTGTGAATGTTTGGCACACCAGCTTTTGCACTATGTGTTGCATGCGCTATATTTGGAGGTTGTTTGATTGGGTGTCTGCTTTAGAGGCCTCTGTTGGTGTGCTGTGTTTGTAATTTGTGCCTCCGGGAATGTTTTTCTGTGTTTATGTGTTTGGTTTGCAGTTGTGATAGGTCTATGTGGGACTGTGTTTGTGGTGTGTGTGGTTACCTTCTCCTCCTGACTAGTTTTGGGAGTACTGAGTTGAGGGAGCTCAGCCTCCAGTTTGGATAGATGGTTGCATCTCTCACATATATTTGTATTTCTTGGGTGGAGTTGGGGTTGTCTGTGTACTTGGGGCAGGTGTAACATTGCCTCAGGATTCACAGATTCAACTTGTTGTGGCTGGCCTTAGTGGATTGTATGTGTGGACAGATTTTATTGCCATACTACTGATCAGTGATTACTTCATTGTTTATGTTTGCTCTATCATGTAGTAGCTTCCTCATTCTCTTGCATGGTTTGGTTATGGCTGGTGTCCACCATGCCAGATTCCTGCATGTATGGCATTGTGTCTTGTTTTAATTTAGGATTGCATAATCCAAGCATTCCTGGCAGTGTTCATGGAATGGCTGTATTACAGGTTCTGAGGTGTGGCCCATATTTTGCACCTGCACAGGACCTTTAATGGATTCCACATCAGTTTGGAGGAGTGCAAATATTGCTTAACACATGTTTTCCACTGTGGTTTTCTGGCCAGGGACTGTGGTCAGGATTTGTATATCCAGTGTGATTACTCTATGGTCTGGTTTTACCAGTGAGCAATACACTTCTCGTCTTGCCATCCAGTACCCATGTTGCTGATTATCACATCCAGTATGCTTACCCTCTTGTGGGAGTGGTACATTGTTCCTGGGCCTTTTGGTTTATGGATTCTATGAACTTTTGTCCTACACTGTTGGAGCTAGTATAATGCTCCCAGTCTATGTCTGGGTATTTTCAGTCACCCAATATAATGTGGTTTGGAGGACTTGATATATTCATGTATTCCAGCATAGGCCAGGTGCAGTTCCTGGTGTTAGGACAGTAGTCTGTAGCAGGCTATAAACTGGGGGGCAGTTTTAGCCACTGTTACTTGACCATGACTAGTCCATGCTGCTTTTTGTTGTGGTACCAACATGGTGGTGTGGTTATCCTTGACAATTCTTGCTAGTCACCCTCCTTTTGTAGCTTGTTCCATGTTTTGAGGCTGTACAGCACAGTATGAGGTGTAACCTGGTAGTGTTAGGGTGCTGTTGTGAGCCTTGACTCAGTTTTCTGTTACAGCGCAGATATCAACATTCTCCATACTGGGTGAGTTTAGACTGCATGCATCTTGCTGTTTCGACTTATCCTTTATCTTATTCTTATCCCTTCTGATACCTATGGAGATAGGTTTGTGTTTTGAGCCTTACCTATTCAGGGCACACTGTGGGTAACAACAGCCTTTGCCAGTATCCATACGGCCTGCACTGATAGGTGCACTCCAGTCCTAGCAGGTGGTGCATCATGTCATGCTCAGCATGTCATCCCAGACTGGCACACATTGGATTCCCTTTGACTAACTGCGATACGTCAGTCAATTATTGCACTTGATCATCTCATTGTCATGTTGTGGCATGATGCTTGGTGAGGGTAGGATGTTAGTCAGGGTCCTCAGGTGTGCATATAGTACATGGTGTTACATTACTTAACACATAGCATTCATGCCTCAGGTGGTGCTGCAGGGCTGCCTCTGTCAGATGCATATTACACTTCCCTGTACATGTTTGAGAGCAGGTTGTGTCATGTTAGGCATCCCTGTTACTATATGAGTGAGTCAGAGAGGGGTATCATTCCCAGGGTTCCTACTGAGCCAGTGTATGTGCTATGCGTTGCCTCTTTGCCAAGGCCAGGGCATACTGGGCACGCCTCCTTCTGCCTACTGGGGCAGGCTCAGGTTGTTCCTCCTCCGAGTCACGCTCTGCCTGTGATGGCCTTGGCAATGGTGGGGGGCTGTTTGGCCCGGCCCTATGCTGGTCCTGCTGCAGCTGTTTTCGCAAGATCATATTATGTAGCATAGCACATACCATGACAATTTGGGTACATGTAGTTGGTGTGTACTGCAAGGCTCCACCAGATGTGTCCAGACACTGGAACCGTGACTTGAGCAGCCCAAACACACGCTCTATTACATTACGTGTTTGTGCGTGTGCCTCATTATGGCGTTCCTGTTGAGGTGTGTGTGCATTTCTGATGGGTGTCATCAGCCACGGCTCCAGTGCATAACCTGCATCCCCCACTAGGTGTCCATGCGGGATGTCCCCATTGGCAAATGTCTGGTACAGCTGCGTCAAATGCCAGATGTGGGAATCATGGTAGCTCCCAGGACAGCCAGCACACACATTCATTATTATGCCCTGGGCATCACACATGACCTGGCAGTTGATGGAGGGGAAGCCCTTGTGGTTGATGTATGCCCTACCCCACTCACTGGCTGGTGCTTTGATGCGTATGTGCGTGCAGTCTATTGCACCCACTACCTCAGGGTATTCTGCTATTTGCTGGAAGAGACGCATATTGCTGGCCAATACCTCACGGGCATTGGGGAAATATACATGATCACCGACATGTGCTGACATGGCATCCAGGAACTGGTGCAGTACCCTGGAGGCTGATGCCTGTGATATCCCCATCATATCACCAGTTGGTCTCTGGAAGGCACCTGTTGCTAGTATTCTTAGGCCAACACATACCTTGGTTTCCACTGGGATGGGTTCCCCTCTGTTGGTTCTGTGTGTGAGGCGTGGCCTGCACAGCTCCACTATTTGCTGCAGGAGGTCTCTGTCCACTCTATAGCTCTACTATCTCCAGCTCATGTAACCCATGGTAGGTGACCCTGGGCCTGTACACTCTTCTCCGTCTCCTCACTGTGGGTTGTCTGGCAGCATCTGCATTGTCACCACCCTCAGCAAGTCGCCTATGTCTCATTATGACAGCTATGGCAGCCCCTAACATTTCTGCTCTGAGTTCAGCTTTTTCAGTTTTCACTTCTGATAACTTAACTCCTGTCTTGCAGTGTCTCTTGAGAGAAACATCCTGCACTGCTGTTTGCAGAGTTTTAAGTGCTGGGCTGGGCTACTATTCTGCCTGTGTAGTTGCCTGCATCTAAATGTTTTAACCTGCTAGCTCCAGCAGTATTCCCTGCTAGCTTCCTACTAAATCTGTTGCTTCCTTTTTCCTTTCTGTTTCCTCAGGATGGAGCCGTGTGTAAACCAGCAGAAACACTCTCACAGTGGATTACACGCGCGCACACATACCTACACGGTTCAGAATCTGCTTATTCAGATTAAAACGCGTGCACACCCGCGCAAACAGTGTTAAATATCTCCCAACACGCTCCCACATGCTCAGTCTGCCTTACACGCGTGCACACTGCCTTACTCGCGCTTCATGGCGAGCACACGTGCGCATACACATTCAGCAAGAAACTTTGGTGTAGGCAATAGTGTACACCTTCCATTTCTTGACTTTCTCATGCTTATTTAGTGGCACACCTCTTTCCATGATATCTGTCTGACATCTGTCATGTAACTCTGACCTCCAATGAACTGCATTTCTTTCTACCATTCCCCCCTGTGATGTCACCTCTCCTACTCTGTTCCTCCCCCTTCTGTAACTCTTACACTACTCAGACTGTGCTCATTTGCTATGTGACAGTGGAATTCAGTATCCTAACACTCATTTGCATCAGATTGCCTACTAATGCTTAGTTACATGACTTATACTCAGCTTCCCCCCTTAGCAACCACTACACGGTGGCCATGTTGGTTTTGGTCTGCTGGTCCCTGCATTGACATTCCATGTATTGCATAAAACCCACATTTGTGGGTTTAAAACCTTCATTTTTATGTTTTATACAGCGCAGCCCATTTGCGCGGGGCTGCGCTGGGTTTAAACATCAGCAATCGCCGAAAAAAAAATAATATTTTTAATATATTTGCATCAGGTTACTTTGCCAATGGCCACATATTTGGCCATTGGCATGCTGCCTGACACATATGCACCCTTTATTTGGAGCTGACATGGCTCCATTGCAGTTTTTGCAGAAACGTACTCAGTTGTCAACTGAGTACTTTTCTGCAGCTAAAACAGCTCTTACACGGGCTGTTCTGGGCTTCCTGGATCGCTAATCATCCTCATTTGCATGCTATTCAGCTGCAAGTGAGGTGATTAGCTTATCCACGCCCACTCCATGTAAGAGCCATTTTAGCTTGTCTCTTACATGGACTTTGGGCTGTTCCTGGATCGCGAAGGCTGCATGGAGTCTTACACTACTCTTAGACTCCGTGCAAGCCTTCGTGAATCCGGCCCAAGGTAACTTTTATATCTTACTTATGAAAAATGAGCAAAGAAAATGGCCACACACTGAATGAAACACCTTGGTTACTTAAACAGCTAAAATGTACCAGCAACAAGTCATGAATGGTCAAACCAAAACATTACCTGAACAGTCTGAGAACATGCCAAAACACCTGCAAACATAACCCAGCGAGACACACCAATTAACAATTACAAAGTGCTTCCCTGGCCCCTGCTTCTTTCAGATTAGCACACAATTACAAAGTGCTTCCCTGCTTCTTTTCAATCACACACAATTAAGTGCTTCCCTGGCCCCTGCTTCTACACACACAAAAAAATGCTTGTCTGCTTCGTTCACAAATATAAATCCCCAGCTTCCCTGCTTCTATCAAACAATTAAGTGCTACCCTAGCCCCTGCTTTAAATCACACCCACACACACTATAAAAAAATGCTTGTCTGCTTTGTTCACATTTCACAAATATAAACACACGATATGCAGAGCATTCTGCATAATCCAGAGCACTTGGCTGCGCAGCCTGTCCTTGTAGTTATCATTCTGAACTAGAACTCCTCTGGTTTTCTGTAAAATAAAAGGCCTTCCAGTCATTTACCACTCCACTCTAAACCATGTAGACCTCCCTTAACATTAAAGGCACTGATGTCATTGCAATATGCCCCCCCCCCACACACACACACACACACACATACATAAAGCCACATTACATCAATCTTGTCTTCTAAAATAAAACATTACCGGTTTCAGGTTCACATTAAATTTCTATCCATTCTGTGGTTGTGTGCTTTTTAGTCAGTCCCAAAATATTGCTGTTTACTCCTACATGCTTCCAGCATATTAATACATCAAAGTGTACTTTTTTGTAGGGGTTTTACCATGTTTGTGATGTTCCACAACTTGTAGAAAAGAGAAAATGTGAGTTTCTTCACTTCTCCCTTTTCTGTTTGTGAATATGGTTGCCTACACATAACCTAACCATCCGACTGACAGCAAGGCATTGACACTGCAAAATGCCAACACAGTAAAAACATCTCAAAATACAGACAAAACTGAAATTATACTAGGGAAGCTTTGCAGTTCCTTGAAGCCTGACATAAAACAGGCCATTCATTAAAAAATAAAATTAATAAAAGCATTAGTGATCTGCAATCTATTTAATGTTTTTTTTACTAGACATAATCCTCAGCGGCATCACCACAAATAGATTACTTGCTCTTATTTAAAAAAATAATTTAAAACAAACAGTTCTCGTCTGGGGTGCCTTCAAAAAAAAAATGCTTGCCTGCTAATACCCAATTTAGAAGGTAGTAGGCATCACAAAATTTTACCATGAACAAGTGCTAGTCCATACTCCATACTCCATACTACAGAGTGCAGTGCCACACCAATCCATAGTACAGATTTAATGCTAACATGTGCACCTCTGACTACCCCCTCCATTACTTAGTACTTTTTGTGTATGCATGATTTATTTACTTATTCGATAGCTGTTGCACTGGTCCGAAGTCCCTTCTTAGGCACCAATGTGCAGAAACAAAACTGAAATTACAGTATAGCAAATATACATGTCCCTTATACAACCAAAACGAGAGAAAAGGATGCAGTAGGAGTGTACAATATGACCTGGGAGCCAGATACAAACAATATAATACAATGGGATCTATAACATGGATTGGTAGCACTAGCAAATCACTTATGCAAGTACCTTCCATAGCTTATTATCACTAAGAAATGTCAAATTGCATAACTATGCAGACACTACTTTCCAAGCACTACTCTGAACAAGTGATACGCAAGTAAAAGAAGAAATGGTAGAAAGATTTTCCCAAAAAAATAGTATAAGCCCACAATCAACCTTTCACTTTGTTTCAACAAGTAAATATGCTGAACCATGGATCCTTTATTCCTTTTCACACAGAATTTCAAGTTTCAACATTCCCAAAGTCTCTGATCCTTGTACCTCGGGCCGTGGAATCTACAGAAATGCTCAACGATAAACCTCCACTGCCAAAAATGCCATTACATGTCCAATTTCTAAATTAAATGCATGTCCCAGTGCTTCGTTCACAAATTCACATTTCACAAACAAACACACACTAAAAAACTGCTTGCCTGCTTTGTTCAAATCACATTTCTGAAATATAAATCCCCGGCCCCCATCCCTCACTTACCTCCTAGCCGGTATAAAAGTGGAATTAAAACGCCAAAACACACTCCGTTAGTTTCATAATAGCCCACGTGCAAGAACTCAGATCCAGGCTAACAAAACGACACTGACTCACGTCTACAGATTCCAGGAAACGCGATCGCCACTAGCCAATAGGTGCACCCGACTCTCTTAACGCATCAATGAAAGAAGGAACGAGAGGCGGGAGTGAGTTGTTTATATATGCTCAATGGATCAGTGTGGCCGTGATGTCAGTGGTGCAAAGTCATCACTGATAGGCTCATTTGAATAATGCTCCATAAGAGCGGCCACTCACAGCACATCAAGCATCTACATCATGCAGGGGGGGAGGGAATGAAAATATGGCTTAGGGTGGGGGCTGTGTTGGATAGGAAAAAACAAGAAGTTTGTGCTTGAAGTGGGGGAGGGCGCATTCCTAGCCTCTATGGGTGGCGGTGAAATTTGTCGAAATGTACTTCTTGTTGTTGTCTTTCAACTTTCCCAGTTAGGGGGAGTTTCACAGCAGAACTCCGGTCCGCAAATGTATACAATTGTGCCCTTTTGAGGCCAGCCTGTACGGCGCCCTAGGCGGTCGCCTAGTTCGCCTATGCCTAAGGCTGGCCCTGCCTGTGTAGGCATTGCTTACCCCCATGCAAACAGGCTGAAACCCGCTTACTGCTGCTTAAAAGTGCTTACCCCCATGCTAATTTCTTTAAAAGAAATGAAAAAAAGGGTGATAGGAAAATGCTGAAAAAGGGGCACAAAGAGGGAAAGACAGTAGGCAAGATAGCTAGGGATGTGCAGGAAGGGTGTAGGGAAGGTCCATAGCTGCCCATTTCTTCTACAGCAACAGCTGTACATATGCAATGAATTTGGATGTACATTTGGACACTACAACCACTGAGAGAGGGGTGAGGACAACAATAATATGTTGTGATGCCAATTAGACCAGATTACATGTGCCAGTGTACACGTGTGTGAAATGGACAGCTACATATGGGGCATGTTTTTTTTGGGGGGGACAGATTGCCCTTTTGTTTTTTTTTAAGGTGAGAGTGGGATGCTGGGAAAGGAGAGTAGGTATGCTCGGGGAGGATAGGTTGGGTAGGATGACAGACAAGACAGACAAGACAGCATACAGGGGTGGTATATGACACATGTGGGGGGGACACCTTGGATGGAAAGGGGTGTTTGGGAGTCGCAAGCCCATGAGCCCCCAAATGGAAACAGTGGGACTGAGGTCTGCACCCATGGGCAGTCACCACTGCACCTTCACGGCTGCAAAGATGGCTGTGCTGGGGGCTGTGTAGGAGGGGCAGACTCACCCTCTAATTGTGCCAACTCAGCCTTCAAGCTGCCATAGCTAGTCTCGAACCTCCTTGTCCGGCCCACTACGCAACACAGGCCAGACATGATGACAGGTGACAGGTTCCTCTCCGTCCCCACTCCCAGAGGGGCAAACCCCATCCCCTGCAACGGTTCCACCCTAAGGTGGTGCAGGGAAAACAGAGGAGGAGGTCCCAGACGTGCTGTTGGCTGGTGCTATGGCCAGCTGAGGTGGGACAGGTGGGTCCGCTGGGACTGGCAATCCCATACGACCTATGATGTTGCAGTTTTAAGACAGATGTGGCTTATTAAGAGTCAACAGCATTCAGGATTAGTTATAACAGCATCCACAGATATTCCCATTAACCCAGCACACCAGATTTCACACAGTTGCAGAGCGAGCAGAACACATGCATATATACTGCATGACATCTGTACAAAGGGTAACTGACTTGTGACTGCAGCTATGAACAATGGCCCAATATTGTCATGTTGCCATGATAACCTCAGACATTTACTGTCATACCACTGTTTTATGTGACATATGACCAATCAGGGATATGACGTCAGTAACTCTCATGGCTGTCACCATGTACTGACTGCAATCCTCACACTATGCTTCTGCAGTTCTCAGATAGGTGTTCTGTGAGTAACACAAGTAACAAATAGTTCCACATACTGACCAGTCCACAGATGACCCTACAGATGAGGGTTTCCTCACAAACATAGCACTGTCATGACAGTTATTAAAACATGCAGACCAGCTATTACCACACACAACCTGTTAAACTGACAGTAGTTTAAATGAAGCATTGCTACACTTACATGCTGTAGTCATGTCTGGAACATCACCCTCCTGTCTTTAGGCTTTTTTTCCACAGTGTATGTAGTTTGAGGTAAATCCAGGTTTCATCTGTGATGCTGTTTGCCAAACATGAGATCTAGGTTCCACTCACAGTGACTGCCATGGCCCAACATCAACATGATGTTGATAGATATTGTATTGTGTTTCCATGTAATTGGATATGGGAATGTTACCACAGCTGTTCCACATTCAGTCAGCTAGAGGAGGACTGCAATTGGTGCAGAGGCCATCATCTGATCATGACCATCACTTACAAAACACAATCTGCAGCCTAAGCTAAGCAGGTGTACATCTCCACATCCACCAGGGAGTGTGTGGGAGGGGCAGACAGAGACAAAGTACATCAGAGAAGTGGTGGGAGAGTAAAACCTAAGCATGTTGGTGTCACTCACCTACCACTACAGGGGTTCAAACCCCTGACTGATTATGCACTACTATTACATGTGCATACAATCATTGCATGTGCCACAGAGTTGACATGTTGGTGAGCTGTCAAAACATCTATGTGCTGGTAAGTGACAGCTGCAACAGTGATATAGTATAAATACATTAGGTATAGCACACATGCCTGTCCACATGAACAGGTGTCAGTGTCAACACAGCCACAATCTCTAAGGGACTCATACACAGTGCCACACTTTGGCAGGGTCACGTATACACTTCCTACCTACTTAGTTTGCCACAATACAATAATGCACAGGTATCACATGCACCACAGGTGTATCCTGAGGTTCTATGAGCAAAGGGCATGTGAACGTGTCATACATCAGTCAGCATGTTTCAGTATGCCAATGGGAGTTCTACTGGGTGTGAATGTGGTTGGAAACATCATACTCACCACAAAGACACAAGGTGCCAGTACTGACATGCATGTGTTTCACTTTTCTTACAGTCACATATCGGAAGTATATACAAGTTGCTATCTCTGAGGGCTAAGAGTAAGGAGGCATATCATGAATATTTAAGTTGGATCACATTAAATATGTTACTGTATTCTGTTTTTCACATGGATACACAGACGGTGGGTGCCTTTTGGGGTGAAGAGGCCAGCTGCACGATGTGTGACCGCAGTAACTAGAAAAGTATGACTGTGGCCATTTATCATACAATTTCTTTTTTTCTTTTGACAAGGAGATAGACACTATTCTAAAATATGATTCATGCATCTTTGCAAACATTTATCTTCTCAGCTTATTGGGAACTACTTTTTTACTTGTTTGCCTAACATTGATCATTACGTCTCGGGCACAACTTATTTTTTTCTTTGAAAGGAAAAATGAGACTAACTTTCTTCCCTTGGTCATGATTTTCATGCAGGCCTTAATTGTAACAAAAGGCTGGGGAGTGTATCTCACAGCATCTACTCAATGGCTATCAACTATCAACTCAATGGCTTCTGGGGCCCAAGAAACCTGCAGACTATCAACTTCACCCTATTATTTCCTCCACAGTTATTACACAGCTGTCTTGACCATTTAGAGGGTGCTTGAAGGATGCTGGAAGAAAATGAAGACTAAGAATGAATTTCTGTCTTTAACCCCAGTTTTTTCATGCCACCATTGACACTATTCCATTCATAAAGTAGCAGAAAGTATTCTAAGAACTAAGCCAACACAGGAATGTAGGAAGGAGATTCTGCCAATAGAGGTTTGCAATTAGGGATACAGACAGTAGGCAAGAGGGGGATGGAATTTACTAGAGGGAACTGGCAAAGGAACCAAGGTACTGGGGCAAATAACTAGAGAGGGAAGGTAATAGAATGGGAAGAGGCCAAGAATTTATTTAGACTGCAGGTTAGAGAATGCCTTCCCTATCAAGGATTGATATCAGAGTATAGGCAAAGAGAAAGAAATAGGGGGTCCTAAATGAAAGACCAGCACTGGTAGAGTTTATAATAGAATCTAGAACAGAAGCTGCCATTAAAAAAATAATAATTAATAGACAATAAAATATTTCATGATAGCTGTAAGAATCAATTAGAAGAGGTTAGAAAGGATAGTGAAGAGAGATTGGGTAGGCAATGTATGTCTCCCAAATATGCAACAAAATCTAGAAGATTTAGGATCTTTGCTTAGAAACGTTGACATAGATATTTTTATACCCCAAGTAAACTCCAGAGAATTTTTCCTCAGGTAGACAGCAAATGTTGAAGGTGTGACTGGGAAGAAAGGGATACTTGGGAAAATATTTTCTGGGAGTATGGTGGGTTGGTGGACTTTAAGGGTTCCCTGCAGGACGCACTGTGAGGGATGTTGGCTGGACAGATTGATGTGACGAGGGAGATGATTTTTCTGAACCATGATACAGACTCAGAATAGCCTAGACATGGCAAGGCCTTTCTGTGTCTAATTTTGGTGGCTGCCAAAAAAGCAGTTACTAGAAAATGGAAATCAAAATCTAAACCAACTATATTAGAAGTAATGAATATAGTAACAGAGATAAAACAACTGGAATTGGGATCTTTAGAAAAGGGGTGAAATGAGGTCTAAAAGAAGGCAGGACTTAAATAAGCTATGTAATGTTTGACTAAAATGATTGGGTAGATTATAAGTGATACATAATGTTTGCAACTGGGAGTGTGTCAGTGTGGTTTGTGTCCTGTGTGTGTGGTGTGCGTGCAACTAGTGTTGTGTCCACGTGATTTGTTTTCATTTATATAAGTGCATAAGTGATGGTTTAATTGTTTCTAGTTTAAAAAAAGGGGCAGGAACTGAATAATTTATCTAATGTTGCTTAGGTTATATGATATATAGCAATATATGTGAAGTATAATGTTTGCTGATTTTAATTTGTTAATACAGTTTTATTACTTTTGTATAAATGTAAATTTGACCATGTCACAAGTGTTAATTCAATAAAGGTGTTTAAAAAAAGGTTTAAAAGTAAAGCTCTAAATTGCAACTCAGAGCATCTAGAAGCCAATGTCTTCGTGGGATCTACGACCTCTGGCTTAATTTGATTATTT
Source organism: Protopterus annectens (assembly GCF_019279795.1). Classification (NCBI taxonomy): domain Eukaryota; kingdom Metazoa; phylum Chordata; order Ceratodontiformes; family Protopteridae; genus Protopterus; species Protopterus annectens. The sequence continues at coordinate 432,344,523 of NC_056740.1, read as the reverse complement.
CCTTTTAATTTATTATGGTGCAGTCTTGGCCAGTTATAACATATTAAATGAATGTAGGAAAATGTGAAGAGTACAACACAGTATGAGAAAACAAGAAAAAGGTAATCTAAATGGTATGACAAGGCCAGGATAGGGGAAGGTAGAGGGCACACTAGGGGTATGCAAGGGGAACAGTGGACCGTCTGAGGCTTATGGAGTCCTTTTCCTAGAGTTTCATTTCATCAAAGCCTAAAGATAAAATATTCAGTACTGCCAAAGACTGTCTTATTTAAGTACTTCACACAGCTTATCATCATCATCAGCCCCCTTTTTCCCATTTTTCTACATGGGGTCGAGGTATCATGTTAACTGTCGCCATCTCTCTCAATTCAGTACCACACTCCTGCCTTCTTCAACACTCATGCCTGACTGTCGCAGATCGTCTTTCACACAATCCATCCACCTCTTTGCTGGACGCCCTCGCTTCCTCTTACCTTCTTCCTGTCTGTCCCAAATCTTCCTCAGCAGATTGTCTTCTGCTTTTCTACACATGTGCCCAGACCACCGTAATCTGTTCTCTTATCTTTTCTGCAATTGGAGCTACTTTGGCTTCTGCTCTTATGTCTTCATTTCTTCATCTGTCCCACAGTGTGCATCTTATACACATCTCAGGCACTTCATCTCCATCACCTCTAGCTTCTTCAGCTGTTCTGCCTTTACTGCCCAGGTTTCTGTACCATACAGTAGTACTGATCGCATCACTGTCTTGTACAACTTACTTTTCAGATTCTTTGGCGTTCTTCTGTCATAGACTACACCTGATACTCTGTGCCAGTTGGCTGCAGCCCCGCTGATTCTAGCTTTGACCTCTTCATTCAGACTACCCTTCTCCTCAACTACTCTTCCCAGATACCTGAAGCTGTTTACCTGCTACACTAGCTTCCTTTCTATCTCTATTCTCAGCTTCTTCTGATTGCCCCAATTTGCTGCCATTACCACCATTTTATCTTTGCTTAGTTTCATCCCATGTGCCTTCAGATTTGCATTCCATTCTCTTATCCTTTGCTGAAGTTCTAGCTCAGAGTCTGCCTGTACTGCCACATCATCTGCATACAGCAGCATTGTTGATCCATCCCCTCCAACCTGTTTGCTAATGTAGTCCATCACCAGTATGAACAGCAGTGGGCTCAGACCTGAACCCTGATGTACACCCACACCCACTGGGAACCCCTCTGTGAGGCCGAACACTGTTCGTACTTGAGTTATTGGGTCCTTGTGCATAGCCTGCACTAATTCTACCAATGTTTCTGGGACTTTAAACCACCGCAGTACTGCCCAGATCAGCTTTCTTGGGACCTTGTCATATGCTTTCTCCAAGTCTAGGAATGCCCAGTTGGACTCTCTCCTCATCTCTAGCTTCTTCTCAGGATCTGTCTCAATTGAAACATCGGGTCAATTGTGCTGCATCCTGATCTGAATCCAAAGTACTCACCTCCCATCTTACATTCTACTACTCTGAGTATCCGTTTATCAATCACCCTGTCCAGAACTTCCATGCAATGTGATAGGAGTTTGATGCCTCTGTACTGCCCACAGTTGTGAATGCCCCCTTTGTTCTTGTACACTGGCATGAGTATGCTTATTCTCCAGTCATCTGGGATACGTCTTTCTCTCCACACTGCTATTTGTACCCTCAGGAGCCATTTCCCCCCATCCCACCCAGCATCTTTATCATATCTGCTGTGACCTCATCTGAGCCTGCTGCTTTCCCTGACTTCATTTTCCTTAGTGCTGTTCTTACTTTTTCTAAGGTGGGCTCCTCTTCTTCTTTCATCGTAGGCTGTTTCTGGGGCAGTACAGAAGCTGCTGGAAATACTCCTTCCATCTGCCTTTGGTGTCCTGTGGACTGGTGAGCAGGTTGTTGCTGGCATCCCTTATGAAGGGTGTCTGACTATCTTCTTTATCTTTCTGTATTTGCCTTGCAACCTGATATAGCTTCTTTGTGCCCCTTACTGATTCACTTTCCAGAAGTTGGTACAGTGCCTCCGATGCTCTATTCTTTACTATTGTAACTCCTTTCTTAGCTTCTTTGTTAGTCCACCAGTAGAATTCCTAGCCTGGTCAGTCTTTTCTGTCTCCCACTTCTTCCTGCACTCCTTTTTTTCTTTTGATGACTTCCTGGACTTCTGCATTCCACCACCAGCTTTCCTTATGTACCTTATTTCCATACCTGGCTCGGCCACATATCTTTTTTGTAGTCCTAACATATGCTGTTTTAGGCACTACCATTCTTCTTCAACTCCACCTATTTCCTCTTCTTCTTGGGGTGCTAGAGCCCTGAGTAATTCTTTGAAATGTTGTACTTTCTCTCCAATCAACTTCCAGGTCTTCAGCCTGGTCTCTGTTGACCTTAGAGCCGTCTCTGACCACTGCTTGCAGTTGATTGTGGCAACTAGCAGTTTATGCTGTGGGCCGACTGTTTCACTGGGGATGACTTTGCAATCATGGATTCTGCCCCAGTGCCTTTTCCTTACTAGGAGGAAGTCTACCTGAGTTGCATGTTGACTATTCTTGTATGTGATCTTGTGAATGTTTCTCTTTCTGAACCATGTGTTGGCTACTATCAAGCCATTTACCAGACAGAAGTCTAGAATGGCTTCTCCTTCTTTATTCCTGTTGCCCCACCCATGTGGACCCAGGCAGTCCTCATATCCTGTTCTGTCTGTCCCGATATGTGCATTCAAGTCACCCATTATCAACACCAATTCATGTTGTGTTGTCCTGCTTTATCTAGTAGGTCCTGCAACTGCTGTCTGAATGCACTCTTTTCCTCACTATCACAACCCTGCTGTCAGGCATAGGCTGAGATTATGAATGCTGCCTTTTCATTACACTGGAGTCTGACTGCCATGAGTCTGTCATTAATTCTGATGATATCCCTTACTGCCTTCTGAAGCCTCTCTCTCACCACAATTCCTATACTATTTCTAGCCTGCCATCACCCTGAATAGTAGACTCTAGATCCAAAGTCAAGTGGCTTTGATGCACTGCCCTTCCATCTCATCTCCTGGATACATTGGATGTCCAGCCTCCTCCGTATCATCATGTCATTCACTTCCAACAGCTTATCAACAAAGCTTATGATACTCCATAAAACATTTTATAACACTGTAACATCTGGGTAAGAAAGAAAAGCAGGCAAGATGCTTGGTTTTGTCTGATTTCTGATATACAACAATCTTTTTAATAATATCATTATCATATGCCTGGTTACATCATAAATAGTGTTAAACATGACCTTACAATTTACAGACGCAGTCCTCAAGCTGTTTATCTTAATCTTAGTTAAAATACATAAAGCTACATCTACTTTTATATACATTAGGATGGGTTCTCCATGATTCCTATGGGACTGCAGACAGGGGTGACACATGTTCATTATTTTCTGTATGGTGTCCCTGTTCACCCTGTAGCAGTCCATTGTTTCTATTTCATGGAGTCCATGGTAGGATAGACATGGTCAGAGAACCCTTCACTCATGAGGGTGACAACTGGCAACATCAGCAGATGTACCTTATATTAGGGCCTCTTACAGATGCAGGATTACAATGGATGCAGCAACCTCTAACATATTTCAAGGTGTTCAGGTGACTGAATGTGAGCATATAGCCAAATCAAAAGCTAAATCGGGTGTGACATGTTTGTGCATGTTTTATACATTTCTGAATCACTCCACCTTGGTTTTTTTTGTACTTCATTAGCCTACAGCACAACTGATTACGCTGTCATTGGCATATAGTTCTGTTAGCCCTTGTTATCAGGCTGGCCACTGTGTAGTGTGGTTTTGTGAATCACACACAGCACAAACAGCAAGCTTTTATGAATCCCGACCAACTCTGAGTCTCTGACTCCTGGTATGTGAATGGTACAATTATGGATGGGGGGTATTTTTGATGATTACATTGTCATGAATTTGTGCAGTCCCACAAACAGAAAACACTGGAACACAGAGGTGATATGATGTCTTTTATGGGACCAACATAGGTCTTACAGTTACTCGAGCGTTTGGACAAACAGGAGTTCTATGGTAGGCGTTTGTAAGTTAGAAATATTAGCTACAATGCTTTAATACTCCCTTGTGTCTAGAAAGGGAGAAATAAACTACATCATTTCTTTCCTACTGTATTGAAGAATCACTTTAAAAATATCGTTGTGGCAAAAAAAAAAAAAAACTTAGTCTGTCGCTTGCAGGCTTAGAACTGTGACATGTACTTCAAGGTCAGATGAAACGTGTGTCTATGTGTCTGAAAACTTAGAAGGCTGGGGTCAAGGCTTGTTATAAAAATGAAGACCCTCCCAAAATGATTCTTTAGAACCCCTGTTCATTTAGGAGGAAATAAAAAAATTCAGCATTAGTTATAGCCATCTAGTCTGACACATAATGGGAAAATAAATCACAATAAACAGAGATGTACTGGAAGATTAGTTAAGTACACACAAGGAAAACAAAAACTTATAATGTTAATTTATTAGTCCAAACGATCAAGCAATTGTAAACAGTACGTTAGTGAAAATGAAAGATATCAAATCATCTTTGTATTCCAGCCTCCTGCTGTAGATGAAAGTGCACACTATTATTAATTGATTTCTTTCATGTGCTTGAGGCTCTACTTTATTTTAAATAGACTTAAATGAAGCTAATATGCAAAGGCTGCAGTGTAAAATTATACCATTTCATAAGTAGCTTCACTTGATCTTTTCAACCCTCTCTGGATAGCCTGTGCCACACAGTGGTGATGACTGAAAATCTGTTATGTTTAGCAATTTTTAAGCTATGTATACCAAATTGGCTGTGTTAGTGTTCAGGTTTGCCTTTTATCCCCCACTGCACCCTGATAATATTCCATGGTGTGATAGAGCCACCTAGTGGTATAATGGTGCACCACACTTTCTATATGTTTTAATACTGCATGCAGGAGAATTTTATGGAGATTGCCTGGTATATGAATTTGCATTGTGCATATATTGTTTGTGGGAGATCCCCACAGCCTTTTACTTAAGAGGTTATATAATGACATGCTCTGTGGTTTTATTTCAAATGTGGATAATCACTGCTGCTGTCTATGACATTTATTATGTTTTACTTTACAGGGTACAGAAATAAGAAAGAAGATCCTGAAGGTTACACCATTTAAAAACTAATGGATATTTCTACATTTTCAGTAAATAATAATACTGTCTCGTGTGTATTTTGTTAAAAAAAAAAAAAAATATATATATATATATATATATATATATATATATAGTTAGATATTATCAGGGACACCACTTTCCTTGATGCAATTTTAAAACATGCTTAGTTTTTAAGGATGGCTACTCTAATGGTTTGGGCCTGGATGATAGCTAAAGGTATATAGGTTCATAGGTAAGTGTTAGGCTAGCTGCCCTCACAAGACATTTTAAGCCTAGTCAGTTTCCCTTTTTGTGCTCAAAATAACCTATCCCATTTTGTTATAGATTGGTCTTACCCATCCCATGATTGATAAAAAGAATTAATGTACTCACCATAACGTTCCATCTGTGGTGTCTATTTTCATTCTCAATCTATGGGTTGGGATCCAATCCCTCGGATCTGACTTGGCCGTTACAACAGCTCATGGTAACCAAAAAACTCTCGAACTTCTCCCTTACCTATAATGCTCACTTCCTAAGTTCCTCAGATCTTGTTTGCTAATAGAAGTAAAAGAAAATATTGTAAGTTTCAAGAGAGACTATAACTGGAGCTCAGTACAGGTTAAGTTCCCACCTAAGAGTACTCACTCATCTAGGAGTTCAAAGGTAGGGGGTTTGTGGGCGGGGAGTTGAGGAAGAATGAAAATGGATAACATAGATGGAATGTTATGGTGAGTACATAGCTTCTTCAGCTGATGTTGGCAATTTTCATTCTAGCCTCAACCTATGGAACAGAGTCCCCAGCTACCTTAGATCCTGGGTGGACTCATCGAAGGATGTTCCTCAGCACCATTGAACCAAATGATGCTCTATCCCTGGAGACCAAATACAATTTGTAATGAGTAATAAATGTATAATGAGAAGCCCAAGTTGCTGATGCACAAATTTCATCCACAGAGGCTCTAGTCTGGAAAACAGATGAAGTAGCCATTGCTCTAATAGAATGGGCTCGTAATGATTTTGGCAAGGCCATGCCCAGACTATCATAAATGAAAGTAATACAACTGGTAAGTCATCTGGATAAGGTTACTTTGGTGACTGGTTTACCCAATTTAACATCCGATAAGGAAACAAATAATTGCTCAGATTTCCTGAAACCTTTGGTTCCATGGAGGTAAAAACGTACTTGACTGTGAACATCTAATAAGTGTAACAAGTATTCACCTTTGTTCTCACATTTTTGAAAAAATACTGGTAAACTGATGGACTGATTGATATTTGTCTCTGATACCACCTTTGGTAAGAAAGATGGATTAGTACAGAGAGAAACTCTATTTTTGTGAAAAATGAAATAGGTGGTTTGTAAGATAAGGCTTGAATTTCTGAAATTCTTTTTGTAGAAGTTATGGCTACCAAGAAGATATTCTTCCAAGAGAGGAATCTGAGGTTAAACATGGCTACTGGTCCAAACTGGGTGTGTGTAATGCCTGCAGCACTAAATTTAGGTCCCAAGGGGAAGTAGAGTCTTTATAAGGGGGCTTTAAAAAGACAGTTCCTCTCAGAAATGCTTTGCAGAGTTTATGTGAAGCAACTGAGGAACCTTAGAAACCAATTTGAAAATTGGATTTTGCTGCCAACTGCACTTTGATACTCAAAGCAGACAAGATGACCCTTCATTGAAAAGTTGGGCTAGAAAATCAAGTATATTGTGAATCGGAGCAGAGAAGGGATCATTATTTTGTAATGCCCAGTGAATGAATCTTTTTTATTTACTGGAATATAGTTTACATTTAGATGGTTTATGAGAAGACAGGAGTATGTGTCAGACTGGAGAGGAGAGCGTAGGCTGTCTGGCTAGTAATGGAATTGGAGAAGCCAGGCTGTCAGCCTGAGACTGGGTATTTCTTGGTGAATCGTGCCCATTGGGTGAGACAGGAGGTCTGGAGTTCGATCTAGAATCCACAGTTGGTGAAGTCAGTGAGGTCAAAGGAAGGGTAACCAAATCTGTCAAGGCCAATATGGTACAATGAGGATTACTTTGCTCTTCAACCTGGCCACTTTCTGCAGAAATTTTGGGATTAATGGAGTTGGGGGGAAAGCATAAAGGAGACCGGGGGGGGCAATTGTAAAGAAGAGCATCCCTTGGTGACTCCCCACTTGGGGGTATCAGGGCAAAGTAGTTGTTGCACTTGTTTAGGGAAGAGGCAAAAAGATTGCAGCAAGGCTGACCCCGTCAATGGGATATCCTTTCCATCACATTCTGATTGAGGTACCATTCATGGGGTAGAAGAATGCACCTGCTCAGCTTGTCTGCTATCACACTGGACTTCCCCAGAATATGCATTGCAATGAGAAAGCAGTTAGAAGAGATTGGCCATTGCCACACTCTGAGAGCTTCTCGACACAAGGAGTAGGATCTGGTTCCTCCTTGTTTGTTGATATACCAGACAACTGACATGTTGTCTGATTGTATTGCAATTGTTCCTAAGGGAAGAGCATCTTGGAAAGCCTGCAACACTAAGAGCACTGCTCTCATCTCTTGGATGTTGATATGCAAGTTGGCCTCTGTGGGGGACCAAGTGTCTTGAACTGTTTTGAAAAGAAACTGCCCCCCACCCTAGCTGGGAAGTATCTGTGATAACTGTGGCCTTGGACTGGAGAAGAACAAATGAGCGGCCTTGTAGGAACTGATCTGAGTGAATCCACCATTTCAGATCTTTTTTGCAAATATTTGTGATCTTTATTTGAGTTGACATTGGTTATAGAAGGATAGACCACTGTGTTGATAACAGCCATTGCAAGATTCGAATAGGATATCTGGCTAAGGGTCTAACGTTATTACTGCTTCCATTGATCCTAATGTCTGAAGAACCAGTTGAGTGGAGATTTTGTTGCTGCAGATTATTCTTATGACTTGCAACCTGATTGTTTCCACTCTTGCTGGAGGGAGTGATGCCATTGTTTCTTCTGTGTTGAGAATTCCTCCTATAAAGTTTAAACTTTGAGTGGGTTCTACATAGGATTTCTCATAGTTTACAGTTATCCCTACACACAAGCATGTTTGGAGAATGTTGTCTCTTGCCTTCAATAGTAGATGCCTGGTCGGGGTGGAAATGAGCCAGTCATCTTAACATGGAAACACCCGGAATCCATGCAGTCTCAAGTGGGCTGCCACTGCTGCCATGCACTTGGTAAACACCCTGGGGTCTGTGGTGAGACCAAAGAGCAGCACTCTGAAATGATAATGACTGGCTCCCAGCCAGAAGCATAAATACCTTTTGGATTGTTTGTTCATTTGTATGTGATAATACACACCCTGAGTGTCTACTGAGCACATCCAGTCATCCTTTTCCAGAAACAGAAGAATGGACTGAACTGTGACCATCTGGAACTATCATCAAACAGATTTGTTCAAGTTGCTGAGATCCAAGATTGGTCTCCAGTCCACTGTTTTCTTTGGCACTAAAAAGACTTTTGAGTAAATTCCAGATCCTCTCTGGTCTAGTGAGACCTCTTGGAGATGGCTCATTTTTCTAGCAGCTTTTGCACCTGAATAGCTGCTTGTTCCCTCTGACTGGGTGGAACATTAGGGATCTTTCTGCATTGGACAGGAGGAAGGGAAAGTGGCATGATATAACCTCTAGGAATGATCCTCTGCACTCTTGTATCTGAAGTTATTTCCAGCCAGGCTCTCCAGTGCAGGAATAATCGACCCCTGATTGACTCCAAGAAGGGCACTTGGGTCTTCATTCAGGAGCACTAAGAGGGTCTACCAAAGAAAGAATCTCTGGACCCTTGGTTCTGTGGGCCTCCTCTGTCATGAGGTTGGTGTCTACCATTGGAGTTCCCCCCTCTGCCCTGGGGGAACTACCTCCACGTGTGTCTTGAAAAGACTCTTGGGATTTTCTGAACCACATTTTTCCATTACTTCGTTGATTCCTAGAGAAGGATCTCTGAGGAGGGGAGAAACTTATGCCCACTGCAGATAGGATCTTCCCATCTTTCTCACACCTGGACAATGTGTCTTTTACTTTAGGGCCGAATAAGGACATGCCGTCAAACAGAGCATTGATGTACGAAGACTTGAAAGGCTCTGAAAAGTCACACAGTGCATCCAGGTGTGTCTCATAATGGCAATGTGTGAACCTGCTGCTCTACTCAAGCCTTCATCTACATGTGAAATGAGCCTTATGGAAGAGTTAGAAACAGACTGGAGGGTAACCAACCGGGAGGTGACTGAAGCTTGTACTTCCTCAGATATGGATCCTGAGACGGTATCCAAAAGCACTTTAATCAGATCCCTCTGTAATCTAGTGAAGTGTGCCAGATAGTTCAGTGACCATTAGGAGAAGGTCACTAAAAAACAGACATGCTTTCTGAACCTATCCATCCTGAGACTCCTTGTTTGGGGGGGGTGGATAGAGGAACTTTCATCAACTAGTTCCTTCTTTGTGGCCATCGGCATGACCATGGCATCCACAGGCACACCTTTTGTCCAATATTGTTTGTCCTCAAGAGCGGTAATTATTTCATCTGGTCTCCAGGGAATTGACTCAGTGGTGTTGGGGGCCTTCCATGTCTGCTGAGAAATCAATTCAATGAGCTCGTCAGGAGGCAGAGTCACCCAGGAGGTAGATGGGCAGGTACCAAAAGCCTACAGGTACACCAACTTCTCAGACAAAGGTTGTTTGGCTTCCAATCACCTCTCTATTTTAAAATTTCTGGGGATGTCTCCAAAGGAGACATTATCAAGATGTGACCTTGTGGACCCCTCACCCTCATTGAAGTCTGTACCTTCAGTGATGGATTCTTCTTAGGGACATCCCCAGTGGGATGTTCTGGAGAGGTATCAGAAGAAGTGGGAATCCCCTGCTGAGAAGCCTGGGGTTTTGGTACTCGCTGTCCCTGTGGAGAAAAAGGCTGAGACTTTGTATGCAGAGATGACAGGGTAAGGTACTGAGGATCTGAGAAGGGAGGGGCCATCTGAGCTGCTGAAGAAGACATGGCTCTCTGCAAAACCTCAAAGGCTGACCTTCCCTGAGAGGGACAGGACTCAGATCTGAGAGAACAAGCCTCTCGATCCTAATCCCTCCCTGCTCTGAGGAAAGTCCTCCTGAGGCTGAAGCTGGAGCCAAGCTAACCAAAGCCAAAGCCCCTAAGTGTGTAGATGGCTCCGAAAACTTTGGAGTCGATCCCAACACTTTGGAGCTGACTATGCAGCTACAGCTATGAGAGGTCTCTGGCTCCAACTGAACCAAAGAACTCAGAACAAACAATGGATCCGATGATAAGAGTTATCTTCAGATCCAAAGCATTCAGTGCCAGGTGGCTTGGATCCAAGAACTCTGACTAGTCGAAAGAAGTCAGAGGAGGATGTAAATGAGGGGCAGCCAATGTACGAAACTCCTGACCTGAAGGGAGAGGAGTCAAAGACCCTGGCATACTATGCGCCCAGAGAAGTTTTCTTACCAGTCTCTCCTTGCCCTCTTCAGTCAAACTTCTAGAAGAGTGCGTAGACATTACAGAAGGTAACTTTGGTCATTACAAAAAGGGAGAAGGGACTCTAAATGGGACCGGGTCAATTGAAGAGGAGTATTGGGTCCTAGACAAAGCAGGAAGGCTAGGAGTCAAATCAGTTGTTTGATCTGGTTCATTTTTAGTCTTATCTGATGTCAGATCCAAAAGAAGTGGATGGATCCATATGTCTCTTTGTTTTTACTTACAGATCCAAGGAGGTTGTAGTATCTGAAAGTTTAGGTATTTTACCAGATGGGTCAGATGGAAAGGCCTGAGCCGATAGACTCCTCATTTTTGGTTTCTCAGACATTTTTCATGAGGATGATGAAGGACTAGATGAAATTGATTTGCCTTTTTTGTGTTTCTCAGAAGGAGAAGCATCAGATAATGCCTCACTGAAAGCTAATGGAAGAAGATTCTGAAATAGACTGCCCATACATGTCAAGCAGTGCGCCTCTTTGGTGCTTTTCAAAAGGAACCTTGACGATTGGATGGGAGAAAGGAAATTCTCCCCGGAGATCATGTCAGTCGCCCTGCTAGACAGGGGTCCAGGGAAGTAAATAGTGTGGGAAGAAATAGCCAAGGAATTGTTATGGCTAGGCTTGTATAGGCTCTAGGGCCGATAGCCTGGTACCAGTCTATGAACCTATGAACCTAAGACCTTTTAAGATCATCTTGTTCTTGTTTTCAACCAGGGATCTATAGTTGAAGGTTTGGCAAATTGAGCAATCTTCTTGGAGATGATAAGGTCCCAAGCAATCTACACATAAAGTATCTGTATCAGGATAAAGGCATTTTCCTCTGACATTTTTCACATTTTTTGTCAAAAATGTGTTTGTCCTCGGGAGCAGTAATTATTTTGCCTGATCTCCGGGGAAACCTCCTCGGATCTGTAAGTAAAAACAGAGACATATGGATCTATCCATCTCTAAGAAGGAAAAGGGTTAAGCAAAAAACTAAAAAATAGCAAGCTATTTTTAATATATATATATATATATATATATATATATATATATATATATATATATATATATATATATAAGAATACACTAAGTGTAAGGGGAAAGAATACTATCAATAGTATTTGGAGGTACTTTCGCATGAAAGGAAAATAACAGCAATAAATGAGTCATTAGGTAAGGTATATAAGCTACTCTAAAGATAAATCAGAGAACATAACAGCAATAAATGAGTCATTAGGTAAGGTATATAAGCTACTCTAAAGATAAAACAGAGAACAGAGAAAACGTAAAGAGAAAGTATTTCAAGGAGAACAAGAAGTTGTAAATTCAATAAAATAAACTTATCTGCTCGAGAGCAACTGGTCACCACGTCTATCACAAATAGCAGCAAATGAGAAGTGTTATGGGTAAGGGAAACGCTCAAGAGTTTTTTGGTTACCATGAGCTATAGTAACGGCCAAGCAGGAGCCCAAGGATTAGATCCAATCCCATAGGTTGAGGATAAAATGAAAATTGACAACATCATATTTTTATATTACCACTA
>NC_056740.1:432292349-432329849 GCF_019279795.1 Protopterus annectens | reverse complement strand
ACAGTAACTTACAGCACAACTGCAGGGCATGTGTGCGGAAGCTGTAACATAAAGAAATAATATAAAAATGTCATAAAATCGCAACGTAATAGAAATCAGGTTTACAGCATAATACACAATGGTAGGCATGGAACACCACAACCAAGGTGCAAGGGTTGCTAAGGGCCTGCGATAGTATTCGGCGCGGTAACTATGAATTAGTAATCAATGCCATGCAAATGAGGCAGATAATACTGAATCACAAATGTCCCGCCGGATGAAGGTTGTACCATACGGCGCAGCGGTATAACACTGAGGAGTGGCTCAGAGGAGATACATGACATCAGCAGAGGGGTGTGCCACTGTAGCAGTAAGCACATTGGAGCATTGCAAATCTGGCCTGTCCATTGCTAAGCAAAGCTGCAGGACAGGGGTGGGGAGGAATCGTTTAGCTGTGAGCACACATGGTGCCCAAAAGCGCATGTGTACGAGCATGAAAACGTGCCCGAAACCCAGTAATCGGACGCGTGCACCTCAAACAATAGCAGAAACAGGAAGGTCAGGGGAAGAAAAGAAGGAAATGCGGAAGTAGGGTAATTGGAGTACTAATGAGCAATCAACAGCAATCAACCCACGAAGGCCAATCAACGGCAGCTGACAAGTCTGCTTGCAGAAACCAGCAAAACAGGATAGGGGAGGCATTGGAATGCAAAGAAAGGAGGGGAGGTATTGGATTGCAAAGATAGGAGACCTGACACAGCAGAGCAAAGCAAACTGACAGCAGACCGGCAGTAGCACACATAACGCAAGATACGCCAGGTCCAGGAAAGTACAAATGAAAGTAGGCTGCAGGATGCACGCCAGAAAATGGTAGGTGCAACGTGCAGAAATGTAAAGGGAAGGTCAAGAGATAATCCACGGCAGGCAAATGTAATTCAACACCAAAGGCACCACAATAGTAGTTCCGGCAGTAAAACACATAAGATAACCTGTAGCTACGATCGTACATACACACCCTATGACATCATCGGTGTTCACAGCACAATAGTATAAAGTGTGAAAGCACCCAACACACACCTGTGTATTCCCAAACACCGCACCATAAGTGTAAACACACGGGGAACTTTTAAAATGTACATGTTGGGAGCTGCCATAGCTGTGATTCATCAGCATGTGTTAGAGACTGACAGTGTTGTGGAGGATGATGCCGACAACCACCGCAGGCCTCGGAGGAAAAGGAGAGTGTTCAGACCAAGGGTAACCTACCAGGGGCTACATGACCTGGAGATAGTAGGGCGTTACAGGGTGGACAGGGACATCTTACAGCAAATAGTGGAGCTGTGCCGGCCATGCCTGAGAACCAGAAACAACAGAGGGGAACCCATCCCAGTGGACACGAAGGTATGTGTAAGCCTGTGAATACTGGCCACAGGTACCTTTCAAAGGCCAACTGGAGATATAATGGGTATCTCATAGGCATCAGCATCCAGGGTACTACACCAGTTCCTGGATGCCATGTTACCACATGCCAATGAGCAGATATACTTCCTCAGAACTCAGGAGGAGTTGGCCAGCAATATTCGCCACTTCCACCATGTGGCACAATACCCGGAGGTACTGGGTGCGATAGACTGCATGCACATACAAATCAAGTCACCACCCGGTGAGCAGGGTAGGCGCTACATAAACCGCAAGGGATTCCACTCCATCAACTGCCAGGTCGTGTGCAATGCCCAGGGCATTATCATGGATGTGTGTGCTGGCAGCCCTGGAAGCTACCATGACTCCCATATCTGGCATGCCTCACAGCTGTATCAGGTATTTGTCAGGGGGGACATTCCACATGGCCATCTCGTGGGGGATGCTGGCTATGCACTGGAGCCGTGGATGATGACTCCCATCAGAAATGCACACACACCCATGCAGGAATGCCATAATGAGGCACACGCACAAACCAGAATCATCATAGAGCGTGTGTTCGGAATGCTGAAATCACGGTTCCAGTGCTTGGATACATCTGGTGGAGCCTTGCAGTACTCTCCAGGCACGTGTGCCCACATCATCATAGTATGTGCCATGCTACATAATATGATCCTGCGGAAGCAGCTGCAGCAGGGACAAAATGGTGAAGGCCCTCATAGCCCACCGCAATTGCCAAGGCCATTACAGGCACAGAGGGATTCAGACCATGAACACACTGTGCCAGCCCCAGTAGGCAGATGGAGGCGTGCCCAATATGCCTACGCCTTGGCAAAGAGGGAACGTATAGCACATACTCTGACAGTGTAGGCCCCTACGGACTGACACCTCTCCACCTGCACACACAGTAAAATGGATGGCACATAAACATGACCACCCGTAAATTGTAATGTATAGATGGCCCAGTGTGTGACTCCTACATAGGCAGCCCTCAAACATTGTAAACTCAACAGCCAGTGGAACACGGAATGCCAACACCTGAACAGTACATGAGCCTTACAGCATATGGTGGTGCTGTGTGCCTATATATATATATATGTACACATATGCATATATATAATACAGATAGAAAAAGCAATAGAGGGATATATGGTGATATAGATGGATTCAGGGATATCTGCAAATATAATAGATAGTTCAACAACATTCATAACATCTTGGAGGTACAAATTAATAGGATACCGCCAACCATGGAATGTGTAACATACCGACATGTGTAACCACGAGGCTGAAAGACCGATAGAACACAGTACTGGAACAGTACATCCACGAGTAATAGTATGATGATATGAAGGGACAGTTAGTCACCGCTGCCGGTGTTGTGGTCCACATAGGTACTGTGTTCAACTGTGTCTGTGAGTGCTGTAGTCTGTGTAAGTGTGCGTTGAGGGTGCCGTGCGCATCTCTGTGTGACTGTAATGTGTGTGTGTGTGTCCGCAACATGTGTTTGTTAGTGCCAAGTCAGAGGCAGATCAGTACGGTAGGTGTGGGTATAGCTAGCCGTAGGCATATGGTTACTACCTGTCCCACAGTAGGAGGGACAGCCCCACCCTGGGCAGGTGTGTCCTGACATAAAACAGTACAAAGGGCAAATGTCCGAGATGGTAGGACATAAATATGTCCCATATATAATGTAACAGTCGTATGTAATAGTTATGCCTGTATGTAAGAAACGTAAATGTTACATGCAATATGATAAGTAGCCAAAGTCACACAACAATAGGTATGTAGTGAGGATAAAAGTATGTGCTAACCTGTGTACTGACCATGGCTACGTGTTAGCCTGTAAACACCGCTTTGTGTCCCGCAAGTGTCCAACAATGACCATATGAAAAGGTGGCAACCCATGGCAAACAGGCTCATTTAACAACACAACCACAATGACTGCAAATATCTGGGACAGAAATACAAGGGATAGCTGTCACTTACACATATCCCTTGATATATCGCTGCAATTACGGAGGTATACAAGTAGCAAGCTCACCTGCAGATGATATAGAAACCAATCAACAATGGCCCAACGTACAATCCCGTAACATAAGTCTACTAACTGTTAGCTCTCTAATTAGGGATGGAGCCCACACACATATATACGGATTATGTAGAAATGCAAGACCCACAAACCTGTATATGTTACGTACACCCACCGACATCCCCCACACTAGAAACTAAAGCAATACAGACTGTACTAGCAGCACAAACATCCAGTCAGTCAATTACATCTGCAGAACCCTCAACATACTGTGTGAGAGACACAATTAAAGGCGTCATGCAAAATTGCAGGCGTTGTATAATGGAACAAACAGCCATGTTACCGGTTTTGTTTGCAATACTCCGTTATCAGACATTGGGATGACAGGTACACCCACATGCTGAACCAAATACTCTACCTGTCACACACAATCCACGGGGGACATGAATCCAAACTATACTTGTCTCCATGCATAGCAGTTGCAGTTACACATAACAAAACACAATGCAGACCGTCTCCCCGAAGGTAGGGCAAATAGGCAACGCCCAAGTGGAGAATCCAATTATACCCCACTGTCGCCGCGTAATTGGTGAATGGAGTAGCTGCACAGCTGATATTCAAGTAGTTAGTCACTCAGGAACACCAATTGGCGGGATGAATCCACATGTTACAGGTATCAACGTATATAAGGATGACTTGCCAGACATTCAAACTGTATGCTCATACCGAATACCAGTTGAAACACTGTGAGAGAGATAGAAATGAAATGCCGTAACGACAACAAGGTATGTAGAACGCCTGATATGTAAGGTTATGTATAGCATGATTTTTATTAATTAGTTTTACTGTATGTATAGCCTGGTTTGCATTAATTAAACGTGTCCGCAATGCATAAAGTGGGGAAAGGTATTGATGTAGTGATGCCCTGCTGAGCATAATAACGCTTGTAGAAACTGTGCGTCTAGCAGTGGGACACAAGGTACACAGCACAGACACCACAAGGGATGCTACATGAGGGCGTTAAACAGAACAATTCCATACAACCCGCCGTCAGTGGTAGGGTATGTCCAACAAGGATGTGCCATAGCAGGGGATATTATATCTTGATATACTGTCACAGCATGCATGTGTATGGGCATATAAAGTTAATGACATATGTAAGGTGGTCCCGCTGTGCAAGTATGCTTTGCATTATGGGATACTATGTGAAATATGTGTAATGTATAGTATTATAGGTAGATATGACAGATATTCTACACAGCATAACAGGCATATCATGCATACCACAGGTATCGTCTATTGGTATGTACAATAACAGGATACATATGGCCTGTAGGTATGGGACATAGTAATAGCATGATAGATAATCTAAATGGAAGGGCTACCAAGTAACCATGCACAAAGGACATGTAATAGCTTCACAGGTGCATAGTGGGGTACTATGCAGTCTGGCAAGTCCATGTGTAAGCACAACTACAGTGTATACATTAGTGGCACCTCTCTAGGGTAGTGTCCTGTGAACAGCAGAGCCAGGTGTCACCTGCACCTCTGCACAGTACAGCCACTGCAGTGATCCTAGGCCTACATGTGTCTCCCAGCAACCAAGGGAGGTATCATATGAACAGTGCTACTGAGTGTCCCTGCGTGATGTACATAGGACTTATGTTCCAAAGCATGGTGAGTGTCCGGTTTGGGAATGTAACCCACAAGCACATCCCACTCATTGTGGCGTGTGTGCACATATCCATGAGCTTGTTGCTCACAGTGGCCTCTGCTTATGTCGCGTATGAGGAGTATATCCATTAATAATGTTGTGGACATGGGCCCTGTCTGATCAGCAGAGGTCATGTAGTATGCAAATGTGTACAGATGTGGTGTCCGTAGTGCAGCCGCATATTTAAACTGTTGGAGCTCAGTAAACGTCATGGCATGTTAATGTTGTGGCATGTAAAGCTGTAGCTGTTGTTTAAGGTACACCCTAAAATGGGGTGGTGTACCCTTGAATGTGTGTAGATGTCTTGAGTTCAGAGGTACAATGGGTGCCTATGTACCAGCTACACACCCAGTACAGATAGGTGTGGCCATGTAGAAGGATATCCATGCCACAGTGGCAATACGGTAACCACAGGAGTGGGTGCGACATATGTGTGTACTACAAACATGTACAATGTGATATGTATGTAGGGGACTACCATCCATGTGATAGTCAGTGGGTGAATGGTGTAATGCAAAGGTGATGTGCATGCACCTTGTGTCATGCAGCTTGATGCCATGATAGTCATATTATGTATCTGTCACAGCGACACCCGTATGGCTGGAGTCAGTATCAGCTGGTGAAGCAATCATGGCGCTTGGTATGCAGGGGTTTGAAAGCTAGGCAGGGAAAGTCCCCTGTGCTAGCCTGTTCCACAGGGAAGCATATACTGAACATGAGGGGCCCTATGACTGAGGACCGTGGTATGCCAAATGTACCTGACATGTAGTAGGTACTATGGTATGCTGGCCTCACTGTCTGTCCTGTCCATGAGCCACATAGCATAACATCCTGAGACACAGGGTACGATGTGCAGGTGGATGTGTATGTTGTCAATACCAGAATGGGGAATGGTGCTGAAAGGCAATGAGAGGATAATGTAGGATGTGTGGACTCCCGTACCATCAGCAACTGCCCTGGTAACTGTATGAAAGGAGTCCACCATGTGTAGGGGCCATGCTCTGGCCATAACAAGCCCAACCCGGGTGGCAGCAAAGGACGGGAGCCCAACAATGTTTCTGTGAATGAGGTCCTTGATGATGTGCCCCATAGCCACGCAGAACAGTCCAGTCAGGTGTATAGGACTATAGTCCCACTCGTGCAATGTGGTGCCACCTGTGTGTAGTGTGATAAATGCTGCTGTGTGCCATTCAGGGGCTACAATGTCTGAAACAAGGCTATTACTGAATATGGTGGCCTAGTGGGGAGACATGTAATTCAGAGGTTGGTGGACATCACAGCCTGGGACGTTGGAAGGTGACATGGGGCCAGTGTCCCAGGACATATAGAGTGTAGGTCAGTACTGTGTAGGTGTGACCACAGGGACACCACAATGTTCATGTATGGATTGTGGCCCTGTAGTGAGTGAGAGGGTGTAATGTCAGCATTGAATCCATCCTCCAGCATGTTGCCAACAACACCTGGGTCTGCAATGTTCCTGAGTGACTGTTGTATGTGACAGCAGATGTGGGTGTTGCCATCGACTACTGACATACCACCATAATGCCTGGTGGTACACCCCAGAATGTGTGGCAGTCATGTTTACGTAGCTAGTCTTGGAGTATGTGATGAGGGATCCTGTGGCCCCACCACGGCTGACCAGTGAGCCACCCCACACATGGGAATGTACACCACTGTGCAACAGCCTACACCTGTTGTTGTACATCATATGTCCATGGAACATGACTACCAGAGTGGCGTCTGTTATCTGGTGTCTACCATCATGGCTCTGTGTGGAATAGCATGATCCATGCAGTTGTGTATATGCTAATGAAGTGCACTGGGGTATGTGTCAGCATTTGTATGTGCATTGTCCATCTGCACGGGTGTCATGATGTTAACAACCTCTGTCATCAGACATCTGTAGTAGGTGTTGTAGTACTCATGTACTGTGTATGCTGTGATGGATGTGTTGCCGGGATGTGGCTAACAAGGTCAATTAGCATATGTTCAGAATCCACCAATGAGGGGATAACCCCAGGTGTGTAACACCAGTCACATGGTGGTAGTGTTCATGCCAAGGGTAATGTAAGTCTTGGAGGTGGTGTGTATGGGTTGATCCAGCAGAGCAGAGGGTATGACTCATGGATGTGTCGGTACATGCATGGACATCCCAGTGAAGTGTGGGGTAGTGTCAGTCACACATCAGTAGTAGCTGTCTGAGGCCCACTGTCCACTATACCAACATAGAAGGTATGTTACCCGTGGGGTATGATGTTGACTCTGTCGCTTGTTACAATGTGTATAGCAGTCCCGGACACAGTTAGTTGCACGTGGAGCACCTCTGATGCATTGTGCTAAGTAACTTGCCAGGATGTGTGCAAAACATAGTGGGATATGGGAACCCCTCAGCTGTGGGTGTGCTGGTCCAGGTATGTGCCTAAAAGGTATGGTCTGTCTATAACCTGTCATTGCAGGTGTGCTCTGCAGAGCCTAGAGGCAGGTCCCAGTCACTGCAGAGATGTTTGAGTGGTGCATTATAAGGTGTGCCTTGCCTGCGTGCGTCACAGAGGAAAATGCAAGCATTGTGTTACATGACCCCATGTCGTGCCTGCCAGTTACCGCCCTGCTGGTGACAGTTATTGGAAACTGTGCAAGACAGGCAGTATAGAAGCAGCAAGAGCCTTACATGTGAGCTGTACTCCCAGGGCTGAGAGGTGCAAGACATCTGTGCCACAGCATTGTGTTTGACCAGGCAGTCATAGCGGACAGATACCAAATGCCTGTGGAATGACAATAGGAGCATAGGCAACCGTTGAAGTGACACAGTCGGTCATTGTACAGTGGTATCATGTCCGGACAAATGCAAAATGCTCCCCAGGGCTTGGCCCACACCCTCAGGGCTATAAGACTGGTGAGCTATTGCATGTCCCTGCACACGTAGTCTGTGAAGTGGCATCACAGGGCAGTCACACTAACATGGAGAATGACAGTCATATCATACCTGGTGAGGTGTGGCATGGGTGCATAGGTTATGTTGCAGAAGCAGTTACCCGACAGCAAGATGTAAGTGACTAACACCTTGTGTAGCCTGCTGTGTGGAACTGCAGTGTGACTCCCTACAGAGTCATGTATTCATGTGTGTTGTGAATGTTATAACTCACTATTGGCTGTATGTGATGGGCACACATGAGTCTGTGGGCTATAAGCTGGTGATGTTGGCTTCCATGATGGGGGCTACCTCTGGTGCCTACAGTGAGTATGGAGACGTACTGCACAAGTTGTCCTCATAGGTGTGGCAAGTGGTGTAGATCATGTGCGACTATGTGATGGGTGGGGTGTGTTGCGAATGTTACACATCCCCAAATGACTGTCAGGTGCAGTCAGGGTTGGTGACAGCATTACCCCCAGCCATAGCTGTCAACCTCCTGTCCCCAAACTGAGGAACATTAGCCCTCATACTGTGTGACAAATGGGCAAAACGTGGAACACTTACAACTGGCTTACTAACAGCTTCAACTAGGAAGGGCATATGATGGCTAAAATAGGCTGGTTTTACGTATAACAAAGATATTCTAATGAATTAATATGATTCCCATCTATTTAGCCATGGCTAGCAGGTAAACAATTCACAACAATGAATGTGTGACAGACCCTTCCAATGTGGAACCTTGAGGAACATGCACCTTTTAGAACCCCATATGAGGTACGTTCCTCGTAATGAGGTACACCTGCGAGCTATGCCCCCAGCATGGCTGCAGAAGTGCATCCCCCACAGGCTGTAGTGCCGTATGTTGGGAGGTGAACATTGAATGTGTACATGAGACAATTGCTCTATTGCCACATGTACGACATATCCCTCATATAGACAGGCAGAAGCACTGGTACATGACAGTTGGACATGCCTGTATATACAACCATGTCCCACAGGATATGTGCGTTATGTGTGTACAACAGCTGTTGTACCATAAGCAAGCTGGGAAGTGTAGGACAGCCAGTGTACCTGTGGGAAATGGTGTGGAATGGGTGCTATAGTAATCAGTAGCTCATGACATGCCCACAAGTTCTGAACAAGTGCCTAGCATGACCATACAATACAGATAGGGTGTTGGATAATATCAACCCACAAGTGGTGATGACAGTCATTTAGGGTGGCACCGCACTATAACCCTGCTGAGTATGGTGTGCATGTCCATGAACCATTAGCACTGTAGATGTTAGCAGTACAGATGTACAAGACAGCATGGATATTTGATTACAAATACCTTTGCATGTCACAGGAGTGTTCCACCAGTGGCCTGTTGACAGACTCACAACTACAAAAGGTGCAAGAGTGACATGTGCACAGCACACCAGTGCCAGCTACAGTAGAACAGGGTTAATGTGTTGTACCCCACCCTCATTGTAGCCCATACCACACAGACAAATGTTAGGCATCTGTGTATGTAAGGCTGTGAATGGCCATGACCTATCAGTATAGCTGTGTCAGTGTTGTGAACAACATACAGAATGGGCTGTGTGGGTGAGGTGTGTGACATATGTGCACAGTCTGATGGATGATACCAGCAGTGTCACCGCTAGGTGAACATCCCTGTACCCATAAACTACTACCTAGGCTGTGGTCAACATTATGGACACTGTGTAAGGGATGGTGGTGTGCAGTGCACCCCCCGACATGATGACGTCTCCAGGCCCCTTAGGTAGTCATATGAGGTACCCTTGTCATGTCAGGGTGCCATCCATGAGCACGGAGATCACTGGACAGGCATATACAGCACTGTGGTGACCAATATTGGATCACATACCACCTGTAAGGGGTAATGGCTATGCATGGATGTGCGATACCAGCCTTCACAATCCTCACCTCCACTATGCAGCATGCTGTCTACCTTGCAGAAGGACATTTGCTACACCATGATGATGGACATGCTACATGTCCATATCCTGATCTATAAGACATATGTCATGGACAGCCACCGTCCTAATACTAGGACCGCCACAGGCTGGACAGATCCCTGTGCCATATATATGGCATACTCCTGCCATACCATGCAACCCTGTCCATCAAAGCTGCACATGTCATCCCAGTCATACATGGTGTGATGGCCGCATGGTAGATGTACTATCAACTGACTGGATCAGTAATGTGGCACTGATGCACCTTGCGGTGGCACAATGGCTGTCTGTTACAGCTTGGAAACCGTGCCCGCACATGCTATGGTTGATAACCATCTCTGCGAATGTCGTCTGACTAGCCATTGTCCCATGTCTATCACATGTGCAATACAGGTGATCCGTGGCAGGATGTTGAACAGTTGTACAGTGCTGTGTAGATGTATATGGCAAAACACATGCATGTACAGGTGTCCATGCGTATGTGTGCAATTTCACTGCTCAAGTCCATTACAGTTGTGTCTGTGTTGATATGTGACATATACACAGCATCCAGGTCAACAGTAGTACCGTGGACACATCCAGGCATGTGTAGATAGGTAAGAACACAAGTGCAGGGAAATAGACATGCCCAAAGCAAGACAGCATTTACATGGAGTATGAACACTGTAATGAGGTGACGCACATATATGGTGATGATATCCAATGCATAATGGGTGTGACGTGTGACACAAACACATCAGTTGTGTCAGTGTCATGATGCTTTGCAAAGATAACTGTGCAGATGTAGTAGATGTCATAGCAATGTATGTGCAGCAGTATCTCTGTACATCTCTGAAACTGTGACCTGTCACCATCATTATGTCTCACAGATAATGCCCTGTACACGCCTCCCAGCATACACCCGCCAGGAGGATGATGTCCTCATCCCAAAGCTCCATGACAACTATGACTTGTTGTTCAGCCATGTGCCACAGCATGCCCAGCATCGGGATGACCTGTGGCCGGATCTACGCAGGAGGGTGAACGATCTGGGTGGCCATAACCGCACCTACCAGCAGGTGCGCAGACACTGCACGGACTTGATACGACATGCAAAACAGCGTGCCACTGCAATCGCCAGGGAACAAGGTGGAACAGGTGGTGGGCCACCAACCCAGCCCCCACTCACACACACCGGGGAGCTACTGGCCAGTCTGGGGACACCCAGGGAACAACATCCAGAAACACTAGCTGCCATCGTGGAGGTGGGTGTCTCCCAACCAATGAGCCTGGAGTTGCCTGGTAAGTCAGTACTGCACATATGGCTATTATATCACATGTAGTTGCATGTGTCACTGTACATTATGTGAAGTAACACCATATGCAAGGTATGTGGACACACATGCTGCATACTACAGTATGCTACGTTGTGTATGCACACATATGCATACTATATGCTATTACACAGGTGAATGTGCTCACATGCACAGTGCAACCTGTGGCTGTCATACAGTCATGGATAATGTTCATACTGGTGTGTCACCCCTATACAGGTACCTCTGGCGTGCCGCACAGACATGAGTCCGTTGCAGGTGAGACTGTCATCAGTATCAGGCATGTTACAGTGTAAATCTATTTGCCATGTGGCCAGTTAACACTTGCATACCTGATGTTTGTACCAGTCACGATATGCAGGTCGCACCACCCGTCATTCACACAGGCCATCCATGTGCAATATATACAAACGTAATGATACACCGACTTGAAACCACAGTACTTGTCATTGTGACATGTGTGATCAGCTGTGCATACAATGGTGGAGGTGTTCTACAATGGAGGCATATGTAGTATGCATTGGAACAACATGTGTGGTACGCACACAGTACCACACAGTGAGCTGTGATATGGGCAGCCCACAGGTGTCACCATTGTGTCATATGCCCCTGTATTGGGTGCACACATTGTGATGTGCCACCTAACATGTCACAGACATGTAGTGTTCTGTCTGCAATATTGTCACACTATCGCATGACCTATACCCCACATACCAAACATACAACCCGTTGTCTGCATAGCCCTGTGGATTGTGACATATCTGACATCTATGGGTGTATGTCATATGGGACAACACAGACATGTGAGATAGATGCCCATCACACACAATTGGCCAACACATGTGCACACATGACCATGGGGGATGGCCAGAGATATGTAGCCACACAGTACTTGGGATGTGTATACACCCTGTTGCACATTGTCCACACGTGGTCCAATTATAGCCTTAGTTGACCGATTATACAGTTGATGTGGTGCACTGGACAACCTAAAAGCCTGTGCACAGCTACTGGACATGTCACTGAAGTCTACCATATACGATCTGTTGAACATCACGACTGTGTTGCAGTTATGGCTATGCAATGTGTACATATTATGCATTATACAGCAACATAGATGCCTCATGATGCCATGCAATGGCACAGTGTCTGTACTTCACACTGTATAGCAATGTAGATGGCTCACACTACCCTCCCATGCTCATGCACATTTGCTAAACATGCATTCTATCTGTAGGGCATACACACAACACTGCAATGTGATGCCCATTATGATGCTGTACATGTGTCAGGACACCATTGTGTCAGACATGTATGCATGTTAATGCACATGTCAGCAGATTACATGTCAAGGTCACGTCAGCCATGTGTACTGTTATCCGTGTCTGGGCCACATGGTGTATCACGGGGATGCATGCATACTACCATGATTGTGTGAACTGCATGGCTACTGATATGACACCTGCTTGCTGTAGTGTGCACCCCAGGGAGGTATGCTTACTAACACTATTAATGTCTAAGCTGCATGCCCTCTGCTGTATCGCAGGCATGCTGCATGCCATCTGACAAATCACATGCATGGTGTGTCTGTGTGTGTCTGTGTGTGTGTCTGTGTGTGTGTGTCTGTGTGTGTGTCTGTGTGTGTGTCTGTGTCTATTGTACTTTACAGTATTTCTTGGCATTCACAGGTGATGTAGGTGCGTTACCCTCCTGCGGTCCATCTGATGTTAGTGTCCCCACAGATACTAGCGGTGATGAACATATGAATGAGGTACAGGCAGGGTTGTCAGGGGCTGAATCTGTGCCAATGGTTACCATCGCAGCTATGTCCCCCTCTTCCCCGCACACAGTTCTGCTGCCAACACATACCACATCACCAGTGGCCATAGAGGAAGGACAGTCAGCGTCTGTTAGTGTGGAACAGGAATGTGTGGTGGCTACAGAAGGTGTGTCTACACACCATGGTGTCAGTGTAATGACTGCAGATGTGCCACACAGGCATGTGGCTGGTGCTGCTCGTAGGAGGACCTCTGGCAGACATGCACCTGCAGGACAGAGCGCAGCAGCTGGTATCACCAGACGCATGTTCCAGACTATAATGGCAGCACAGGCACATGCTGAACAGCAGAACAGAGAAGGGCAGAGGCTGCAGAGGGCTGCTATCCATACCCTAAATGACAACATCCAGGCACTGGCAAATGCTCAACAGCAGATTGCTAATGTTCTGGATAGGCGATTAGGTGAAATGGTCGGAATCCTTGACCAAGGCATGGCAATCCACGAGCAGGAGCTGTCTGTGCTGGAACATCTGGTAGGAGTGAGGCATGGGCCACGTGGACGTAGGCCGGCAACACCACCTAGTGTAGGTCGACGTGAGCATGCCACCTCACATGCCTGCTCCCATAGTGCCGGTAGCAGTAGCAGTGAAGCTGGTGCTGCGCTGTCAACACCAGGACACAGCAGGCCACGTGGACGTGGCCCTGGACATTCCCAGTGGGGACATGGTTCCAGCAGACATGTGTCATCGGACAGTAGCCACTCTGTACCTCCACCTGGTAGTGCCCGTTCAACCCCAGACAGGCACAGGTCACGTGGCCATGGACGGACACAGTGAGCTGCACAACCTGCTCTGTACAATCTGGGGCTGACAATTATACCCCATGTAGGCCTCACAAATGGCAGAACTGTGTACACACATACACGCACACAGCAAACACAACTGTAGGGCTCCACAATATCCACATGCATTTTGCACAGACATGTCCAGTCAACTCACCGGCCCTTACACACACACATGATGTTATCCATTGGTGCAGCCTATGCCCCTGGCAAACATATCACCTTGTGCATATGATGAAGCCTGTGCCGCATCCCTGTCATCCACACCATCGGTGCAGGGTTATGCACAAATATTCTGATGCACAGGGTGAACAGCATAGTGAGAGGTGTATGTAATATTACCTGTGTATGCATAGTGAGGGATGTGTATGTTGCAGTGGTTGTGCGTGAATACTGACAGATGTGTATGTGATATTACCTGTGTATGCATATTGAGGGATGTGTATGTTGCAGTGGTTGTGTGTGAATACTGAGAGATGTGTATGTGACATAGGTTGTGTACTGTCAGCATGCACCGGTCATACCATGTAGTGCAGGTGCAGCATGCATTGTGATGTGTTCACGGTATGTGTCACGGTTACATCTGTAGCACCATGTTGGTTGTGATACCCTGGTTCCCTCCTATGGTGTACTTGCATGTGCCTACAGGTAGCAGTGTTTGCAGTCCCCCACGTGTAACTGTGGATTACTCACAGGCACGTCTGGCAATATCAGCATGCTACATGTACCCTCAACCTGACTGTTGGAAACACCAACATGACACAGATGTCTGCGCATATACTGCACCTGACGCATGTGGTCAGTGCCACAGGCTACACTGGACAGAGACATGACATACATAGCAGGACACATTACAGGTATGGTAACATGGTGCAGGGGTTGTACACAGCGGTCTGGCCAATGATGTTGTGAGGTGTCACCTGGTAGCTGGAGGCCACACTGTGCAGCAGTAGGACCCTGTAACAGTATGGGAACATGGCCACATTCACGGGGTGTGCACCACTATAACGCACATCCCATAGTGTGCAGGTAGGGACCCTTGCCTATGTGGTCATCACCCTCACAGTACTATGCACCCACACGACGTGTCACAGAGAAGGAACATGCACAGGTAGCCAGTATGGCTGGGACCTATGGCATCAACAGGGTAGTGCAATGCATCACCATTACGGGTTAGTCACCACGTGGGGTTAGTGATCATTTCTCACCGTATATTAGCATACACCCTCACACCAAGCACCACACATACATACAGACACACACACACTGTGGTGACCACACATATGTATACGGACAGCCGACGTGTGTGATGCACCACACCGGCCGACGTCATGCTTCCCACACTGACGTATGTACAGATCTCTACAACGGTGTACAAGGATGTGTAACAACTGGGACATATTCCCTGTGATATGTGGCATCTCTGGTCACACATTCAGATACACACATGGCAGTACTGGGAATGATACACCTGCCATATGATGACACATTTGATAGACATGCAGCGGTATTGATTGCATTATGTGTACCAAAGCTATATCTGGCAAATGTGCTGCTATATGCACACGGGAGGTTGTAGGTGTTACAGGTGCCATGTGACATATAGTTGGTAGCACCTGACCGCTGTGTATGCATTATGTCAGCACCATCATGTAACAGCGACATAGCGTACTGTTTGCACATGGCATGATAGGATGGTGTGTGACACAACTGTGAGCCACCCCCTGCACACATACATCTACACAGGTGGTACACCACATTATGTACACACATCTCTCCATATGTGCTGTTTGTATGTCACCGTATACAGGTGTCAATGATGGGTCTGCATTGCGACTGCATGTCGTAGGTAGGTGCAACTATGTTACGGACATCGGCCAGTGCACATGCATGGTTGCTGCATGCAGAGTACAGATGTCACATGTGTCTCCTGTTGCCATGTTTGTATGCATTGCTATTGTTGGACATGTGTGTTGACATACATAACACATGGACTGTGGTATGATATCACGGGTGTCACAGGCGACCAGTACAAGGGTATGTGTCCCGGTCAACATTGCTACCCCCTGTAGTGTGAGCATTCAACAGACATGGGCCCAGCTTCCATTCGTGGAACAAAAGTAACCTGAAGAGGCTACTATGTTATTCGAAGATGAATGATAATAATTTTACTGACTTTGGTTACACCAAACAATGTGGACACTGCAATTTTTGTACTTTAATTGACAGTAACACAGAATTCCATCACCCTGATAATGGAAAAATATTTCGCCTCAAAGTAGATGCAGACTGTATGACTGCCAATGTTGTCTATTTAGCAGTATGTAAAATCTGCTCCTCATTCTATGTGGGCAAGACAAACCGCCCACTATGTGATAGAATAAGGGAGCATGTTTATAATATCAGGAAAAATAACATGCAGAATGCACTAGCTAAACATGTTAGTTTAAATGGTACTGAACATGAATTTATGTTTAGGGTATTAGAAGTGATTACACCTGATGTTAGAGGCGGAAATATTATGTCACGTATGGAAGAAAGGGAGAATGGTTGGATAATTAGGTTAAGAGCAGATAGGGGTTTGGGACTAAATGACAAGGTGTCAATAAAACCTACATTAAGACAAAGTAGGCACATAAAATGAAACTACATATAATATGAAGTGAATAATATTAATAGGTTTAATTATTCACCTTTATTCTGTTTTCTCTCTTTTTTTACATATTCATACAATCTTCTATACCTGTTTATGTATAATATATCCTTTTTATGAACTTATATATTTATATTTATATATATATTTATATATATATATATATATATATATATATATATATATATGTTTATATATATATAATGTATATATATATTTATATTTATATATATATTTATATATATTTCTATAGGTATTATTATGTTGGTATGCTTTTTATCTATGTATACATATATTTATATGATAGATTATATACATATATATATTTCTTATCTTATCGGTTCACTTTTTAATTGTGATATCAAATGTATTTTTTATATGAAAGGATTTGTTTATATGATAAACTGCATTCATGTTACTTAAATAATTTCTTTCTATTTCATTAGTTTTAGTTTTATAGTTATTTTTATTGTAAGAAGGCAATCATAATTAATATGTATTGGAACTGTATTTAATATATATTTTTTAACTTGTCGAATGCACTATACTATGAGATGTTAATGATTGGCTCTTCTGAATAAATTGTTTGATGATGTATAGTATTTAAGCATCACATGTTTTAGTAAAATAGTATATGATCTGATGAAGCTACTTGTTAGCGAAAGCGCTTATCATTTGTAATAAATGGTTTGAATCTTTTGAGAATTTGTAATAAATGGTTTGAATCTTTTGAGAGTTGAAAAGACTTGTTTGTGCTTTGCTTTTGCTCTTGTTTTAGTATTTTATTATATTCAACGATTCAGCGTTTTTCAAACAAGAGCATTAACCAGTGTGAGCAGCTGTCGTAAGCTATGTATGTATGTGTTGTGTGTGCAGTCCATGTACACATCCACACAATCTCATGTATGACATATCCAGACATGTGTTCATTGGTGTACAGCAACAGTCAGGTGTCACAGCTGTGTAAGAGCTGTGGTATGTCTTGAGCTGACCTGTGCATGTATACTGGTATCATTGCAATGCATAACACCTGTTGGATCCCTGTTGGTACATGTGTACTCTGCACAGCTGGTGTACACCTCTGTACAGCCCAGTGGTCATGTGTCACATGGTGTTGTGGTACTGTAAGGCTGTGTAGTGCTGCACTGACGACATGGTGCTGACTTGACAGCTACAGTGTGCACTGCAGTGTGTACGTGTCTGACCTGCACCTGTGACAGCTGCGATGGCAGCTGTGTATGTACAGGTCACTGCATGTGTGACCACACTGTGCGTGAGGACAGTTATACCTTCCTGTGCCCTTCTGTACTGTGCCCTTCTGTGTGTACACTCCATCTGCATGCAGGACAGGCCTTTGCAACAGCTAAGTGTGTGAGCATGCCCAGTATGCTGTTGTGTAGATGGACACACAGTACAGTCCATGTACACAGTTGTGTAGATGGACACACGGTACAGTCCAATCTGAGACCTTCCATGTTTACACTCCATCTGCATGCAAGATGGCCCTTTGCAACAGCTAAGTGTGTGAGCATACCCAGTATGCTGTTGTGTGGATGGACACACAGTACAGTCCATGTACGCAGTTGTGTAGATGGACACACGGTACATTCCACACTGTGCCCTTCCGTGATTAGACTCCATGTGCATGCAGGATGGCTCTTTGCAACCAAGTGTGTGAGCATGCCCAGTACGCCATTGTGTAGATGGACACACAGTACATTCCACACTGCGCCCTTCCGTGATTAGACTCCGTGTGCATGCAGGATGGCCCTTTGCAACCGCTAAGTGTGTGAGCATGCCCAGTATGCCGTTGTGTAGATGGACACACAGTACATTCCACACTGTGCCCTTCCATGATTAGACTCCGTGTGCATGCAGGATGGCCCTTTGCAACTGCTAAGTGTGTGAGCATGCCCAGTATGCCATTGTGTAGATGGACACACAGTACATTCCACAATGCGCCCTTCCATGATTAGACTCCGTGTGCATGCAGGATGGCCCTTTCCAACTGCTAAGTGTGTGAGCATGCCCAGTACGCCATTGTGTAGATGGACACACAGTACATCCCAAACAGACGTGTGATACTAAGCATGTGGGCATGGCCATTGACATCCTGTATAGCCATGGTGGTCATCCAGGCAACAGATGTCCATTTTCAATGTCACGATGGATGCCTACATTGAACACACTGGTTGCTGTCTTGAAGGGTGTACTGTCTGTGGTGCATCCCGTATCTATTTAGTGTTGTAGTACTCCGTAGATATTTAGTTGGCCCGATGACAGCACTGCCGTGTTTGTCTACGTCTACCTTGGGACAGTAATATGCTTTCAGACTGCACACTCTCTAAACATTCCCTATCGGCATCTTTGCCTTTGCGGATGATGTCACCCACCTAGAAGTATGCCTCTGGGAGTACTGTGTTCAGTAATCTCGGTAGCGCGTTCTGAAAATGCGTAATGCTGTAGTGTGATAAGGTAGTTAGGTGTATGTTCAACTCTTGGCCCTGCCAAGTGTGTGTGTGTGTGTGTGTGTGTGTGTGTGTGTGTGTGTGTGTTTCCAGCTGCCTGGGGACACAGTAATGCTTTTACATGCCTCACAACACATACATTCCCTATCGGCGTCTTTGCCTTTGCGGATGATGTCATCCACCTAGAAGTATGCCTCTGGGAGTGCTGTGTTCAGTAATCTCGGTAGCGCGTTCTGTAAATGCATAATGCTGTAGTGTGATAAGGTAGTTAGGTGTATGTTCAACTCCCGGCCCTGCCAAGTGTGTATGTGTTTCCAGCTGCCTGGGGACACAGTAATGCTTTTACATGCCTCACAACACATACATTTCCTATCGGCGTTTTTGCCTTTGCGGATGATGTCACCCACCTAGAAGTATGCCTCTGGGAGTGCTGTGTTCAGTAATCTCGGTAGCGCATTCTGTAAATGCGTCATGCTGTAGTGTGATAGGGTAGTTAGGTGTAAGTTCGATTCCCAGGCCTGCCAAGTGTGTGTGTGTGTGTGTGTGTGTGTGTGTGTGTGTGTGTGTGTGTGTGTGTGTGTGTGTGTGTGTGTGTGTGTGTGTGTGTGTGTGCATGCTCCCGTCCACCTGGGGACTCAGGTTATGCTTTTAGATGCTTCGCACCACAGATATATCCTGCTGACATCTTTGTCTTTGCGGATGTTGACACGCACCTAGTAGAATGCCTGTGTGTCTGCTGTGTTTAGTAATCTCGGTAGCGCGTTCTGTAAATGCGTCATGCTGTAGTGTGATAGGGTAGTAATGTGTAAGTTCGATTACCAGCCCTGCCACGTGTGTGTGTGTGTCTGTGTGTGTATATGTCTGTATCTCTCTCTCTCTCTCTCTATATATATATATATATATATATATATATATATTAAATCTATTTTCTGCCCATAACTCTGCTCTTGCATGGACAGCTGACTGTTTCATGTATCGCATATTTGCATAGCTTTCACATACCAATGGGGTATGTTGCAAATCCCAACATTGTCCATGCAACGTCCGTGTTACGGGCGGTGTTACACGCCCTTACAGGTGTTTGCTGTATATCTTGGCAGACATCTATCCTTGCTGTACTCTCACTGTACTCGTACATGCCGGAGGCTTCATGTATCATGGCCTAGTTTTGCTGTATGTATGTCTATTTGTGCTGTGTGCATGGCTGTGGGATATGTCCCACTATCATCATTTGTAAAGGTGACAGCCCTATAGGTACTTCATATAGACTGCTGTGTCATTTGACATGTCAGCACATACCTGTGGACAGTACTGAACGTCCTACTGCAGCGCATTTCATACCTTCTGCGTTATCCTGCAGTCGATATTGCTGTTTCCTCACACATGTATCTGTTTCTGATCATACCACTCCACCTCCTAGAGCAAATTTCTGGACAAGGCCTTATCTGATAGTGGGATACATTGGGGCAGTATTGACATGTTGCTCTTACAAACGTAGATAGTTGGCACAATAATAGGTTTTGCATTAGTATGGCTTTTCTGTTGGATTTGGTGTCTTAATCACATGTTTGTCATTATTTCATGACTTCCGTTATCAGGAATGTGCCAGAATGGTACTGATGTTACGTGGAACACACCAAACATATGAGGCAGAACTCTGCACATTCTGCGTAAATCTGTACAGTTGCGGAGTATGTGTCTGATACAAGATATCAACTTTCTGACACCAATACACACACTGTATGGCGGCATCACAGGCCACATGCCATTACATTTATATTGCAGGACACACCCACCCAGAGAGTTGTATTCCTCACACAGGCCAACAGCTGCTTATCCACACTAATCAGTCTATCATGTACCGTATGTGTGCGCCGGTATTTGCGCTTTCCGTCAGTGGCAGAGCTCACGTACGGGTATGGGGGACTGGACATTGTTACGGTGACACTGCATGGCACCCTGAGGGACACATTACTTTTGTGTCTATTAACCTTCCACATTGACATTCACAGGGCATACGTTGTCATTCACATTTGTCGGAGTACATGCGTATGACTTGTACATGTTTTCTCATTTGTCCTGATGTCTTTCTTCTCACCTGTCCACCTAGTATCACTAGTTATGTACATGTATTTTTGGACAGGTTACCTTTATACCCCTAACCTGTACACATTATGGGTAAACTCCCTGACGTTTGACCTTTGCCCTTGTTACATTTGTCATAGTAATGTGCCTTTCTGGTAAATTGCTGGCAAGGCATTATGAACTGTGCGGTTAGATAATAGTGACTGACATTTCCATTACATGATTAGTAACACTCATAACATTCATATTCCTGGCTACGCCAGTATTCTCACAACGTTCTGACTTTGTCTGGGGTATATCTAATATAGTCCCTATTTGTATTTCATGTACTATGCCTTAGTGCAGCTGTCTTATTCTGACAGTTTGTCAGTTATGGGTACCATCTTGGTCATATGCATGTCCATCCATGATAATCGCCTACATGACACTGATATAGGGCCCTACATATTCCCAAAATGGTTTACGCAATATCCAGTGGATGGTTTGCCCCATTATTGAGAATATAGGCGTGTGCTATACCCACATCACTCCCATGGGGCGGGCCTGCGAAATCTCTGCCAAACAACACCTAGGCCCATTTCTGCATACCCATGATTCCCATACCTAACAACCCTCTACAGTACCCATTACACATGTTTAATGTGTGCGGTACTGAAGTGTGGAGACACTTATATGCACTCCCCACTCTCCGGATATCAGTTTGTACGTCATACATTCTATCGACACATGTGTCATCACCCTTGCACCTGCTACTGTTGCATGTACAGCTATAGCATATTTGCTGAGGTCACTTATTTTGCGTCAATGTCGGTTGACACTACGTATGGATCAATTTTTGGGGTCCTGCAATGGACACCTATCTGCATGTTTAAAGTGTAGAACTTGCTGGACTGTCATTTTCTGGCCAATGGTTTGGAAGGCAGCGGTTTATTCACCTTTCGTGCATGTCTGTTTGTCTACCCATATTAGCTATAACGTGGCCTATTTATGTACATATGTCATATCTATGGGACATATGTCTGTTGTGTATACATATATACATGTACAATCCTCATTTCATAACTTGCTTTGGTTTACGTCTGTGGATTATGTGTATACACATATATCTATATCCATACCATACCTTTCCACTGTACAGATTGTCGCAGAGTGTACAGCTGGTTGCCTCTTTATCTTCCGTGTGTTTTACATAAACCTGTGTCTATCTGGCAATGTAGTGGCATTTCATTTGAGACTTACGGTGGAAAATACTGGCAAGCAGTTCAGGTTACGACTGCATACCCTTCAGAGAATCCATGCTACTGACACACCCATTATTCTATCCACTTTCTATGTTTGTTCTGGCACATATCTAGGGTTTGTCCCTATTTGTACTGATAGTTTGCATGGCTTTGTCCAGTTTCATACTTTATGGGGTTAACAGGTTTGAGCCATGTATAACTAACGTGGGGGACACAGCATTCATTTACTATGCTGTGAGCGGATCACACACGCACAGGCGCACTTGCATTTCCTTATTGTGGGTTAAATATGTTTACTAAGTCTTTGTGCTTACGTGGGCTTTATTACTTGTGACAGTACCAGTAAATTATCTGTAATCCGGTTAACGGACATATGCGAAACACACGTTCACCTTTACATATTTAACTGTCTGTACAGCACAGGCGCATTCATTACACTTTCACATTATATGTGCTGTAGTCGGAGTTGAACCGGGACTGCATTCACATTGGCCGGATGCTGTAACCACTATACTTTTGGTGTTCTGACTCATTTATATGCATACCCATAGTACATAGCTACATTAACATATGCCTCACCGCTTCACTTACGACACAGGCATCCATTCTCCTGCTGGGAAAAATACGGTACTACATGTTACACATTCCCTATTCCCTACTGCTCTGGACCCAAGCTGCATATTTAATCACTACAGGGATATTCAGAACCCCAGGGCTTATAGTCCTGACACATACAGGTCTTTAATTGTCAGGGTGTTCATGTAGTGATCTGGGTTTAGGCTTGTCCGCCTGGTGAACGGAACTGCCCTGACCATGTTCAAATGTCAGACAAAGCACATGGACAGGGTTTGTCCATTTTAAACATTTTATCTGTGTTTACAGACACAGGTGTTTGGGCACCTGTCAGCAGCTTATAATGTTGGCAATCCATAATATGGGTGGGGGTGGTTACAATACATAATCCACGGAGATTGGTGTTCCCATTCACATTTGACTATTTCCTGTATTCATTCATACGAGGATTATTATTTTGCACATGACTTAACTATGAATTAACTACAGGTATGCAGTAGTACAGTCAACATATGTGAAGGTTTGTTACAGTATAAATGTACGGACCTCTGTAATACTGGCGACTACCCCACATCCTTCACAACATTTCATGCTAATGTACATACTATTATTCTGTGAACTTTCGAAGTTTGTGAGAGCAGTAATTACTTCTGTCCCTATTTGTCCACCCATCCTTTTAGGCTTTGTCCAGATTTTGTTGCTGTAATAGGTTGAGAGGTGGTGTCGGTATGTGATTGAGTTGAATATATACTGTTGATAATTTAGTGGGGAGTAGAGTTACCACCTGTTCCTCTTTGCGAGGGGAAGTCCCACTTTGAACAGTTGTGTCCTGCGACGAAACCTAAGACATGGCAAACGTCCTGTGATTTTAAGACAAAAATATATTTCTTATTTTCTTTACTAGTTGCATGATACAGGTATTTTGTATCTGGAACACATAACTATTATTTGGGATAGCATAAGCTATTCAAATGCTATGAAATAAGCTTTTATCTTGGCATACAAGTGTAATTCTGTCCTTTGCACTGGCCGGGAGTATGTTTTATCCTGCAAATTCTCACATTTCTACAACGGATGTCCCACCTTGGGCATCTGAACAGGTGGCAACCCTAGTGGGGAGACCTGCATGGTGGACAGCTGTTCCATCCTGTGTAGTATGTTTTGCATGTCTGTGTAGAAACTGAACAGTACCGTGACTACACATACATGTTTTGCCCAGATGTGTACAGTACTGGACACCGTGGTGTGTAAACAACTCTGAGGTTTCAACAGGTTACTTATCCCACGCGGGATGTACACACATTTTGCCGAAACATGAACGCGCGGGCATCTGGATTTACGTAACTGTGATGGGATGTTTACAAACGTGGGATACATATTTGCAATCCTGACACTGCCTAGGATGATACTTCCTACTACATATGGGGAATACTCGCTATGTGTAGGTGTACGGCTGCGCAAGGCTGGTAGCTGGATTTGGTGGACATGGGTACGGGTTATGTGTTATACAGGGGTTGTTGCGTATTGCATTTGCATGCATGGGTTCTGCTTTTGGATATCCCGGTTCCGCATATAGCATCCTATGTGTATGTGCCGTTACGTTCCTGTTCATATGTATAGCACATTTTAATATACATATGTTTGTGTGTGTTTGGTATACAATTTGGACTGTCAGGTTTCTTTACGGTTGTTATATAGCCACAACTGCCCAGTTGTGTACTATCACTACCACTGTGGGACTGCTGGTGACCCTGCCCATGGGGCTAGACTTGTGTATTGGCGGCGCGATGACATGATGCGCTTCACTTCCACTGGGTGTAACTACTTACAGTGCAGTACATTACGGACACACGATTTTAAATATCATTTGTTCCATGGACGGAAACTCATATTGTGTTGCGTGCATTTCTGTTTGGTTCTCCATTTTGTATGGCTGGGAACTGTCTTGCATGCTTTGCATACGTTTCATTATCCACGGACACTGATAGGTGCGATTACTATTGCAGGCAGACTATAATATTCAGCAGTTTAGGTTGCTCATCAACAGCCGACATTGACACGCCTCCGGGCGCAGCTTAGTAATGCCCCATGCACTCGCGTACATGCCCTATGCACGTGGATGTGGTGGCAGCGCACCTTCATTAATATGCATATGTTGCTACTACACCATATATACGCCGCACGGCCGGTGCAGGCCTTACACCGGCCTTGCGCCGAGCTTCATGAATCCGGGGGAAAGAAAAAAATCTGTGAAACAAAAAATCCCAACTCCTCGCATGTGCAGACACTCAGACTGCCTTTATCAGCAGTCCGGATGCAGAGAAAGAGGTACCCAGCAACCTGTGCTATAGGATACCCAGGAATCTGTGTGGTCAACAACCACACAGAACAGCGGAGCTCCAGACTGCTTCCCTTGCAGGAAGAGCCGATGAGGGGTGAGCTGAGAGCTCTCACAGGGATTTCACTGCATGAGCTTCATGACTTATACTGCAAATGGTCGCTGGCTGGATGGGCATCATGCAGATGGATTCAGACATGTTCTGTTGCTGGCTTTGGATATGTTCTGTGCATGAAATAGGTGTGTGTGTAATGTCCCAGTTGCTATATACTGGTGGCTAGAGAGAACAAATGGTGGTGGGTAGAGATACTCAGGCTTGAACCCTGTACCTTGGATGCAGGTGGCAAAGACCTGAATTCCCTATCCACCACCATTTCTAAAAAAAATTGCAGATTTTTGCCTCATATTTGTTCTGTTCCTCATAAAATCTGTGGTTTCTGTATCTACATTTTTCCTTGGCTTGCAAAGTCTGTAGTGCAGTGGTGCACTGGTAGTATTGCTGCCTGATAGCTACAGGTTCTCTGGTTTGATTCTTGGCTGGGGTGCCTCCTGTGTGGAGTCTGCATGTCCTCCCATCTTACAAAGATGTGTCTGGAGTTTCTCCCTGGTCTGCAGAAAATTGCCTTTTGTTCCAAGTCAGACTAGTTTCCTGGTTAAATGTTTAAAAATAACAGGCATTTGAATTTCAGACTTCATATTCTTCAGAAAGTACATGGTAACACAAAACTGTTTATTCTAGCAGATGTCTAAGTTTATAACATGGATATTTGAAATTTGTCCCTATTTTTGGGACTGTATTCCCCCATTATTGGCTTTGTCCAGGTATTTTGTGCTAAGGTTGAGAGCTATCTATGGTGATAACTGAATTCATTGAATGTTTGGGGGCTGTATTACCCCCATTAATGGCTTTGTCCACATGTTTTTTGCTAAGAGGTTGAGAGCTATGGTGAGAACTGAATTCACTGAATATGTTTGGTGGCTGTATTCCCCCATTATTGGCTTTGTTCAGGTGTTTTGTGCCAAGAGGTTGACAGCTATGGTGAGAACTGAATTCACTAAATGGTAGCCATTTAAGTTTGTCTTCCTCTCTTTCACAAAGCAGCTGATTTGGCATAGTGGTATGTTTCTCTGACTGTTTTCCACAGGGTCCCCTGAGTTAAAGACGTGGCAGTGAAATGTATGGTGGTAACACAGAATTTTATTCTAGCAACTTTCCAACATTGCACAAGCAATATTTAAAATGTGTCCCTGGTTTGGGGGCTTTTGTCCCCCCCAATAAATTTTGGCTTTTTCAAGATTTCTTGTGCTGCAAAGTTCAGAGACACAACTGTGTGTCGAGTAGATTTTACAAGGAGCTGAGAGCTGCAGGAGAACAAAACTTTAGTGCTGCTTATTCTAAGTCTGCTCGTATTGTTAATAGCACCACAGGTAGTGTTCCTGCTTTTGATGCAGAAGGCTGTGGGTTCTACTCCCACAGTAGATAGATGCATTGCTGATACTATACTGTGTTGTAAAGTGGGTGGATGCTGCAGTCCTTTTAGGCAAAGATACCTAGAGTAGTAACTATGAATCTGTTATCAGTTTGCCATACAGTCCCTATTACGATATTACTAGCTTATCATTTTTTTAATGCATGCATCATAGGCAATTTATTCCTCAAGGGCAACAGGCACTTTATTTGTAGATGAATAAACAATGACATATAAAGTTGTTTGCTAGCAGCAACCTCTTCATTGTTACAGATTTCTTTAATGTGGAATTATTTAGATGACGTTTACACTTCAGTTATTGTGCATATTTACTGATACTGGTGGAGTGTAGAAGGTTGAGTAGACTTTTATGATGGAAATGTTCTGAATTGTGTAGTTTTGTCATTGGTGCATGCATTTTGTTTCATTGTTTACTAATGTTCAAAACAATAAATTTAAAATGCCCTCTAACAACTGTACTGTATTGTATAAGGAATACAATTTAATACAATAGGGAAGGTGTATCAAAGAGCATGTGTATGTTTCATGTTCAAGGGACCTATGATTTGAAATCAGCCCAAAGTTAATCTTTATCTGCCACTGGCAAAATGTATTTTCTTTGAATGTGGGTTTCAATGCTGTTTCAATGCATGTGAGTTTCAAGGGCAGAGAAGTTTTAA
Organism: Protopterus annectens; assembly: GCF_019279795.1. NCBI lineage: Eukaryota > Metazoa > Chordata > Ceratodontiformes > Protopteridae > Protopterus > Protopterus annectens. Next base: position 432,302,391 of record NC_056740.1, on the reverse strand, counting down.
TGCTAAGTCTGTTTTCATTGTGAGACTGCATTGCTTTGTTTAGCAGATATCTATTGGGATTTGTGCTGTAAAAATGCAAAGTAAAACTTTCAAATGAAATCCAAATCATCACAGAAGTAAAGCAGTATGCACATTACAGTGTTTATGGTAAATGGGGCAAAATAACAAAGAAATGGGACACTGGAATGGTTGCAGGGGGGAGGCTCCAATCGACCATGATTTTGAGAGGGGAAAGGCAGCAAACTCAGACAGCTGCCTTTCCCCTCTCAGCTGTCCATATTTTTGCAGAATGAATAGATATTTGCTTCTTATTTTTGGTTTGTTCCTCATAAAATGTGTGGTTTTCTGGCAAATCATTTAGGAATGCAGTCACTAAATGACAGACATTGAGTTTTACGTCATAACCTTCAGAGAAATGCATGCTAAAGCAAGACCTGTTATTCTATCAACTGTGTTAAGTTTATACAAGAGCAATTTTTAGTAGTGTTTGTATGTTCTCCCAATATATTTGGCTTTGTCCAGATTTCCTGCATTAACAGGTTGAGAGGTATGTGCAAATAAAATTGCTTTATAGAATTAGGCATATCCAAACCTCTCAACTGTCCATGATTTTGGCTCAAAATGTTGCTCTTCCCCTAATAATCCCTCTGCAAAATGCCAATTTTGGAAGAAAACATGGAGGGTTTACAATTAATAAATAACTGTAATAATCAGTTATAGATTACTTTTATTTCAGAAATGCATGTAGATTCTTTTATTTTGTCAGCTGCTCAAGTTAGCAGTACTAATATTAAAAGTGTCCCTTCTATGACAGGTTCCCAGCTGTATTGTGTGGCTATTTTATATTTTTGCATCACATTTTTGGTCCATTTTTCATAAAATTGTGTTTTTTTGGCAAATTAGTGGCAAATCATTAAAGACTGAAGTTAGAAAATAATGAAAGACATTTGAGTTTCAGATTTCGTACCTTTCAGAAAATTCATACTAATACAAGACCTACTATTCTATTATTTTTCTAAGTTTATAAGAGCAATATTTAAAAATTGTCCTTATTTGTGGGCCTTTGTCCCACTTCTATGTATGGCTTTGTCCAGATTTCTTGCTCTGAGGTTGAGAGGTATGACAAATGTGTCAGGGCCATCGCAGTCAGCCAGAGACATTTCAAATTGTGACAAACTTGTTGCACCCCACTCCCCATGTAGTGACTCTGGATGTGTCCAAGCAAGGCAAGGAGCAGTTATGCAGTGTAAATGTGCAGACTATCCCCCCCATCCAAGGTAAACACAAGTACTACAGTGGCTTTTCATCTGTCATTGATTTTGCAGAATGTTCTGGTTTCTGTCATTTTTATACTGTTGATTTATGCTTATTATTATTCAGAAAGTGCCTTTTGCTCTGTGTTTAAGTAGCAGTGCTTTAATGACCATCAGGTAAGCTTGTCTGATATTGTAAGATGCAAGTAAGTTTTAATAAGCAGTATTGCCAACATTGAAAGCCTTTCTGTTGTTGCCATGCAGAGAATACTTACATAACTAGATAATGTATAAGCCTTGGGTATTGAAATGCATATGACAGTATTTGTAATAAAGGCCAGGATTAGATTATGTTAAGCTCATTACAGGCTTTACCTGCAAACTAAACAGAATGCCAATCTATCATGTGTGGTCCATATCCTGTACAGGAATCCTTTAAGCAATATATGTTGAGCTTGTTTCTTGTTTGCTTTTCATGTTTTACTTTGATCATGTTTTCCCCATGAAACAAGTAGATAGTTGCTGTCATGCAGCAGGTCTTTTTTGGATAAGAAACATTTTTACAAGTGGGGGTATCACAGAGATTGCTACTTTCAGCATGTTACTTGGTACTTTAATAAAGCTGAATATAAATTGTAATTAGAACTGCAGTGCAAGGAGAAGTGGTTTGAGTTGAGTGCTGCTTGTTTTTCTTATACTTGATTTTGACTGGCATTCCATTAATGTATTTAAAAAGTAATTTATTTTTTCATGCCTCACATCCTTTTTGTTTCCATCTAGATATTAAGTAAGTTGTCATGCAGCCAATGGATTGAAATATTTTTTTTTCTTCTACACTTCATTTTGTCTTGATTGGACTCCCATAATGATGGTTTGGCACCCAGGGCAGCATATTTAATTACAGTTTTTGGGGTTTTGAGCATAGCTCCTCCCCTTTCTAGTTGGTCACACCCATTCCCATTGACCCTACCCATTCAGCTGTCTCCTGCAGCCCCCCTTTGATTTGAAGTCACCAGCCGCCACTGTGTAGTTCCCTGGGTCTGTTGATGCTCCAGCTTTATTTAGAGGGATGACTGTTGCAGTCCTACATTTCCTAGAACTGAAGCCTGGCTGGAGGTTGTGACTGAATCAACATTCTCGTGGGTTGTGGGGTCAATTTTCAAACTAAATAGGAGGCATCCCTGTATATTATCAGGGCTCATTGCTGTAGTGTGTTTAGCTCTGGAGAGTGCAGTGAGGACCTCTGCTGTATTAACAGTAGGGGGGGTTAAGTGGTAGACAGTATTTCCTGGGGAGTAACTAGTCATCTTCAAGTCATATGGACTCTGTCTTCTGCTTGTGCCTTACTGTTCTTTCGTAACACTTTTGAGTAAAGGTACTGTTGTCTACTCTTTTATCTTGGACTTTGGTAACTACTTTAGGCAATTAAAATGTTTCTGTTAAGGTTTCTCTCTCTGCACTATAAGGTTGAAAGGTATGCCTTCAATTATAACTGAAATGTCATGAAATTACAACAAATTAATTGCCTTTATTGCATGTATATTCCTGTACGTTAGACAGACCTTTTTGTTTCTAATTAGCACTAGCCAGTACAACTTTATACATACATAAATAAGTAAACAGACACACACATTCCATGTCAAATTTTTGTTTCATTTATTTTACAAAATAAATAAACAAGCAAACAAACACACAGGTTGCATGTGAAGTCATGGTTTTATTTAATTGACTGTTATATAACTATCATATCTAGGCATAGATAGATATTATTATAGCAATAACCCACGCCTGGGTGTGGGTAATGCTAAATTTACCCACGGTTGGTGTGGTTTGGTCCCAAGGGCGAAGCCCGAGGGACCAAACAAAGCCAACCGTGGGTAAATTTAGCATTACCCACACCCAGGCGTTGCTATTATATATGACATTATTTAAGAAAAGAAACTATTACTTTTCTTAAATAATGGCATAGTATAATGCCTGTTTACTGCCCTTCGCAGATGTCTGGCATCCGGCAGTTCTGATGTACTGCGCCTGCGCAGTACATCAGAGTATGAGCAAGCAACGGAGAAAGCAAGATCTCCGTTGCTTTTTAGTGTTTCACTATGTTAAATGAGTTTAACATAGCGAGACAGTTTTAAAATAAGCAACAGACATCTCCGTTGCTTATTTTAAACCTGTCTCGCTATGTTAAACTCATTTAACATAGCTAACACTAAAAAGCAACGGAGATCTTGCTTTCTCCGTTGCTTTTAAACTGTCTCGCTATGTTAAATGGGTTTAACATGGCGAGACAGCTTTAAAATAAGCAACAGAGATCTCCGTTGCTTATTTTAAAGCTGTCTCGCTATGTTAAACCCATTTAACATAGCGAGACAGTGTTTAAAACAGTTATACTAATGGAAAAAGTCCGGCGACGGACCTTTTTCCATTAGTATAACTCGATTTACAACGGGCACGCTGGCCAATCAGCGTGCACGTTTTGGGGGGATCATGGTATAATTAACAGGTTTACACTGAAACAGTGTAAATTTCAAATAAAAGCAAGTGTGATATTTTGTTGCAAAGAGACAGTTTGCTGATGAATCACAACAATGCAAGACATCTATAATATACCTTCATTAGTGTAAAAAACACCATTACACATAAAACTAAAAAAATAAATACAAATGGAGAAATCCATCTATACTTAACATAGCCACTCTTGTATACAGCTTATTTATATTTATACATTTTACATATATACATACACACAAATACTTTAGGCGTGAGCAATAATGCCATTCTTACATGCAAAGTGGTAGTTATAGTCGGACTTCATTTCCATTTCTTATATTTTTTTCAACTATCATCTTGCTTGGATTCCACTTCTGCATTTTGCCAAACTGTTTGACATTCTTTCAGGAAGTGGTATAATTCTTTATTCTATTTACAATTTTCTGTTTGTGTCTTGCACCATGGAGCTCAGGTTGTGATTCAAAAGGGTCTGTCAGCCTCCCACTTACATGATTATCAAACTGAAATTAATAAGTAAACAAACAGATAAACAGCTGAATAAAGAAATAAGGGGAATACATGAAATTATTTCAAATAGAGGATACGTTAAATGTGTGGTACCTTGGAGAGGTTGTTTTTATTACTTAATAAAGTAAACAATTATATGTTTGTTTACATGTACCTTATGTGTGTATATAGTTGGTACTCTTACAGGACAAAAACACAGTGGGGGGTATTCTGAAAGGAAAAATAGCACAGTGTGTAAAGCTAAATCTTGCAGAAATGACATTCAAATGAGATGGATTATAGAAATACATTTGTCAATAAACTGATGTTTATGTCTGCGCATATATTCTGTATGCAGCATACACATGTGTAAGATAGTTGGTAATTATATATTAGGTTAATAAGGTCATAGGTATATACTAGGCATGCAGTTCAAAAGACAATTGAGCCAGTTAAGCCTGAGCACTGCTGAGTGAGTTAAGCTCCATGGTCAAGAAGCACCATGTTATATATCCCAAAGAGCATTTATGATTTCCAGGCTATTCATCCAGAATGTTACTGAATACAGACCATGTGTAGTACTGATTGACATACATAGGAAGTTTATTCATTAAGTATAGAATTCCTTGGGATAGAAATCTGTTGTGACAGCCATGTTCCATTTCTGTGTCTGTAAAGTATTACAGTCTTTATTGTGGGTATTTATTGTGGTGTGCATTTTGTATAGCTGTAACAGGTCAAGCAGGGTGGAATGAGCCATGTACCCTACTGATGGACATCACTCTGTCTGCTGAAGAATGGCATACAGAACAAGAACTGACATGTCAACAATGCCATTTCAACCCTTGATGTAAGTATTACCATGAACAGTAGGCAATAGTTAGGATTGTGGAAGGGTGTACAGCTCAGCAAACTGTGTGGCATCAGTGTAAATGTTATAATTTGGGCTATAAGACAAATTTTACATTTTATACCTTAGGTACCACAATATATTGTAGGTAATGTCAGCATGTTCCAGGAGGCAATAAAAATATAACTTGTTCTTCTAAGAGGTAAATTACTGAAGGAAAATGTACTCACCATCCTGGTAAAAATATAACATGTTCTTCTAAGGGGTAAATTACTGAAGGAAAATGTACTCACCATCCTGGTAAAAATATAACATGCTCTTCTAAGGGGTAAATTACTGAAGGAAAATGTACTCACCATCCTGGTAAAAATATAACATGTTCTTCTAAGGGGTAAATTACTGAAGGAAAATGTACTCACCATCCTGGTAAAAATATAACATGTTCTTCTAAGGGGGTAAATTACTGAAGGAAAATGTACTCACCATCCTGGTAAAAATATAACATGTTCTTCTAAGGGGTAAATTACTGAAGGAAAATGTACTCACCATCCTGGTAAAAATATAACATGTTCTTCTAGGGGTAAATTACTGAAGGAAAATGTACTCACCATCCTGGTAAAAATATAACATGTTCTTCTAAGGGGTAAATTACTGAAGGAAAATGTACTCACCATCCTGGTAAAAATATAACATGTTCTTCTAAGGGGTAAATTACTGAAGGAAAATGTACTCACCATCCTGGTAAAAATATAACATGTTCTTCTAGGGGTAAATTACTGAAGGAAAATGTACTCACCATCCTGGTAAAAATATAACATGTTCTTCTAGGGGTAAATTACTGAAGGAAAATGTACTCACCATCCTGGTGAAAATATAACATGTTCTTCTAAGGGGGTAAATTACTGAAGGAAAATGTACTCACCATCCTGGTCATAGAGAAAGAAACAATAAGAGGAAAGAAGAAGAAAAACATCTAGAGGAAGTACAAGGTCATACCTAACAAAGGGACTCTATAACTCCTAGGGAATCAGCTCAGAAGGAACCATGATTCAATGATTCCCAGGTATAAATATAAATAAAATATAATGATCCTCGGTATCCTACAGACTGCCAAGAAGTGACCTGATGCAAGGCATCCTTTGACCCATCATTGATAGATTTACTGCACATCAGCAAGTCAAATGGCATCAGAAATACTTAGTCTGGGGGGTCTGAACCTCTTCAGCAACATGAGCAGAATGGTTTGGAGGGGCATGTACATTTCACAGAGGATACCACTGCAATGGAACAGACTTACCATATACATAAAACAAAGTTCATCCCTGTCCATTTTCAAAAGTAACTTAGATCTATGGACAGGAAATGGAAAATTTACCCCAGGATTGCCCCATACTACTAATGGAGGGCACATGGAAGAGCACCAGCAGGGTGATCAAACATGCAAGAAGCTCCAGTCCACAAAACGTAATGTGGGAAGGTGACGTGTGTCTTACAGGTTATACTCAGGTTCTGAAAATAAAAGACAACAATGCTAGGCATGGTAGAAGAGGTTATTTTTCAGCTATCTTTCATAAGCGTTGTACCTCCCTCTTCCTAATTTCTTGATGCTCTCCCATGGTGTCCTTGCCCACTGCACATGAGAAGCTGCTGGTATGCTAAATGAGCATGGAATCTAACTGAGCGTGGGGTGTATGTTTGGGGTCCAAGTTTCATCACCCCACTGTTTTCTTCAATACAGCCCATACCTGAAGGTGAGTATGCAGAGCACCCTTCTCATGGCAGAAAACTGCTCCTTCTTAAGTACCAGTCTATGATCAAACTGTGTGAGTGGATTTCTGTGTTGTAGGCACAGTGTTTGGAACTGTTGTAGGCATTGTACTACATTCCATTCTGTGGCTGCTGAGGCTTGAGACAGCCACTGGTTCTTCACCTCCTGATCAGTCATAGGTTTCTCCTGTTTATCATTAGAATATTCTTATTTTAACCAACTAACTGCTCCACATAGGGTTGATAAACAACAGGCTATGAAAAACTGTTGTATTACTGATGACATATATTTTGGAGTTTGTCCCATAAGGCTCACACCACCTCCCCATGTCTTTGTGCAGCCAATTGATTGCTTGCCATGTGTAATGCTGCCTTCAACTTATTTTAATCAACCTCTAACAGTAGCAGTGTGCATGCCCTCCATTGTTTTACTGCTATGAGACATATAACTGGACATCCTTGCATCTTCCTATTCTTACTAAACTGCTGTAGCACCCTTGCCACCTTATTACCTGTACTGAGGGAGTTTATTATCTGTTGTTCTCATACGTCCACTGATGCTGTGAATTAATCTGTACCTACACTGGTACTGGTGCTGTTTCCAGTGCCACTATCTTGAATTGAGCCCACTGTTAAAGCAACATAGTGTAAACTGTCCAATTATTCTTCACTTCACCTTTTTTGCTCATTGCTCCCTGCCTGAACTATACATATGTTGTCCAATTTTGATTCATAGATTCATAGATTAGTACTAGGCTAACTGTCCTCGGGGACCATTTTAAGCCTAGCCAATTACCCCATGTGAGAATCAAACCCTGCACCTTGTGTTTCTAAGGTAAGCACCTTAACCATTACACCAACCTCCCACCCCCTGAGTTGGGAGTACCTTGTTTGCCTTCTGTTTGTATATCCAGGAAGAAATCCAACTCTGTAATGGTAAATTAATGTCTACATATAATTACTCTTGGCCACCTGCTGCTGAGCATGCTTCCTCCTAAGTACCTCTCCCCACCAATTTTTTTATGAATATGGCAACAGTTATCCCGAAAAAAAAATGCAGTGCGGTCTGAAAGTGTGCCAACACACAAGTAAGATTATCCACTCTAAAAGTTTAGATGACTGGAAGCAAGAATACTCGTTACTTGATAGGTTTATAGGTGGTTACTAGGCTACTGACCCAAATGTCTTTATAAGCCTTGCCGTGTGTACCCAGTACAATACTACAGAAACCCAATATAAAGGATCTAGCCTAAACTCAAGATCTTAGTTAGCAATGACTGCTCGTATTTAGTAGGGTCATAGGTGAAATCCCCGGCAAGGAATTTATGGTTTTCCATCCAGTCATCCAGGCTACACATAAACAGGGTCATAGAGGGCTTTGTATGATGTGAACTGGCAGTCTGTTCCAGAGGAGTGGCAACCTCTGAGAGACATATCTGTCTCTTCAGCAGGCCCTACTTATGTCACAGGCCAGGTGAAGTTCCCTGGAGCAAGTGACCCTTATCCCATTTGACTTGTGGATATGCAGCATTTCCATTAGGTTTGGATGTGAGATTGATCTGTAGGCCAAGCACAAGTGTTCTCTAAGTAGTCTGTATGCAACTGAGCACAGTGACTGTGACTTCTATATGTCAGTGTATGACGTGGTGGAGACCCTGTAATTTTCTTGGTTAGAAATCTCTGAGGTCTCTCAAGTTGCTGCAGGTCCCTGGTAAGGTACATACCAAAGGGAGCCTTGTACTTAATTACTGGCCTGATAAGGGTCAAGTACATGGGGAGTTATGATCTCTTTCACTCTTGAGAATACCTCTTTCGCTCTTGAGGCAATGACTTTGATAACGAGGTGAGTAGCGTAGAATGCCTTCCTAACCACAGTAGACATATGGTGGTCAAAATTTAGGCTACAGTCAGCTTGCATTCCCAAGTCTCTCACTACTGAGTTGTTACGTTAGTGTATTATTATATGATAGCCTGCAGGGATATCGTTTTTACCGAAGGGGGTGATAATGCATTTTTAGCACTGAGTTTGAGTCCACAGCTTTGGCACCAACCATTGATTTTGGTAAAGTCTCTCTTGAAGTATATTGACATTATTTGGGGATTCAGTGATTGCACCTAATTTGCAGTCACCAGCAAACTTAGGCACAACCCCTCTTTTTTTGCCTGAACTTCTGAGAAGTATATTCCAAACAACTGGGGGCCCAGCACTGACCACTGTGGAACTCCACTGCTGACAGTTTGCTGGTTGAGGTAAAGTCCCCAACTTTGACTGAGTGTGATCTGATGGTGAGACAGTTGGCAACCCACCTGACAACATAAGGTTGATATTCAACAGTTTATCAATGATGCCCAAATGTGGGACTGTGTCAAAGCCCTTTGCTAAGTCAAGGTAGGTTGTATGCACAGATTTCCCTTCATTTATGGCTCTGGTGAAGTTTTTGAAGAAGTCTACCAGGTTTAACAGGCATGACCTGTCTTTGACAAAACCAAGCTGTGTCTGATCAAGGGTTTGGGGATCACCTATGTCCTTATTTATAGGGTCAATGATGATTTGTTCCATGATCTTACAGATAAGGCTGGTTAAGCTTATGGGTCTATAATTTCTGTAGTCCGAGTCACACTTTTATTACTCTTGTCAAGTGGCATATGACAAATGGAAAAAAAATGTTACTTGTAAAACTAGCAACACTCAACCACAGCCCATATGGCATAACAACGTACCCAACACACTAGTCATAGGTGACTCTATAGTCAGGCACACTGATGTTCCACTCATCAGGCTAAACAAGGAGAAAGTTACTGTCAGCTGCCTGTCAGGTGCCAGGATCTGCCACATAACGCACGCACTCAGGTCACTCCACAAGTACAAATATAACATTGTCATTGTCCATGTTGGTGTGAATGACCTGAGACGTACCTCCTTGGACTACATGAAAAAAGACATGGAGGAGCTCTCCGATCTTGTAGCCCAGGCAGGTGTGACGCTGGCCATGAGTAGCATCCTGCCATCACCCAAAATGATGCCACAGTACAAGGACAAAATGACTGACTTCAACAATTGGCTAAACGTCTGGTGTCATTCTAAGGGGATCCAGTATTTGTCTGCCTGGGATGACATGATCGACAGACCTTGCAACAATTGGCTAAACGCCTGGTGTCATTCTAAGGGGTC
>NC_056740.1:432078073-432291849 GCF_019279795.1 Protopterus annectens | reverse complement strand
ACCAACCACAAGTCCTCCACCCACCATTGTTCCTCTCTCCAAAAACTAAAATGGCTAGAGCTAGTCAGTTATCTCACCTATACTCAACTAACTCTTGCACACAAGCTCATTTTCAACCCCTCCCTCTGTCCCTCCCTTTCATCAGCCTTTAAAATGCACCTTCCTGACAGAGTATTAAGGTCCAACAATCAAAATCTATTAGAAGTATATGAACCAACTCGTCCCCCAGGCAAAAATCTTCTGTCTTATGGCCTTGCACGCCTTTGGAACTCCCTACCACCACCCATTCGCACCACCCCCAACCATTTTATTTTTAAAAGATCTCTTCATTCACATCTCGTATCCCAGTGGGAATGCTCTTGCTCCCACCCCACATAACTAACACTGGCAATTTCCATCTTCCTTCTTTTCCCTGTTTTCCTCCTGAACTTTTTTATTATTTACCCCTAACTCATACATATTATTATTCCTAGGATATTTGGAAAGAACGCACTAGGCCACACCTCCTAAGTGCTTGCTTCCTAATATCTTATTATTTTTCAGTACTTTCATGCAATATTCCTTTTAGTCTGTATTATCTATTAATTTCATCACTAGTCTGTATTAATTCTACTTTTGCTGTATTATTTGAAATTGTTTTTCTTGTATCTTTAACTTTTGTATAATTGTATAATTTGTATAACTACTATGAATAACCTACTGTAACCTATTTTGTTTTGGAGCTTTTCTCCCCAGGACTCCATTGAAAACGGGTTCATTTTGGCCCAATGGACTATCCTGGTAAACCAAATGCAAATAAATATATATATATATATATATATATATATATATTTTTTTTTTTTTAATTTATTTTATTTTACATTTGTTTACTGGAATGGTCTGACTGGGACAGTGCCCAGTTTCAGCGGAGGTCTGGGGAGAAAAGCTCCAACCTAAGCTGACATACAAAGTCATTACATCAAGTAATAGAAATTATAGACAAAAAGAAATGAGTGTTAACACATTCACAGGATAAAATAAATATATATATATATATATATATATATATATATATATATATATATATATATATATATATAAAATATACTTTTATGTGTGCGTGTGTGTAGACGTACAAATATATGTTGATCTATAAAGACATAAAGGCTGTTGTTGTGTCTTTCGGCTTTTCCCGGTTAGGGGTCGCCACAGCGGAACTCCGGTCCACTAATGATTGGCAGTAGATTTTCACATGCCGAGTTGCCAGCCCTGATGCACAACCTTCAACGAAGGTACGCCCATTCACACATGTTTCCACACAGAAGATGCTCTAGCTGAGAATCGAACGGGACAACGTCTTATTGCGAGGCGACAACGCTACCGCAGCACCATCACCGCTGGTTATAAAGACATAAAGGTATACAGCAAATACATTTTAAACAACCAAAGCAATACATATGATAAACACATGCATTTCTTTATTTAAATTATTATCTATTTCCATCTTGATAAGGGGGTAAGTGGTCTCATCAATACAGCCATCTGCATCACAAAAGAGGCAAGTTTGAGAAAAGTTATGAGAATTCCTAGATTAACAGTGAACTATACCACTAAAACAATTATGTGCACTGCATACAAAGTTTTAATAAAATACATGCATTATCAGCCATACCTCTCAACTGTACAGATTTTCATAGAATGTATACATTTTTACCTCATATTTTTCATCCATTTTTTCATAAAATTGTGGTTTTCTGGCAAATCAGTGGCAAATCATTAAAGACTGAAGCTGAAGTTAGAAAATAATGGCAGAGATGTTGAGTTTCAGACTTCATACCCTTCAGAATATTCATGCTAATGCAAAATCTGTTATTCTGCCAACTTTCTAAGTTTGTAAGAGCAATATTTAAAAATCATCCCTGTTGTTGGACCTTTGTCCCACTTTTGTTTATGGCTTTCTCCAGATTTCTTGCTCTAAGAGGTTGAGGGGTATGAATTTATCACTTATCCAGCATATACAAATTTGACAAGATAATCAAGAATACCTTGAATCGCAAGCCAGTCAGTAAGACATAGCAAGGCTGTGGTTTTACAAGCACATGTATATAAACTTAGTACAGTAACACGATTCAATTTCAGTTGTCTGACATGTTTTTATTGAAACACGATAAGATTTTATTTTTCTACAGTCTTAGGACATTTGCAACTCAATGGGTTTGTTTCCAAAATGCAACTGTCCAAAGCAATGCTGTCCTGTGAAACAAGGGAAACTGTCTTCTAAATGTATGTATGTCTGAATTAGTACATGCACTAACTAGTAAGGAATACTATTGCTGACCATATGAAAAATAATTACCAGTGAAGAGAAAAAAGCATGTAGCAACAAGTATGAAACAAACAAAAGAGAATACAATTGTCTAAACTGGGATAATCATTCCAGGACGTTTTACAAAAAAAAAAAATAGCAAATACTAAAGATGTAATTTCATTACTGCAAAGGCTTCAGATCTGAGTGTGACTATATAGATTTTCTGGCTGAGGCTAAACCAGTCAGTCATTCGGCTAATCAAATAAATAGCTGGGTGGGGGAGGAAAATACAAAAGAACAAACAGTAAACTGTTAGCATTTCCTGTAATGGCCACCCCCCACTGAAGTTTGTGAAATCTGACCTGCAGTGTGCTAATAAAGCTTCTCTGAAAATCCTGCCTCTGTGTGAACATGTGGCTTACACTGCATTAAAAAGGTAAACAAAGTACTCCAACAAGCAACTGATTTTAAAAACAAGATAGTGCCCCTTCGCACTAATGACCGCACATAACAGTGTTAATCATTTATGTCTCAATTAGGGTTGTTTTTGTGCATTATTATGCTGTGGGAAGCTGCTATTTTTTTACTGAGGTTGAGAAATTTCTTCGGGCAGATGTTAATATAATATTCTACTGCAGCTATGTTTTACTCACAGGGTCAAAATAATCTTTTGAAACTAAATTTACAACCAGCCACATCATTTAAGCATTATATCCACAAATATGGTTTGGGAAATTCTGTAAAAAAGTCCAAGATGTCTCAGCATCTAAAATTGCTGTATCCTGCTGCTGTCCTCTTGCAAGAAACTCTTCTAAATGAATCTGAAGAGTCCAAGATGGTACGCAACTCTAGTAATCCATTATACATATCCTAATTTTACACTGAAGGAAGTACAGGATGTTGTTTTTCTTTCGGGTTTTCCTGGTTAGGGGTCGCCACAGCAGAACTCCAGTCTGCTAATGATTGGCAGTAGATTTTTTTATGGGTGCCGAGGTGCCAGCTCGACGCCCAACCTTCAACAAAAGCACGCCCATTCTAAGCATGTCTTTCAAACGCCACTCGACCGTGGGGAGGACATGCAGATTCCACACAGAAGGCGCTCCAGCCGAGAATCGAATGAGAGAACCTCTTGCTGTGAGGCAACAATACTACCGCTGCACCACCGCGGCTTTTCCTAAATGTTGGAGTTAAAGCAGGATAGTGTATTGTTAGCAGGGGATTTCAATGTCATCTCACCTAGATATGCCTTTAATAATCCTATAGATTGTAGAGTAACACCCCCATTGTCTTGTTTGAACAAAATATGTCATGATGTAGGGCTAGTAGACATTGAAGTATTGCACGGGAAAAAGGATATTATTATTTATACATTATTCCATGGTACATAGTATCGTGCCAACAGAGCCATAACTAGCAATTCTGGCACCCTGTGGCATTACCTGAGCAAAAAAAAGTGTCTTCTCATATCTGAGGGCAAAAAAACAAATTATTCTTTTCTTTTTAAATTATAACAAACTATAAAGTGCTTCATTCCTGTCAGCCAACACTATATCAGCATTCATTATGATTGCTAGTACAGCACTAAACATCAACTGGTTTCTGCTGGTCAAGTCCTCCAACACTTTGTGCCTCAGGTAGTTGCCCCCTTCACCCCACCCCAGCTATATCTCTGCATGTCAAAGAACTGACAGAGTTTATATTGTAAGACATTTTCTGGGTGCCTCTCAGTTCCAGTCATTGTCTACTGGGCTTACAGAGATTCAGTAGTGCCTCACCTAGATGGTTGCAAGCCTTTTTATAGAATCATGGGACATTCTCGACTAGAACATAAAGATTGGAATATTTTAGTATACTCTGAATTCTGGTATGAGGGACTAAATATCAAGCTGCTGGACGAAGTGAATTTAAAGTTATATTGAAATGAATGAGTTACTATCTTCTCTGCAACTTCAAGATTGCTTTGGTGATGCAAGCCATGTTTTCTTTGTAAAAGCCTTCCAAGCAGGAGCACCAGCAATAACTCAATATTAATTTATCAGCAGCAGCTAAAAGGGTTATGAATCTTTTCTGTAATGTTTCCCCCAAGCATTCTTCTTTCTACTTAAAACATCTAAGTTACAGCCATTATCACAGATGGTGAATTGCCGGATACATCCCCTAACCGAGGCCCTGGGGCTCTCAGCTTCAGACATACTTCAGGTTTCTGTAGATGAACAACTACAGGTACCTCGTAGTATGAAGAAAGCAGCTCCTGATGGAGCTACATATTTCTGAGGAAGTCTCTGTTGTTCACCTTCATGATGACCAAAGGGAGGAGCTGACAGCTCCAATTACCTTGCAGAAGGTAAGGCCAGCATTTGTTGTCTGAAACCAGGAAAGGTAGCAACCAGTGATGGGATAGCAGGAAAGCTTTTTTTTAATAACTGTTACAGAAGATAGTAAAGGGGTTTAATTTTCACTGCAAAGATCCTCAGGGAGTACCTTCAGCATCACCAAAGGCATGCCTGGTGTCTATGATCCCTAAACCACAGACAAGTATGATGCATGAAATCATAAGTCAATGATCATGTTATCAGTCAGGCACCTACATGAGCTTATATGGCTTTTAGTTCACCCTGACCAAGCTTTTTCCATGCACCAAACCTGGGATTTTATCAAAGGCAAATAGCGCCAGCAGTTCACGTTCAGCAAACAGTATTGAGCTGAAAAGTCATTTAACCTGCCATCATGGGGCAATCTGCTCTTGGCCTTGGTCATGTTTGGACAAGATTCTCATTTTGTAGACATACTCAAAGAGGTATGTCTTGAGTCCAGTTTGTGTATTAAAGACTGGATCCAGGCTTTATGGTAACTACCGTCTTCATTGCTGTAGTAAGCACAGTATATCATATTTGCTACCCTTCTTCATATTTTCCCTATTTGAGTATTCCCAGAATATGATATAGTCTGCAAACTTGTAGAAATCAGCATATGTGATGACAAACTTTGGAGGGGAGGAAGTAGAACTCATGATATTTTGAGCAGCTAAAGTTATCCCTCCACAGATTGAATGATTGGTGTCCCACTCTCTGTTACTTGATGTATCCACTTAGATAATCAGCCCTTTATTGTTTCTCACCCGATTAAAGAGGTTACGCCTAATCTGTTTTGCAAATTATTGTTTTTTTTCTTGTCTTTTTTCTGCTCCTGGACCTGCTGAATATCAAGCCTTCCTCAAATGGATTTCAGCCCATTTAATCCCTCATGGTGAAGGGGTTATCACTGAAACCAGAAGGGCAGGAACCTTTTGCAGGGACTGTAATTTAGGCTGCCATAAGGGATGCTTGTGCCCTTGCCATTATCCTAACTATGAGGGCCTGCTTTTTAATACCCTAACCCCTCCCATGAGCAGGGGAACACACAACCCACATCACCACAGGGGCTACTTTGCCTTTCTCTATACAAGTATACTGTTCTGTGCATTTACTTAATAAATTCTACCACTATACAGCAGCTTGACACACCACACACACCTACCCCACGCCTATGTTCTGCACCTTTCTTTGAAGACTTGCAGCTGCTCATAGCTGGCTCCTTTCCCCTGCCCCCGGGATGTGCACACCCCTTTTACCTGACAACTTCATTAAGCAGACTCACTCATATCACCCATGCAATAGCCATGAATTTATCCTTAAATGTGACTGGAGTCAGAGCTTTGGCTAATGAATAGCCTAAGGGACATTTTTAGATCTGGAGGCAACAACAAATTTAAGAACTGCACTAGGAATGGCTTGATTATGGGGGTTCAGTTAAGTCAAGAGGACAAGTTGGTGGTTCTTCTAGGGCTAGGAAATTTGGTCCTGAAATGGAAGACTGGTGGATGTATGAATGGATTCCTTACAGAATAATTATATTTAACTAAATTATAAAAAAAAAAAAAAGATAGGCAGGTCATTAAGCATTTGATTTACACCAATTGGTGGACATTTTATAGACAGGTAAATGCTGGCATAGAACATACAGTACTGATCCAGTTCAACAGTTCTATGATCCATTTCAACAATTATAATGGATCTGTCAGGCTATTGTGCACCTTCTGCATCCATTTTAAGAGAAAAAGAACAGAAATTGCAAGGTAGTCGGACAACCGTTAGCAAATAGACATACAACAATAGGCTTCTTATCACCACATTTAAGTCCACATAATGATCTTTGGAACTCCACAAAACCTCTCAGTTCCCCCTACTCCCAAAAATTAAAGGTTACACACCCAGAATGTTTCATAACAAATTTCAACTTCATGGAGCATCATCATCATCATCATCAAAAAGTCTCTACAATTCAAACTCTGCTACAAAATTTCACATTTTCTAAATCCTACTGCTTGTTATGCTCAAGCAAGAAACACTCTCATCTCCAAAATAGAATACAGACAACCATTAATTGCTCTCCATTTTAGTACTAATACTCAAACAAATTCAGACTGCTGTCAATAAAATATTTAGATATGTACACTTGGCTGATCAAAGGACCCACTACTGCCTACGTCTTCAGCAGCTCAGATGGTTACCTGTCAGTGAAAGTGTAACTCTATTACTAGCCTCAAAAATCTTCAAAATCCTAAAACTAAAGCACTGTACCCCTTTCAGAAATTCTCTACAAACTAGACAGCAGAATTGCTTACTGACAGAAGACCCAGAATAAACACCATCCCTTATCAGACCCAGATTCAAAACAGCAATAGAGGAAAGAGCTTTCTCAAAGCTTGCTCTCGCTGTTTGGAACAAATGACCAGCAGACATTACCCAGGAAATGACCCTTGGCAAATTAAAAAATGAACTAAAAAGACCATGGTTAAAGACAACATAATTGCTTGAAAGAGAATGGCTAGCCTTCCCTTGACTTGTTGGCCCTGATTTCTGGACTAAATTTCATTGTACTTTATCCAATATGATATCTGATTTAAATTGCCTGTTTTTACCTGTGATAACAACTGCTTTTATACCTTGTACAGTAACTTCAAATGTACACATTGTATTTAAAATTGTTTTGTAATATACCTTGTTATATGGACCGATCACCATCCCCAATTTGTATGTAAATACATGTGTTCTTTTGCCTTATGCTATTGTCTTCCAAGATAGTGTAATATGTATTTTTTAGCTGACATTATTTGTGAATGATTTGCTTGATATTTAATTTGGGAAATACTTCTTCTTCGCATGCTCATGCCAGTGTAAATATTTTCCCCTTCTCCCTGTATACATTTATTTGCCCATTGGCCTTGGGCCCAGGTTGTTTGACTGAAAATGGCCTGTTGACCAAACCACTTAACTGGTTATCAAAGTGAAATAAACAAAACAAACAAATAAATAAGTAATATTGCTCATTGACAAGTGGTGCAGTCTATGCTTGATATGTATGTAATGGCTCCCTTGTCATCATATAACTGCTTATTTATTTATTTGCTTACTTTTGCGTATACTGTATTTTTCTTTGCATACCTCTCATATCCCGCATAGGTTCAATACTGATCAGATATTCTAGGGAACTGGCTGCACATTTTTGCACCCTCTCCTAAAGAAAGTCCTTTTAAGATGGAGCTAGAAGCAGCATATTAGATTATTTGAAGCTGTGATTTTTTATTATTAGATTACTTGAACTTGCAAGGAGTTCCTTATTCTAAATCAGTACAAGGTTTCCTATAATCAGACTACCTGAAATTGCTGTAAGTTCCTGTTTCTGAATTAATGCCAGTTTCACAAGCTCTCCTGGTATGGAAGTTGTTTGAAAATAATATCTTACAAGTACTTGGAAAGCAGTACCCCCCCCCCCCGGGTCAGTCAATGGCATGAACTCCAACAATCTTATGATATTAAGGAGGGCAAGCAGGTTTGAGAAAGGAGACTAACCTAAAATGGTCATGTTTTAGGGATTAGACTTTACAAAATGACTCCTTAAAATATTTAAAATACTGGCAGGGCAGAAAGGAGAGTGTTAGTCCTGATGATATGTTACTGCTCAGTGCAGAGTGCTGGACTTTAAATCTGTCCATAGCAGTGGTAGCTGGTGACTTCAGAATTGGTGGGGGATGACTGCAGGAAACAACTGAATGGGTGGGGCTAATTGGAATGGGGTGTGGCCAAATTACAGCAGGTAAATGACTGTGAGCTGTGAACAAACTGATGGGCTCATTCACATTCATTGACACTCCCCCTTAGTATGCATCCACTTGTTACAGCCATTATACTGAATATATACACCTCAGCTATCAAACATCTTTATTGAAGTATCACTTATGACATAGGCAATTATACATTTCTATAAATGAAAACAAACCATATTGACATGTTTCCAGTTGCAAACATACAGC
Organism: Protopterus annectens; assembly: GCF_019279795.1. Taxonomy (NCBI): domain Eukaryota; kingdom Metazoa; phylum Chordata; order Ceratodontiformes; family Protopteridae; genus Protopterus; species Protopterus annectens. The sequence continues at coordinate 432,283,210 of NC_056740.1, read as the reverse complement.
ATATATAATCTTCTATACAGTTATTAAATTGAACATTACATAGCTTGTTTAACTCCTGCCTTCCCTTAAACCTCGCTCCTCCTCCAAAACATTATTCTTCCCATATTATTCCCACAGTTCCCATTTTTTATATAATTTTCTCCTACCCTTTTCTAAAGATCTCAGTTCCGGTTCTTTTATCTCTGTTACCATATTCACTACTCCTAGTATATTTGGTTTCCTCTTTAATTTCCATTTTCTAGTAATTGTTTTTTTGGCAGCCACTAGAATTAAACTCAAAAAGGCTTTACTATGTCTAGGCAATTCCAGTTCTGTATCACAGTTCAAAAACAAAATATTTCCTTTGTTACACCAGTTTGCTCACCAAGTATTTGTGACAGAGTAGTCTTCCGTAAATTTTTAAAGTCTGCCAAATTATTACACTCCCAAAAATATGTCTCAATTACCTCTTTCTTCCTCATCACACCTGCAATATTTGCACTCTATCTGAGGAAACATCCTTTGGAATTTGCTTGGGGTATAAAAATATCTATGCAAATATATACAAGCAAAAATCCTCAATCTTCTAGGCTTCATTGCATATCTGGAAGTCATACATATATCCTCCCATTGTTTAATTGTGAATTGCTTATCCAGTCTCTCTTCCCAATCCTTTCTAACCTTCTCTGATTTATTTTTATAGTTCATCATCATCATCATCATCAACCCTCTTTTTCCCATTTCTACATGAATTTGGGGTGTCGTGTCAACTGTCTCCATCACTCTCTTTTCAGTGTCACTTTCCTGTCTTCTTCAACACTTGTGTGTGATTGTCACAGGTCTTTTCTCACACAATCTTTGCTGGATGTCCTCATTTCCTCTTGCCTTCCTCCTGTCTCTCCGAAATCTTCACCAGATTGTTTTCTGCTTTTCTGCACGTGCCCAAAATGCTGTAATCTGTTCTTGTTTACTTTTTCTACAATTGAAGCTACTTTGGACCACTCTTATCTCCTTATTTATTTGTCTGTCCCACTGTGTGCATCCTACCATCTGTCTCAGGCACTTCATCTCCATCACCTCAAGCTTCTTCATCTGCTCTGCCTTTACTGCCCAGGTTTCTGTACCATACAGTAGTACTGGTTGCACTGCTGTTCTGTACACCTTACTTCTCTTTCTTTTTGGCATTCGTCTGTCATATACTACACCTGACACTGTGCCAGTTGGCTGCAGCCCCTCTGATTCTAGCTTTGTCCTCATCATTCAGACTTCCCTTCTCCTCCACCACTCCCAGATATATGAAACTGTTAACCTGTTCCACTATCTTTCCTTCTATTTCAATTCTCGGCTTTTCCAGAACATTTGCTCCCATTACCACTGTCTTATCTGTATTCAGTTTCATCCCATGTGCCTTCAGTTTTGCATTCCATTCCCCTATCCTTTGCTGAAGTTCTTGCTCACAGTCTGCCTGTAATGCCACATCGTCTGCATACAGCAACTATGTTGATCTGTCCCCTCTGACTTGTTTGCTAATGTAGTCCATCACCAGTATGAACAGCAGTGGGCTCAGAGCTGAACACTGAAGTACACCCACTCCCACTGGAAACCTTTTTGTGAGACCAAGCACTGTCTATACTTGAGTCATGTACATAGCCTGCACTAATTCTATCAATATTTCTGGACTTTGACCCACTGCAGGACTGTTCAAATTACCTTTCTTGAGACCCTGTCATATGCTTTCTCCAAGTCAAATAATGCCCATTTGGACTCTTTCTTCATCTCTAGCTTTTTCTCAAGTATTTGTTTCACTGCAAATATTGGGTCAGTTGTGCTGCATCCTGATCTGAATCTAAACTGCTCATCTTCCGTCTTATTTTCTACTACTCTGCATATTCATTTATCGATCACCCTCTCCAGAACTTTCATACAATGAGACAGGAGTTTGATACTTCTATACGGCCTACAGTTGTGAATGTTCCTTTTGTTCTTGAACACTGGCAATATTATGCTTATTCTCCAGTCATCTAGGATATGCCGTTCTCTCTGCACTGCTATGAGTACCCTCAGGAGCCACATCTCCCCTATCTCACCCAGTATTGTTATCATATCTTCTGTGACTTCATCTGAGCCTGCTGCTTTCAATCACTTTATTTCCCTTAGTGCTGTTCTTATTTCTTCTATGATGGGCTCCTCCACTTCTCTCATTGTAGGCTGTTTCTGGGGCAGTACAGCTTCTGTGGGGTTTTCTTCATCTACAAGCTGCTGGAGGTACTCCTTCCATCTGCCTTTGATGTCCTGTGGACTGGTGAGCAGATTGTTGCTGGCATCCCTTTTGAAGGGTGTCTGACTATCTTCTTTATCTTTCTGTCTTTGCCTTGTAATCTGATATAGTTTATTTGTGCTCTCTACTGATTTTCTTTCCAGAAGCTGGTACAGTGCCTCTGATGCTTTGTTCTTTGCTATTGCAGCTTCTTTCTTAGCTTCTTTATTAGTCAACCAGTATGGCTTCCCAGCCGGGTCTGTCTTTTCTGTCTCCCACTTTTTACTACACTCCTTCTTTCGTTTGATGGCTTCCTGGACGTCTGTATTCTACCACCAGCTTTCCTTCTGTACCTTATGTTTGCACCTGACTCAGACACGTCTGTTCTGTAGTCTGCCATTCTTTTTTCTTCAACTCCACCTATTTCCTCTCCTTCTTGAGTTGCTAGAGCCCTGATTAATTCCTTGAACTGTTGTGCTTTCTCTCCAGTCAATTTCCAGGTCTTCAGTCAGGTCTCAATTGACCTTAGAGCCTTCTCTGACCACTGCTTGCAACTGATTGTGGCAATCAGTGGTTTATGCTGTGGGCTGACTGTTTCACTGAGGATGACATTACAATCACTGATTCCTCCCCAGTGCCCTTTCCTTACTAAGAGGAAGTCTACCTGAGTTACCTGCTGGCCATTCTTGTATGTAATCTCTCTGAACCATGTATTGGATATTATCAAGCCATTTGCCAGACAGAAGTCTAGAATTCGGCCTCTCATTCATTATTGCTGTTGCCTCACCCATGTCGACACAGGCAGTCCTCATATCCTGTTCTGTCTGTCCCAATACTGCATTCAAGTCACCCATTATTAACAGCAATTCATGTTGTCCTGCTTTATCTAGTAGGTCCTGCAACTGCTATTTGGATGCACTCTTCCTCACTATCACACCCCTACTGTGGGACATAGGCTGAGATTATGAATACTGCCCTATCATTAGGCTGCACTCTAAGTCTGATGACATACCTTATTGTTTTCTGTAGCCTGTCCCTCACAACAATTCCCACACCATTTCTAGCCTGTCCTCTTTCTGACTAGTAGACTCTGGATCTCAAGCCAAGTGGCTTTGCTGCATTGTCCTTCCATCTTGCCTCCTGGATACATAGGATGTCCTGACTCCTCTTTACCATCATGTCATCCACTTCCAAGTTGTGCCCTGTCAGTGAACCTACATTGAGTCTAATAATTCTTAGTTCATGTTTAGCAGCTTGACTGGTCTTATGTCTAGCTTTCACTCAACAGAGCTATCCCAGGTAAACCACGCTAGGCAACTGGACATCAGCCAGGGCTTATGGGATTTATGGTGGGCACACACTGGCCAGTAGGAGAGCATACGCCCTTACCACTGTTATCATGGGTCCCTGACATAGGGCGAAGTAGGCTGGGTCTTCAACTCACTTACTGGCAGATATCCATGCCCATTTCTCAACATTATTCAACATGATTGAATCACCTAGAGCCATATTTTACACTGTTGAGTGGTTAGCATTGTGATGGAGCACAGTCTGTTTTCTGTGTTTCACTGTCTTGGGGATACTGCACACCACAGTATATGCCTAAAGTGGATTGGTTTATACAACTCTTCCTCCTATATTGCACCATGTAGAGTCTGTGCTGCTACCCACAACTCCATTCTTGCAAATACTCAACATGTTTTTCAGAGGCAGGAGGAACCCCACAGAGACACAAGGAAAACATGCAAATTACAAACAGGCATTGGCTGAAGGTCAGGATCAAATCTTGCATCTTATGCATGGGAGGCGAAGATCTTAAGCATTATGCCAACTGGCTGAATTTCTATAGTTATCATGCAATATTTTATATGCCCTACTAATTATCCCTTTTTTAACAGCAATTTCTGTTCTAGATTCTACTAAAAAGTCTACCAGTGCTGGTCTTTCACTTAGGATCCCCCTATTTCTTTTCTTTTTGCCTGAAGACTAATATCAATCCTTGATAGGGAAGGTAATGTCTAGCCTGCAGTCCAAATGTATTATTGGCCTCTTCCCATTTTATTACCTTTTTCTGTCTTAATAACTTGCTACCAGTACCTTGTTCCTTTTCCAGTTTTCTCCAGCAAATTTCAACTCCCACTTGTCTGTTCTCTGTATCGTTTATTGCAGTCATTCCTATTGGCAGAATCTCCTTTCTCCTTTCCCATGTTTACTAGCTGTTAGAATACTTTTTGCTACTTTATGAATATAATATTGTATATGGTTATTGTTATCCCCCTTAATGATTTGCATCCAAAATCCTAGTCTCTCCTTATTTCTTGACCTTCTCCCATTTTATCATCATCTCTTTCCACTGTAAATTATAGGTTTCTGCCTGGGCTATGTATAGGAGGCTTAATTGTGTATCCCAAAATACCCCTTCAAATCAGGTAATCACAAACCACCTTGTTCTATTAGAAGGATCAACTTCCTCTTCTTGACTCTTCCCCTGTTCTCCTCCCAGAAAAAAATCCTTCAGCTCATTATTAATTGGTATCCACAACTTATTTTCTAGTTGATAAAAATATACTTGAACCGTGTATAAAAATAAAGGGACTAAAACATTTTCACTGGTTGTATCTTCCATTCCATATCCATAAAACAGAGCTTCCAGTTTCTCAGTTTTTGTATTATCTTTTGTTTAGTCTCTTCCCACATATCCTTAGTTGCCATAACAGAATTCTTTTTAGCACATACTCCTAAATATTTCATTTTATCATGCCGTCATCAATATGGGTATTGCTGAACCAATTTGAGTGTGGATACATAGTTTACAGCAATTGACATTCCTTTATCTTTATTAATATTGTACTCCAAAAAGATCTGAAACTGTTTCAGAATGTTCTACAACACTGAAATATTTTCTGATTTTATCAGGTACAAAATAATATCTGAAAATAAATCCATTTTTGCTTGATTACCATACCAACTGTATCCTAGAATTTCTGAGTCCCTTGTTTCCTTTGCTAATGGTTCTAAGTGTAATGCAAACAACAAAGGGGGGAAAAGGATACCCCTCCCTGGTTCCTCTGTTCAAACAGAACTTATCAGAAAGGCTCCCCGCACACTTTAATTTTCACCTCTGATCTCTCATATACCCACCTGACTGTGATCAACAAGGCCACCCTTAAGTGAAACACAGCCCTAGACAAAAGACTCCATAGGGGACCCTGTGGCACATTAGCCCCCCACCCCCACCTGTGTGTAAGGCAGGTCATGGCTGAAAAGGATCTGCTGACCAACTCACTTACCTGGTTATTAATGTGAAATAATGAAAGCAAGCAAACAAATAAATAAATGATATTATTGATTGAGACCTGGTACAGTCTAAGACTGATACACACTTAATGGCACCTGTGTTATCACATAACTATTTTTTTTTTTTCATTTTTTTTTTTGAGTATACTGTATTTCTCTTTGCATACCTGTCATATCCTCCATAGGTTCAATATTGATCAGAGATTCTAGGGAACTGGCTACACGTTTTTGCACCCTATCCTAAAGAAAGTCCTTTTAAGGTGGAGGTAGAGGCAGCCTGTTCGATGATTTCAAGTGAAATTACAAGGAGTTCCTTTTTATAAACTGATACCAATGTTACTATATTCAGACTAGTTGAAATTACTGTGAGCCCACTGGCTATCCACCAGGTGATGTGCAGGTTTATGACTAACCTCTTGAGTTTGTCAACAATGCCAGAATGAGGAATTGTGTCAAATGCCTTATCCCTGTCAAGCTAGGTAGTATGAACCATTTTGCCCTCCTCCATTGCTTTGGTGACCTTCTTAAAGATGTCAACCAGGCTGAGTAGGCATGATCTGCCCTTGACAAAACCAGACTGGGATGGGTCCAGTGTCTGGAGATTTTCTATGTCATTATTGATCATTTCCATGATAATTATTTCCATGACTTTGCATGTAAGACTAGTGAGACTTATGGGGGTCTGTAGTTTCCAGGGCCTGCAGATGGCCCACCTTTGTGCAGATGGATGACTGTTGCTGTTCTCCATTCATGAGGCACAAAACCTATTTGGAGGCTACTGTTAAATAGCGATTCCAGATGGTCTGAGAGGTCATTTTTCCAGCTATTTAGAAGGAATCCTGGGGGAAGCAGGACAATTCGACCCCAGAAGATTCGACCCCAGTGCAATTGTATACACTTTCATGTTTAAATTTACATTTATTGTCTATGGGAGTAGCTAGTGGACAGTTTGACCCCACCCAATTTGACCCTGGACTATTTGACCCCAATTATATAAAAAAAGTTTTTAAAGTTTTATAAATGCATTTCATTGTTTAACATATCAATCATTATTTTTTTCCACTGGAATTTAATATATTATTTAACTTTTTTATATGTAAATGTTAATTTATTTAACATTTTATTTAATTTGCAAATATAATTAATTTAATTAATAACAGTTTTTTAACTCAACTTTAAAGTCAATATTATTTAACATTAATAATATTATTACATGTATTTCAAATGCAGATGTTTTAAACAGTTATATATCCTCATGACTTCTTTATTTCTTGGGTTTTTTTTTTTTTTGAGGCAATCTTTGACATTTTCTCAGTAACTATGTGGATGCATGAGCAATATATAGCATTTTTTCTTCTCTATGTCCAAATATTTGTGGCTTATTTTTTTCTTGCTTTGCCATTTCAGCGGGGTCGAACTGTCCAAGGTCAAAACATCCCGTACCCATCCTGTGCTATTGTCTTGACCCATTAATGCAGTGTTCTTGGCCTTAGAGAGAGAGCATTGTGGACCTCTTCCCTAGTAATAGTATGGGGAGTTATTTTTGATAGTATTTCCTGGGGGGGGGGTTGAGGGGGAGAGAAGGGTAAAGTTAGAAGTGAATTTGTCTTCCAGTACATTTGCTCTATCTTCTGGCTCAGTATAGGTGGCTCCATTTACAATGAGCTCTGCACACAATTGTGTATTGCCTTTGATGTTGCGGACATAGCTAAAGAATGCTTTGTGGTTGTTCTTGGCTTGGGAATACAAATTTATCTCAAATTTGACTTTGTTATACCTTATTTGTCCTCTGAGCTGTTTGTTTAGTTCGATAAGAGTGCTTTTATCTTGCTGGGTGCTACACCTCCTAATTTTTGCCCTGATTTTCTTCCTTCTGTTATACAGCCTACTGATGTTGTGATTCCACCAGAGTGGTCTGTTTTTGAGTTAGTTTTGTACTTATTCCATCCTGGTGGGTACAGGCTGCCTCTGTGCAGCTATTAAAATGCTTTTATAGGGCTTCTGCAAACAGCTCTGTGTAGGCAGCAGTCTTCTCAGGGTTTATGGGGGCTTGAAATTTTGCAAGGTTATCACGTAGTAGTAGGAAGTTAGCCTTAGAGTACCTTCTGAAAATTCCATGGTTAGCTGGGGTTCCATGTTTTATTCTTACTTCAGAGGAGATTGTATTTGTGGTCTGACTTTACCAAAGAGGACATTACACTATGGAGTGTGCAGTACTCTCCCATATTAGTTAGGACTAGATCCACTACATTTGCACCCCTGGTCAGTGTACTGACAAATCTAGTCCAGGGAGTTAGTGTTTACAAAATCCAGGAATCTCTGCGCCTGCCCATTTGGTGTCATATATGATTCCCAGTTAATACTGGGGTAATTAAAGTCATCCATGAATTTGGTATTGGTTTGGATGGCAAAAGTTTGTGTTAAGCTTAATTATGTCTTATGGGCTTCCTGGGTCATAGAGGGGGACCTATATCTTGTAAGGGAGGAGTATGGGATTTTGTCCATGGTGATTTGAACGTGGAGAGGCTCAAGTGCATTATCCTGTTTGACCAGCCTTGGACTACATTTATTATGTAAACAGAGACACCTCCACCTGTAGTCCCTGCCTGTGTAGCAGGTGATGGCCTGAAAAAAAATCACATGCAAGGAAAGAAATTCAGTCTCATTTTTTTTCTTTCAAGGTAATAAGTTGTGCATAAAAGGTTTAATGTTCATGGCCAAAAAACAGTAGTTTCCCAATAACCTGAGAAGACAATTTGTTGTAAGCATATATAAGCCCTATCTCAGAATGGTGCCTGCCTTCATACCCCTCCATAAACAACAGTTACCCTCTGTGTATCCATCTGGTGTCAGACTGGGATGAAAGCAAAAGCACAAATGGCCAGAAGCATTCAGTATACAGCTGAGGGTCTGGTTGAAGAAACCAGAGCACATGAATAAAACCCATGCATAGACAGGGAGTACATGTAGACCCTACACTAAAGGAATCACTGCCAAAAACTCAACCAGAGAACCAAGCAGTGTTAGATGATAGCATGACTCAGTGTAGCACTTTGCCAATGATCAGTTGTTGTCACCCACATCTAGCCCAGACTGCCACATACAGCCACTTATTCAATACAACACTGATCTCTGACTGATGGAAAGTGAAAAAAAATGATTGTGCACTTTCCAGTTTTCGATTCACTATAACCTTTCCACCACACTTACACAGTCATTTTCATCAGACAATTCAATACGCCTCAATTAAAGACACATTATTGACTGTGCACCTCAGATATCCTGTTACCTCTCAAATAGACAACAGGCCATCAAGTGGAATAACTGTACCCCTTCCTACCTTGACACTCCAACAGGCGCCCCCAAGGTTCTGTCCTGGGCCTTTTACTGTTTAACATCTTCATTAATGACTTTCATCATTCTATCCCAAATGCTAAACTTGTCCAATACACAGATGACTCTACCATCATCTGCTCTGCTGAATCTCTCCCCAAACTCATGCAAGTAACTCAGGCCACCTTTAACAGCACTGAGGTATGGATGCTAAACAATCACTAGCCCTCAATGCATATAAAACCAAAATCATGATCTTTACCCCATCTAAAAACACCAAAATAGACAAAAACTCCTTCTCTATAGTAAGCCAAAATATAACTCCCATTGAAAAAGTCCCCCATGTGAAACTTCTAGGTGTTCTTATCAATGAACAACTAAAGTCTGGCACTCACCTTCAAACTAACATCAAGAAAACTCACCAGAAACTCGGTATGCTTTATCGTCACAATCGCTATTTCACCTCTTCAACTAAGCTTACCCTCTCTACCACTTACCTCCTCACCTCTCTCATGTATGGAGCACCCATCCTTACCAGTTTTCAAGCTACCCTTAAAGCTAAACTGGCATCCTGCTACAATAAAATCTCCAAGTTTGCTACCAGCTCCAAATCCTCCTCTTACCACTGCGACTCCTTACTCTCCTTGAACTGGCTGGAGCTCCCCAACTCTCTCTCTTACATTCAACTCTCCATTGACCATAAACTCATCTTCAAGCAATCTCAATGTCCCTCCCTCTCCTCTACCCTTACTATGCATCTTCCTGACAGATCTCTCAGGTTTAATAACCAGAACCTCCTTGAAGTGTATAAACCGTTACGTACTCCTGGCCAATGTCTGTTGTAATTTTCCATAGCACGGAAATAGAACTCACTTCCCCCATATCTGAACTACCAAGAACCTCTCCACTTTTAAGACTTTACTCCATTCCTATCTCTCTTCTACTTGGGAATGCTCCTGCTTCCACCCACCCCCAACCCCCAACCACCATCCTCTTCTCCTACTTCCTTCAACCTTCTCTCTCAAAACTCTACCTAACACTAGCCATCCAGTTTTCCTCCTTCGTCTTTTCTTATAATTACCTACTCCCTTTTACACTTTAAATAGTATAGGCATTTGCTTCCCACATAAAACAGAATGCTTTTTATCTCATGATGGTTCAGAATCTATAATTATGGCATACTACACAAATCCTATCACTACTTCTATCACTATATCAGTAGATTTCTATTAATTTTTATGTTGTATAAAATTTTGTAATAACTTCTGTTGATTTTTGCCGTTTCAATATCCTGTATTAATGTTTGCTAATTTTGTTTTGTATGTATGTACATGGAGCTTTTCTCCCTGGGACACCATTGAAAAAGGGCTCATCTCAGCCCAATGGACTTTCCCGGTTAACAAACTGCAAATAAATAAATGAATAAATAAAAAGAGACCCAGTAAAGTATTCCAGCTGGCTTCACACAAATGTACATGACCTCTGCAAAGGCAGAACATAGACTGCTCAACTTGAACAAGCAACAACAGCTTCAGTGACTTTCAGCTACAGACAGCTCTGTACCCAGCAACTGAAGCCAGTCTTGTCAACTGTATACACCTCAGATATCAGAATATAATAAAGTAAAAGATAATAATTTTAACCCTAAACACACACACACACACACACACGTGATCATCAATTACTCTTAACTATTATCATACTATTGATCTATACCTTTCAACACTTGTCCTCTCACCACTCTTAGGGTGGATCTGTATATTTTTATTTTTATTTCCTAACTTTTGTAAATACTGATTGTCATATCTAATTACCATTTTTTATTTATTTCCTTCACTGGTTTCTCCTCATGCTTCATTGTATCCTATGAATTTCACTATCAGACTGCATATATATATGCTTTTTTAATCACATTTGTACTAGTGTTTTATTTGATGTTAACTCTCTGGAGCTTTTCTCCCTGAGCCTCTGCTGAAAACAGGTATTTATTGCACAGTCAAACATTCCTGATAAACAAATGTCAATAAATAAATAAACACTTTTATGACTGTGACTTCAATTAGCTCAAGAATTAGTGAGAATGTTAAAATATGGTGGCTGAACAGACCAAGAGCAGGAACGGTTATTGCCTTTATACACTTAAAATCTTGCTAGAATAACAAACAGGCTTTACATTAGCATGCTTTTTTTGAAAGGTACTAAGTGTGAAACTCAGATGTCTGTCATCATTATTTAGTGACTGTGATCTTCATTGATTTACTAGAAAAGGCACAAACTTCATGAGGTACAGACCAAAATATAAGTGAAAAAATCAAAGACATTCTGCAAAATCAGAGACAGTTGAAAACATCTGTATCCCTTACATAAACACACACACACACACACACACACACACACACACACACACACACACAAGCACACGCACACACACACAAGCACACGCACACATACACACACACACACATGCACACACATGTAGATACACACACACGCAAGCACACACACACACACACACACACACACACACACACATGCACACATACGTAGATACACACACAGATGTGACCATCAATTATAGCCAATTTTATGACTGTGGCTACAAACCACAGATTGTTTTGAGATCAAATGAAAGAATGACTAAACTGACTAAACACATAAATATTTATCACACAGGAATTTATCTTCTCAGGTTACTACTGCCAGAATTTAGTGTGCAACCCACTGCAACTAAATACCTCAACATCTGAGCTCAAAAATCACAGAGAAATCTAAAAAAATAATGAAGGACAAAAAACAAAAATCAGGGACATATATTTATTTTATATTTATTTATTGACATTTGGTGACCGGGAAAGTCTGACTGCATCAACTATCCCATTTTCAGCAGAGGCCCAGGGACAAAAGCTCCAACAACAAAAGAACAAGAAAATTTAACATATATACATATATATATATATATATATACATAAAATAAAAGTTGTTACAGTAAAATTTGTGTATAGAATATAATATAAATTGTGAGCAAAGTATTTAAGGTAGAAATTGTGAATAAAAGTTTAACTAAGATACACTTATATTTACAGTGAGTAGAACATTTTAACATTTTAAAGACTATAATCAAGGTGCTACATTGATATAATTATATATTACAGGATAGATGATTCTAGCTTTGTAAATGGTTTGGGGGAACATTTATAGTAGTAAACAATGGGGAGGTAGAAGAGATGGGGGAGATAAGGTAATGAGATGTATGAGAGGTGCGGTATGGGAGAAAAATAGGAGGACAGTGGTGTAGGTAAGAGGATGAGAGGGAGGAAAAAGGAGAAATAAGAATGAACTAGTAAGAAGTTGAGTGGGTTAAAGGGCAAGTGGGAGATACGTGGATGTGAGAGGGAGAGTGGCAGATAGGTGGATGTGAGAGGGAGAGTGGCAGATAGGTGGATGTGAGAGGGAGAGTGGCAGATAGGTGGATGTGAGCGGGAGAGTGGCAGATACGTGGATGTGAGAGGGAGAGTGGCAGATAGGTGGATGTGAGAGGGAGAGTGGCAGATAGGTGGATGTGAGAGGGAGAGTGGCAGATAGGTGGATGTGAGCGGGAGAGTGGCAGATAGGTGGATGTGAGCGGGAGAGTGGCAGATAGGTGGATGTGAGCGGGAGAGTGGCAGATAGGTGGATGTGAGCGGGAGAGTGGCAGATAGGTGGATGTGAGAGGGAGAGTGGCAGATAGGTGGATGTGAGAAATAGAAATGGGAGAAAGATGAGTGACAGAGGTTAAAAAGGCGAAGGATAAGTTAGTTGTTGGTTTTGGATCAAGGGCAGATGTGTGAGTTAATCATCATCATCATCATCATCATCAGCCCCCTTTTTCCCGTTTTTCTACATGGGGTTGAGGTATCATGTTATCTGTCGCCATCTCTCTCAATTCAGTGCCACACTCCTGCCTTCTTCAACACTCATGCCTGACTGTCGCAGATCTTCTTTCACACAATCCATCCACCTCTTTGCTGGACGCCCTCGCTTCCTCTTACCTTCTTCCTGTCTGTCCCAAATCTTCCTCACCAGATTGTCTTCTGCTTTTCTACACATGTGCCCAAACCACCGTAATCTGTTCTCTTTGATCTTTTCTGCAATTGGAGCTACTTTGGCTTCTGCTCTTATGTCCTCATTTCATCATCTGTCCCACAGTGTGCATCCTACTACCTTTCTCTATGCCTCTTATCTGTGCTTAGTTTCATCCCATGTGCCTTCAGTTTTTGCATTCCATTCCCCTATCCTTTACTGAAGTTCTAGCTCAGAGTCTGCCTGTAATGCCACATCATCTGCATACAGCAGCTTTGTTGATCTGTCCCCTCTGACCTGTTTGCTAATTTAGTCCATCACCAGTATGGACAGCAGTGGGCTCAGAACTGAACCCTGATGTACACCCACTCCCACTGGCAACCCCTCTGTGAGGCCGAACACTGTTCGTACTTGAGTCATTGGGTCCTTGTACATAGCCTGCACTAATTCTACCAATGTTTCTGGGACTTCAAACCACCACAGTATTGCCCAGATCAGCTTTCTTGGGACCTTGTCATATGCTTTCTCCAAGTCTAGGAATGCCCAGTTGGACTGTCACCTAATCTCTAGCTTCTTCTCAAGCATCTGTCTCACTGCAAACATTGGGTCAATTGTGCTGCATCCTGATCTGAATCTGAACTGCTCATCTCCCATCTTACATTCTACAACTCTGCGTATACGTTTATCAATCACCCTCTCCAGGACTTTCATGCAATGTGATAGGAGTTTGATGCCTCTGCACTGCCCACAGTTGTGGATGTTCCCTTTGTTCTTGTACACTGGCATGAGTATGCTTATTCTCCAGTCATCTGGGATACGCCTTTCACTCCACACTGCTTTTAGTACCCTCAAGAGCCATTTCTCCACTAAATCCCCCAACATCTTTATCATATCTGCTGTAACCTCATCTGAGCCAGCTGCTTTCCCTGACTTCATCTTCCTTAGTGCTGTTCTTACTTCTTCTAAGGTGGGCTCCTCTTCTTCTCTCATTGTAGGCTGTTTCTGGGGCAGTACAGCTTCTGTGGGGTTTTCTTCATCCAGAAGCTGCTGTAAATACTCCTTCCATCTGCCTTTGATGTCCTGTGAACTGGTGAACAGGTTGTTGCTGGCGTCCCTTATGAAGTGTGTCTGACTATCTGCTTTATCTTTCTGTATTTGCCTTGCAACCTGATATAGTTTCTTTGTGCCCCTTACTGAGTCACTTTCCAAAAGTTGGTACAGTGCCTCCAATGCCTTATTCTTTACTATTGCAACTTCTTTCTTAGCTTCTTTGTTAGCCAGCCAGTAGTCCTTCCTAGCCTTGTCAGTCTTTTCTGTCTCCCACTTCTTCCTGCACTTCTTTTTTCTTTTGATGACTTCCTGGACTTCTGCATTCCACCACCAGCTTTCCTTATGTACCTTATTTCCATACCTGGCTCGGCCACATATCTTTTCTGTAATCCTAACACATGCTGTTTTTAGGCACTGCCATTATTCTTCAACTCCACCTATTTCCTCCTCTTCTTGGGGTGCTAGAGCCCTGAGTAATTCCTTGAACTGTTGTACTTTCTCTCCAGTCAACTTCCAGGTCTTCGGCCTGGTCTCTGTTGACCTTAGAGCCGTCTCTAACCACTGCTTGCAGTTGATTGTGGCAACTAGTGGTTTATGCTGTGGGCCGACTGTTTCACTGAGGATGACTTTGCAATCATGGATTCTACCCCAGTGCCTTTTCCTTACTAGGAGGAAGTCTACCTGAGTTGCATGTTGGCTACTCTTGTATGTGATCTTGTGACTGTCTCTCTTTCTGAACCATGTGTTGGCTACTATCAAGCCATTTGCCAGACAGAAGTCTAGAATGGCTTCTCCTTCTTTATTCTTGTTGCCCCACCCATGTGGTCCCAGGCAGTCCTCATATCCTGTTCTGTCTGTCCTGATATGTGCATTCAAGTCACCCATTATCAAGACCAATTCATGTTGTCCTGCTTTATCTAGTAGGTCCTGCAACTGCTGTCTGAATGCACTCTTTTCCTCACTATCACAACCCTGCTGTGGGGCATAGGCTGAGATTATGAATACTGCCCTATCATAGGCTGAGATTATGAATACTGCCCTATCATTACACTGGAATCTGACTGCCATGAGTCTGTCATTAATTCTGATGATATCCCTTACTGCCTTCTGAAGCCTCTCTCTCACAACAATTCCTACACCATTTCTAGCCTGCCCTCCACCTGAGTAGTAAACTCTGGATCCCAAGCCAAGTGGTTTTGCTGCACTGCCCCTCCATCTCATCTCTTGGATACATAGGATGTCCAGCTTCCTCTGTATCATCATGTCATCCACTTCCAAGCTGTTTCCTGTCAGTGAACCTACATTAAGTGTAGCAATTCTCAGTTCATGTTTGGCAGGTTGGTTGGTTTTACGTCCAGCTTTTGCTCAAATGAGATATATCAGGTAACCCAGGCTGGGCAACTAGACACCGGCCAGCAAGTAGCTTATTGGGTCAGGGCTGCTGTGCTTTATGGAGTGCACACACTGGCCAATAGGGGCACATATACCCCTCCCACCATTAGCAAGGGTCCCTGGCGTGGGTCAGAGTAGGCCGGGTCCTCAACCCACTTATCACAGGTAACTACCCCTGTCCATTTTTTGGCAACATTAGTGAACATGACTGAATCACCTAGAGCCATATTTTTTACACTGTTGAGTGGCTAGCCCTGCCACATGAGTTAAGAAGGTAGCTTTTTAGTGTAAGCTCAAAATTCTTGGGATTCTCTATAGTAATAATATTTGTTGGTAAGGCGTTCCATACCTTTACTATGGCATGGGAGTATAGACACTGGCTGGCTCTTTTATTGGGTCTTTAAACTGTTAGCAGTTGTTTGTTTTCAGAATGAAGATTTCTGGTAGGAATATAGGTACGTACAATAGATTTTAAAGCAGGCCATCCTTGTTTTGAATATTATCTTACGTGTGATAGATAATTGTAGATAGTCTAGATGTTGGGGAAATTCTAACAAGTTAAGTTCCTTAAGAGCATCACAGTGGTGACAGTGGTAAGATATGCCTGTAGTTTGAGAAGAAGTTTATGGATTAATGTAGTAGAGACAGGTTGTAAAGAGAAGAGAGGAGAATGTGTTTTAGATGTGCAAGTATTTTGGTGAGGGAGGGAAGATGTAGTGGCGGTTTTGTTGGATGCGTAAGAGAGGAGAGGAATGAGAAGGTCTATGGAGTAAGAGTTTGTGGTAAAACGTGAGTCTGCAACCATTTTAGCTATGCTATCAATTAAGTGTTATTAAACATATCTGCTATGTGGCTTGGTATTTTATCTGTGTAGTAATGGGTTTTGTGTGGACCCAGAAGTGAGAAGTGATGAAATACGTTTTCAAAAGTTTTTGTGGTTTACTAATTGTTGTGAGAAATGTCTTTTTTTGTCAGCATTTTCTATTTTATTTAGTTATTTTGCTGTATTTCATAGTTGCCTGTAGTTTTGAAAATTTGTATCATTTTTGTTTTTTTGCCACTCTTTCCAAGCTCTGTCTCTGATTTATAGTAAATGTTTAGTAGATTTGGTTAGCCAAGGTGTGTGGTTTATTTTTGTTCTTTTTGTTCTGAGAGGAGCCAGGTTGTTAAGGGTGTCTAAAAGATTTGATTGAAATGGCTGGCAGCATTATCTAGTGGTAGAGTTCTTAAAATGGGCCAGCTGAAGGATCTTAATATACTATCGAAAAGTTGTGGATTAAAGTTGGTTAGGTTTCTGCATATTTTGTAGGTGTGGCGTTTGGACGTTTGGAGTGTGATTTTATAAGTATATGCAGGCAAGTGGTCACTTAAGATATTGAGAAGTATACTGGAATTAGGGTATTTGTTGGGGTCGGAGACCAGGATCCAATCCAGGGTAGAACCTAGGTTGTTACTGTTTTGTACAATATTCTATTGGGAGTGCTAATGAGTTGTGTAAAGCCATAAAGGTTGATACTGTTTGATGGTGAGTCAGTGATTAAATTCTGCCAATTGATGTTGACAGCTCCCATGATGACTATTTCATTGGAAATGTTATCGGACATCCAGGAAAGGAAATCTTTAAGTATAGGGATGTTTTGGCCAGGGGATATGTAGAGTACTGCAACACATAGCTGTTTGTTGTTATTTATTTTAGAGATGCAATGAGAAGTTCAGCATTGCTAAATGTCGTAACTGGTTTGGAGAGAGGTAGAACTATGTAATGTGCTAGGATAAATTAAAGATACTCCTCCTGCCTTTTTATGGGTTTTATCGGTTCTTACTATGCTGAATCCTGGGCTTAGAATTTTGGTGATTGGGGTGTGTGGTTTTAACCATGTTTCAGTAACAGCTAGAATATCTGGGGAATACTGTGTGAGCCATGAATGGAATTCAGTTATTTTGTCGCAGATGCTGCGTATGTTTAGAGTGACTGGCAGCAGATTTTTTAAGAGGGAGATTGACGAGCAGTGAAAGTAGAAGTGGGTCCAGGATTGGGGTGGATGTCTCCACATTGGTATAGATTGAGGTGATGGGGAAGCATTAGTTTAGTTAAGTGGGTTTTATACAGTGTTTTGCTTTTGTGTACAACAATGGATTGGTTCCTGTGGTGGAATATAGGATTTTTCATTTTGAAAAATGTAAATTATTTCTCTCAATCAGGCTGTCAGATATGTTTTAAAAACTATCAGTATGTTTTTCATAGAGTGTAGAAGCGGGGTCTATATTACATAGTCGAACTTCCATAAGTTCGAACGCCATAAGTTCGAACTTGGAAGTTTGAAATGTGATAATATCAAAAGCTCGGAACAGTGATTTCTTTTCCCAGGGAAAAAAATCACTGTTCCGAGAAACACACACACAGCACACGCACACCACAAACTATTTCTAATGTGGAGAGCTTCGCCCCCACACACCCCTACTTAAATATGCCAACTCCGAGACCACACTACAGTGAAGGAAATAGCAAAGCTGTGGAAACAGCCCACCGACTTCTTTCCCTGGGAAAGAATTCAATGTTCTGCGGCTTTGATATTTTCGCATTTTGAACTTCCAAGTTTGAACTTATGGCGTTCGAACTTATGGAGGTTCGAAATTATGATATAGTCCCTAGAAACAGTGGTTGACTTTGGAGTTAAGTTTATATGTAAGTATTTGAGGGAAAAGGTGTGTGTAAGTGGTATGAGGCTTAGAGATATGGATGTGAAGAGGATAGTAAAATGTGTTGTGACATTTTATAGTGTGAAAGATAACTTGTAATGTAAGACAAAAGATAAGATAAGTGTAAGAAAAGGGCTGGTTAGACTAGGGCATAGGGTGGAGAAATGTGAGGTTATATTAGATATGGTATGCTATAGAAGGTAGTTATGTCAGGTGGAGGGTTGTTAGTAGGAAAATAGGAGATGGAATGGGATTGGATGGGAGTAATTGGGGTGGAGTTATTGTATGTATAAATGTACTTGAAGTGGTGGTGAGAATGCTGGTAGGGTAGGGGATCAGACTGAGCCTGAGTGGAGTGAGGGCAAAATGAGCGGGTTGACCCTGTTCACAATTGTCTGCAAAAAGAAAATCAATCAGCAAGCTACTTGACTAGAAATTATGCTATTGCTAAAAGAAACTAAGTTACTCAGTTAGGTATTATGCTATTAGCTATGATATAGTACATGTAATGTAGTACTGGAGTGAAGGAAGGGAGAAATTATGAGATAAGGGGCAGATAGATGTAAAGCTACAATGAATAAGAATTAAAGGTTAGTAAAAAATTATAATAACTGGACCCAGAAAATCAGAAGTTGCAAAGTATGGGAAGTGGTTAGAAGCTGATGGGAATTAATGGGAAGTGTAACTGATTACTAACTGCTATAGCTAAGATATGGTAGGGACACAGTTTTGTGAAAGGGTAAGCTAGAGGAAAGATAGCAGTATAGGAAGGGGGTGGGGGATACCAGTACGTGTCGGAGATGTGCTTCAGTGATTATGGGCCACAAAAAGATAAATACATGGTATCCCCCAAAGTCTCAGAAAAACACAGTACGCAACCTATACTGGGTCCAAAACAAACCAAGAAGAAACTTTGCAGTGTGGGGGTGTGAAGTTCACTTCCTGAATTATGTTATGCACCTAGTTCACTTAATAAAAATCAAACTGTAAAATATAACTGTAAAACCAACCTACCTCACACCCCTACATTTACATATCCCTTCACCTCACATTCTAACATCCATACCTACAACACACCCATTTCAGCCACTTGCCCATGCTACTACTATGTCTCTCCTCCACTCCTCTCCATACCACCTTACACTCTCTCTAATATTAATAATAGTTACATATCTAACATCCCTAGTATCACCTCATCTATCTCCCAAGACTACACCAGTCACCAACATATACTCTCCAGCACTAACCTCATATTCTGACATATCTCCCAGCCTCATTCAACTTAACCCTATCTTTCTCTTAAAACCTAAACACTTTTCTAATAACTCTCCATCCTGTCCACATTAGCACACAAAAAACAGTTTAACATGACATGTAAATGACCTGGATTAACACCCCCTATCACTAGACTTTTTCTCTCTCTATGTGGAGATATTCACCCAATCCTACTACACCCAAAAGTGACAATACCCATAGATCACTAAAATTCACCACAATCAACCTCCAAAGCATTAGGAATAAAATTCCTGAATTCCATGCCTGGATATCCCAGACTAAACCAGACATACTTGCCACTACCAAAATCTGGCTTAAACCATATATCAAAGACACCAAATTCCTTCCATCCAGTTACTCTTGCCTCAGAGCAGACAGACCTCATAAAAAAGAAGGAGGCATTGCCCTATTCTTTCCACATGGCTTCTCCATTACCCCCTACTCATCTCCAATTCCCCAGTTCTCAAATGCCAAAATACTAATAGCTTTCTTAAAACTAAACAATAACAAAACCATATGTATCACAACATTATACCTACCCCCAGGAAAAAAATACACTGCTTCTAGAAGAAATCCTAGCTTGGATTTCCATACAAATTAACAACAAAACAATCATACTTGGTGATATGAATATAAATTGGCTCAATCAGGTAGATAGCTCCTAAACCCCCAACATTAACCTCTACAGCTTTACCCAAGTAATCACAAATATAACCAGACCAGCTAAAAATAATAACAGTGGCTCAATCATAGACTGGATTCTAGTTTCTGACCCCAACAAGTTCTCTGAAACAGGCGCCCTTCCCTGCAATATCAGTGACCATCAACCAGACTATGCCATATGCAAGATTTCCCAACTGCCCAACCAACATAATTATATACTACGGAGTACCCTTACAAATTTCAAGCAAGACACTTTTAATAAACATCTAAAATCTATTAACTAGAACATACTAAAGACCCTTCCTCTAGATGAAGCAGTTGAATTTTTTAATTCAACCTTCCTAAAAGTCTTAAACTACCATGCTCCTCTATGTCACAAAAGCGTGAAAACACAAAACTGCATCTGGCTCTCTAAAGGTACCAAGCAGACCATGGTCCTAGGAGACAAAGCCTGGAAAAATTGACACAGAACTACCAATTTCTCAGACCTCCAAATGTATAGACAGCTTTGCAACAAAGTAAAATGACTAGTCTTCAATGATAAAAAGAATCATTACATTAAACTGCAGCATAATTTCAAACAAAACCCTAAACAATTCTGGACCTCTATACCCAAACTATTAAACCCTGGTACAAAAAGTAATCCCTGTCCACATCCTGAAAAAACGCCCCTAGAAATCGCCACAATCTTCAACTCACACTTTGTAGAAACTATAGCCAAACTAACCGCCACATTCCCACCCCCACCTTCTCAAACTAACCTCTCCACCAACTACAACCACCCAATAGACCCCCCACATTACCATATTTTCTCTTTCTCCAATCCTAACATCTACCATATATAAACTCCTGCTTAAATTAAAACCGAGAAGCAATACCCCTGAAAATCTACCCCCAGAATACCTGAAATTGTCAGATCTAGCCACCTCCTACCCTATTAGTATGCTCCTAAACAGATCAGTTCAGGAATCTATATATCCACCATCTGGAAGAAATCCTACATTCTTCCCCTACATAAAGGTGGTAATAGTACTGACATCTCAAACTTCCATCCCATAGCTATACTGTCCCCTATTTCAAAATCTTAAAAAAATGCATACACTCCCAGCTCCAAAAACATCTCGTGAGTAAAATCTCCTATCTTCCTGTCAACGGTTTCCGCCCCACTCATAGTACTACTACTGCTCTCCTATCATTCACAAATACTGCTAACCAAGCATGTAATGAAGGTAATCTTGTCTCCTCCCTATTCCTTGATCTGTCCAAGGCATTCAACACCATCTCCCACTCCCAACTTCTCTCCAAGCTTTCTACTCTGAGCCTGTCCCCACCATCTCTGCTCTGAATTTCCATGTACCTATCCAATAGAAAACAATCCACTAGATGGCTTGAATCAACCTCACTATTCCTTACAGGAGTCCCTCAAGGATCCATATTAGGCCCTCTACTTTTCAGTATTTTCATTAATGACTTTCATTCCTGTGTCCCCAACAACCCAGTTATCCAATATGCTGATGACTCAACTACAATTTGTACCTCCAAAACTATACCTGAACTAATCTCACATACAGAGCAAGCATTCTCTTCTATCAAAAGTTGGATGACCATCAATCACCTCACACTTAATCCAAACAAAAGCAAACTTCTTCTCTTCTCGCCTAAGAAAACCATCATTATAAACAAACCAGATTTCAAAATCTACTCATGGAACAAAACCATCCTAGAAGTTGTCCCATACACAAAACAGCTAGGCTTCACCATTGACGAAAGCTTAACCTTTGACTAGCACATCCATAATAACATTAAAAAAACACCAGAAGCTAGGAACCCTCTATACGCATAAACACTTCCTCAACCCCACTACCAAACAAACCTTGGCCTCTACCTTTCTACTACCCTCCTTATTATACAGTGCCCCCCTCCTCAACAACATTTCCACATCCCTAAAAACCAAAATGGAAGCCTGTTATAATAAAATCACTAGATTTGCAACTAATGCCACCTACTCCTCCAACTACTGTTCTTCACTTCATGCACTCAAATGGCTTGAGCTACCCCAATAACTAATTCAACAACTCACTATAGCCCAAAAAATTATCTATAAACCCCTTGACTGTCCTGCCCTTACCTACACTCTAACTCAATACCACCCACATAGACCACTTAGGTCAGAAAATGAGACCCTGCTACTCGTCCAAAAACCTGCACTCCCTGCTGGGCATGCACTCTACTCTTTCTGCATTGCCAAACTCTGGAAATCACTCCCAACATCTCTTACAGCCACCAAGAATGCTAGGTCCTTCAAAGATGTCCTCCATTCACATCTATCTACCCACTGGCAATGCTCCTGCTCCACACCCGATATAACCTGACCCCTTCCAACTTTTCCTTCAGCAAATCTGTACCTATATTCCACGTAATTGTTTTTATTTGCTGTTATGACTGTTAAAATTTCAACAGTACATATGTCTAGCATTTTAACTTGTTGCAGCTATTATATTTTTTCATTTTATTTTTAACTACAATCTGTAACCTAACTGTAAGCTGTACTTGTCAAATTTACTGTTTGTTGTACATATGTCTATATGGAGCTTTTCTCCCCAGGCCTCCACTGAAAATGTGCTCATTCCAGCGCAGTGGACACTCCTAGCAAACAAATGTAAAATAAAATAAATAAATAAATAAAATAAACAAAAAAATAAAATACGTGCTACAAAATAATCAAATAGAAAATAGTAGGTAGTCCACAGCTAATTTTTAACTCAGCTGTGGACTACCTACTATTTTCTATTTGATTATTTTGTAGCAAGTATTTTGCAGTTCGATTTTTATGAATTGAACTAAGTGCATAATATAATTCAAGAAATGAACATCACACCCTTCACATTGTGAAGTTTCTTCTTGGTTTGATTATAGGTCACACAACTGAAGTTAAAAATCTTTTAAGTAAGAAACATACATTAGTTAAGCTTTTGGCCAGTAGCTGTGCCAAGGTGCAGTTGAATTGAAGAAGCCACTAAGCATCATATTGCACAATCGAGGAGCTTGCAAGAGTTTAAGAAAGTTAACTGGCTTGAGACCTATGAAAGAAGGGGAAGAGAGAGGGAGGTTAGGTGCAAATACCAGTTGGGAGGAACCACTCAAATTAAATCAAAATCAACAAAAAATATAAGAACCAATGATCTTATATTTTTCATGAATTTTGATTTAATTTGAGTGGTTCCTGACAAGGGGTATTTATTCTTTTTTCTTTTTTGAAATCAGCTTGTCTGTGTTTCTTTTGCAAAGGTTTCACTCTTCCTTGTTGGTTTGTTTTTTTTTTTTTTTTTTTACTTTTAAGGGCGACTGAATAAAAAGCATTCTTTATTAAAAAGAATTCTTTTTTTTTTATATTTTTTATTTTTTAATTGTTAGCCTTTGAGTAAAATATTGTCCCTCTATCATTACAGTACAAATCCACAGTCAACTAAAATGCATATTGTTAGTCATATCATTTCAAAAAAGTTTTCCTGTCCTTTTACACTTTCTTCTTCCCTTCTGCATGTCATTCCCATTCAATAAGCGTGCGCGCGCATGTCTGCGTGCACGTCTGTATATCTGCATGTTATACTGAATGGATTGTGTTCGCATGTGTGTGCGTGCGTGTGTGTGTTTTGTGTGTGTGTGTGTGTGTGTGTGTGTGTGTGTGTGTGTGTGTGTGCGTGTGTGTGCGTGTGTGCGCGTGTGTGCGGGTGTGTGCGTGTGTGTGTGCGTGCATGTGCGCATGTGTGTGTCTGTGTGTGCATGCACGCATGTGTGTGTGTGTGTGTGGCTCTGTCCCTCTGTGGTTCATTACCGAGACAGAGCCACAAACCCATTTTAAATAAAAAGTTTTCTAAAAATGGGTAATTAGTAAAGTATATAAAATAATGTATGATAACAATAAATAATCATCCAGGAGGGATTAGAAAAGGCTAGGAATTGAAAATGGAAGGGAAATATACAAAAGAATAGTGGGAGGATATTTTTTATGATTTCCAAGTATGCAGCAAAGTCTAGAATGTTTAGAATTTTTGCATGGAAGTGCATGCAAAGATTATTTATACCCTCAGTAGACTTCAGAGATTTTTTCATCAAGTAGATAGCAAATGCTAGAGATGTGATGGGAAAGTGAAGGATAGATGGGAACATGTTTTTGGAAATGTAGAGAGTTGGCAGAATTTAAAACTTCCCTACAAGGTACTTTATCAGGAATTAGGGGAGGAAAATAATGTAACTAAGGATTTTTTTTAGATGGGATACAGGAACTGAATTCTGTAGTCATAGTAATGTCTTGTTACATTTAATGTTATTGGCTGCTGTGAAGATAGGTGAAGGCTGCCAGCCTAGCCAGATAGAATTTTGTAGATAATTCTGTCATTTGTAAATATTAATATAAGTCACAGGCTTGTTCTCTTAAATGGGAAAAATGGTATTAAATGTGGAACTGCAAAAATGCAACAACAGCGCACTCTGCTGTAACAAAGCTGATAAGTCAAGCATTTCATGACTGTCTTTGACCTCAGGGCTTGGAACCAATATGTCTGGATGAAGGAATTCTGGCTATTGTTTTGAGGCCAGAGTTAATGGCTAGAATTTGCATGTATAATTTCTTTTATTGCTGACCAGCTGCAAGATCAAATGGGCTATTAATCTATGAGAGTCTGTTAGCCTGGGAGCCAGAAATAAATGATGTAATCTGAAATGAATCAGTGGTACTGTGTTATCAATGTAAAGGGCAATAATGGGATTCTGTTATTAAATGCTCAACTTCTCTGTCTTTTTTCTCCCTATTTACTGTCCCTGCTATAAATAAACAAAAATACAGCATTTAAAATATTTTAAATTGACTGTTTCTCTTCACTAGAACAGTACTTTAATATACTGTGTTGGTTTCACTTTCAAAAAAACTTTTGTCCCGCCCTGGAAAAGTCTCCAATTCAGTGATGTCATCAAGGCCACTGGATACAGGTAGTTTACTGACCATTTCTCTCCCCAAACTGACATCACCACTATCGTCCTAAAAACCCACCCATGCTGTGATGTCACAGCTCTGTGTTCCTTCCCCTTCCCATACAGAAAGTAAAGGCTAGAACAAGGAAACAATACATGAGTTGTCTCCTGCTGTGAGCTGTCAATCACAGTAGATAACAGCTCAAATTACCTTTAGCACTTTGACAGCTAGGGAAGTTAGGTGTGAAGGGGGATGGAGATGAATCAAAATAGTACAAATTCAGGCTTCACAAAAGACTACAGTTTAACCATTCTAAAAAGAAGCAGCAGTAAAACGCACTTTGAAATTCTGTTCTGTGACATTTGCACTGTTTGTGTTTTAAGTAGTCATTGAACAGCATGAAATGTTACTTAAAACGAACTGACTGAAAGACAGCAGTGTATGCATGTAAAATCAGTGCAGTGACAGGAGCTTTAGAAAGAAAGAGGCCTGCGTGATGTAATTTTTTACATACAAGCACTGCATTATGGGATACCTAGAGGCAGACTAAACAATCAGAATTACTTAAAGATGCCAGACCCCATGTGGTCAGACTCAGAAATACATATAAAAATATCTAAAAAACTGTAAATAGTCCCAGAGTGGTGTTAAAATGTAGGAAATACCAAACCATGATGAAATAAACATGTTTTTTGAGTATGCGGGTTCAGTTCTCCTTTAATGGCAGAAAGAATGAGAGCATTAGAGCATTTGTCTTGAGAACATCCAACTCACCACTCTGCCTGTGTCTCTATGTAAGTAGAATTTTAGAACTGTGTTTTCTCTTAGAAATAGCTAGGAATTAGGAAAAATTAGACTAAGTGTTTTTTTTGTGTTGATTCATTGCTGACCTTGTGTTCTGACAGAGTGCTGCTCAGACTATCTGGAAATATACAGAGCTAAGTATATTATTCTGGCAGTTTAGAGTTGTGTACTGTTAGGTTTTGATTGACTAATTATTTATATAATTACTGGTTTGGCTGACTTCAGAGTTGTATACTGTTATTTTTGCTTGACTATCTATACAGTTGCTGGCTTTTCTGATCTCTGCTGAAACGATGTTTCCCCACCTACCTTCCCTGTTTTTATTGTGTTTAAGTTTGGTGGCTTCTGCAGTTGCCCACCCCCACTGTAAACTTGATCTGGGACACTCCTCCCAGTCCCATCTCTTACCACAGTCTACCTAATACAGAGATCATTTAGGAAAGCCAAACTCCTTCTGCACTTGTTTTAGTCATTTTTAATTAAAGTCTGACAAGCCTTATCTGCAAGGCCATGGTGCGTATTATCATGGAAATCATAAACAAAGACATTGGCAACCTTCAAACACTGGACCCCACCCAGTTTGGGTTCGTGAAGGGCCGATCTTGTCTCCTGAACCTGATTGAATTCTTCAAATCAGTCTCCAGAACCATGGACAAGGGTAAGGTAGTCCACACAGCCTATCTAGACCTTGCCAAGGCCTTTGACACCAACCCCCACTCTGGAATCATAGATAAACTTACTAAGCTGGGCATTAATCCCTACGTCACCCAATGGGTTGCTAACTGGCTTACTGATAGAACCCACACTGTAAAAGTATCCGACTCCAAATCCAGCTCCAGACAAGTGACAAGTGGAGTACCTCAGGGTTCAGTCCTGGGACCGCTCTTGTTTGGCATCTACTTCTCTGAAGTACAGGCCAACACTAAGGGACTCTGGCTAACAAAGTTCGCAGATGACTGCAAACTGGGAGCCATTATTGAATCCCCAAATTATGTGGATACTCTACAAAAGGGCCTTACAGAAACAGATGCTTGGTGCTAGAGCCATGGGCCCAAGCTCAATGCCAAGAAATGTATAGTTATCCCCTTTGGGAAAAAACATGTGTCTGTGAATTACCATATAGGTGGCAGTACACTAAACACCGAAAGTGTAATAAGAGACTTAGGGACACAGGTGGACAGTGGTCTCACCTTCGATAACCACATCGCCACAACAGTCAGGAAATCCTTCTATGTGGCACACCTCATCACTAAGGCCTTTTCATCCAGAAAAAAGGAGGTCATTGTCCCACTGTTCTCATCCCTCATTAGACCCATTATAGAATACAACACCCCGTTTGGTATGTACCTCTCAAGACATCTGCAACAACTGGAAAGGCCGCAGAAATACCTCACTAAAAAAATCACAGGCCTAAAGCAGATGCCCTACGCTGACCGCCTTAAAAAACTCCAGCTATACTCTGTCGCATATCGTCTACTCAGAGGCGATCTCTGCTTAACATACAAGGCCATGTCAAACCCAGAGCTGTTGGACATGCTACACTTAAAGAAATCCCAATCCCTCGGAGCCACATAGGTTCATAGGTTCATAGTTTAGTACTAAGCTAACTGCCCTTATGTTTTAAGCTTAGCCAATTATCAATTAGAGACTGTGAGACAAACCCTGTATGTTGTGTGTGTTTGTAAGGCAAACACCCTCCAAGGCCACCTCCAGGGATTTAAACCTTGTCATCACAATAAACAAAACATGCTGGAGGGATAGGTTCCTGACCCAGAGACTCCCCAGACTCTGGAATATATTGCCCATACATGTCAAGCAAAGTGCCTCTTTGGCCCTCTTCAAAAGAAACCTTGACGATTGGATGGGAGAAAGGAAATTCACCCCAGGGATCATGTCAGTCACCCTGCTAGACAGAGGTCCAGGGAAGTAAATAGTGTGGGAAGAAATAGCCAGGGAATTGTTATGGCTAGGCTTGTATAGGCCCTAGGGCTGATAGCCTTGTACCAACCTATGAACCTATGAATTTCATTTTGTTAAACTGTGTTTGGTTTAATATTGCTACACACTCAAGTGTGCGAGCTTGCACTGCATTTGAATTGTTTTTACTGCTGTTTTAGCTACTTCTCTGTAAAACAAAAAAATACACTTTATTCATCTGCTTTTACTATATTTGTGTTTCTTCCTGCTTTGTTACTTTATTTTTCTTTTGCCTCTTCTTCAAATTACTCAATTGTATATATTCTGCTGCATTTGTTGCCGATTGGTAGTAGCCTGATTGAATTCTGTTATTCTAAGCATTTTGGTTTATGCACACAGGCCTCAGAACAGTTGTTTTACATTAGGAAGGTTTGTGGTCTGCACTGTTGTGGCAGGACAGGTAACTTACATCCTTCTAAGTTGGGGATTGCTGATTGAGAGCTCAGTGTCTATTATTCTAAAAGTTTATTGGTTCTGGTTTGGGCTCTTGAGCTTCGGGCCAGTTATTTTACATTAAGAAAGTTTGTGGTCTGCACTCTTGTGGCAGTAGAGGCTAGATTCTGCCCTTCTGAGCTGGGAATTTCTGGTTAAAAGGATATTGTGCCTGCTTATTTGAACTGTTTCTTTTGGAAATTGGTGTACCTTGTTTGCTGTAGCATAGACTGGATTCAGGCCTGCTGAATCTAGCTTTGTTTGTATAACTTGAGCACTAATCCAGGCCATCTTTTTTGGAGAAGGTTCCCCTGCATCCAAGTGACAGGTAGGCTTACATCCTGCTAAGTTGGGAGTTGCTGATTGAAGGTTTAGTGCCTGTTGTTCTAAAAGTGTATTAGTTCTGGTTTAAGCACTTGGGCTTTGGGCCAGTTATTTTACATTTAGAAGGTGTGGTCTGCACTCTTGTGGGAGGAGAGGGTAAATTCTGCCCTTCTGAGCTGGGAGTTGCTGGTTAAAGGCTTATTGTGACTGCTTATTTGAACTGTTTCTTTATGAAATTGGTATGCCTTGTTTGCTGTAGCATAGTCTAGATTCAGACCTGCTGAATCTAGCTTTGTTTGTATAACTTGAGCACTAATCCAGGCCATCTTTTTTGGAGAAGGTTCCCCTGCATGCAAGTGGCAGGAGTGTGCAGTTGGAACTTGTCTGATCAAAGACTGCTGGAATAGGGCTCAGTTTTTAATGTCTATTGGTTAATTGATTAATTTGTTTAAATCAGTTTGCTCATTCACTACTGTTATATTAAAAAAAACTAAAAACTAGAACTAGTCAGTTTTTTAGTTCTAGCACTCAAATCTGTTTATTTGAGCTCAGCACTTGTTCAGAACTCGTAAGCACTAAATAAGCTACAAATTACTACAACACTCAACTTTCCTCACTTGTCTAGAGGAAAACGGTTTTTAGTACTTAATAAATAAGCACTTATCCAGGCATGTGTAAGGATCAGCTCCTGGTGTTTTCTCCTGACTACCTGATGAATCTGAACATATAGGGGCAATGCAGCAATTGCCTCATGTACACAGACAACCCTCTCCTCCTATCACCCAACACTGCAACCTGTTTGAGATGCACTTATATAGCCAAACTGGAAGCAAAGCTCTCTTCACCCAAGACTGGACTAGACAGTCAAGAGGAGAAGGTAATCACTTGTACCGCACCACACTCATCACATAGTCCCTCAAAACCTACACCACCAAAACACACACATAGAAACACAAAACACACACCTACATTTGCGGAGGCTCTCAATAAAAATCTGCCCAAGCAACAGAGCCCTCCAAAGCAGAAACGCAAGCAACCTCCACCCCCCCAACACAACCCAAATGACACATAGCCCACAAACTCAGTGTGTCATTCAACCACAGCCCATAAGGCATAACAACGTACCTAACACTCTAGTTATAGGTGACTCTATAGTTAGGCACACTGATGTTCCCACTCACCAGGCTAAACAAGGAGAAAGTTACTGTCAGCTGCCTGTCAGGTGCCAGGATCAGCCACATAATGCACGCACTCAGGTCACTCCACAACAAGTACAAATATGACTCTGTCATTGTCCATGTTGGTGTGAATGATCTGAGATGTACCTCCCTGGACTACATGAAAAGAGACATGGAGGAGCTCTCAGATCTTATAGCCCAGGCAGGTATGACCCTACCCCTGAGTAGCATCTTGCCTTCACCCAGAATAATACCACAGTACAAGGAATAAATGATTGACTTCAACAATTGGCTAAGCTTCTGGTGTCATTCTAAGGGGATCTAGTATGTCTGCCTGGGATTACATGATCTTCAGACCATGATGCTTTGCCAGAGATGGCCTGCACCTGTCGCCCTTCGGATTCTGGATACTGGCTAAGGCTCTTGCTACCCCTATAGTGCCTTTTTAGGCAAGATTCAAATGACAAATTTACCACCGTAACAGGTACAAGCAAGCAAAATCTGAGGGTAATGCTGCTCAATGCTTGAAGTCTAAACCTCAAAATGCACTCACTCGAGGCACTCCTTAAAATGGAGAACATCAACATCTGTGCAGTGACAAAAACCTGGTTCAAGGCACCAGAGAGCACCCCTGCATTACCAGGCTATAATTCATACCACACCTTTCGGTCACCTAACCTGGACCGAAACACTAAAGGTGAAGGCGTGTCCATATTCATTAAGGATATCCACACCTCTAGGCTAGTTGCTCAGCATAATGCATTCGAGGTTATCCAAGTGCAACTAACTCTGGGCAAGACCGCAATCCAAATTGTAGCTTGCTACAGATCCCCAACCATGCCCCAGGATTCCCATTCCTCATTTCTTGATACACTGGAAAATATTAGGGTACAACCCAACACCCTAATAATGAGCGATTTCATCTACTCCACCATTAACTGGGAAAACTACTTGTGTACCAACTCTTTTGCTCAACATTTTCTGGAATTCATAAATTCCAACACCTTGGATCAACTTACCCATACCCCCACCAGGGGCAGCAATATCCTAGACCTGGTCATTACCAACATGGGTGACCGGTGTTCCACACCACAGGTCAATTCCTCATTGGACAGATCCGACCACAAGCTAATCACCCTAGACATCCACATCGCACCCCCACCGCCATTAGGGAAACCACTGTAAAAAAATTTCTCCAAAGCCAACTTCACGCTTCTTAAGACAGAAGTGGCAAACTTCACGACACCCATGCAGACGGACAATAGAGGTACGACTGCTGAATCCTACACAAATGCACTTTATAAGCACTTACACAAGCGCACAGATTGTGCTATCCCTAACAGAACCAAGATACCATCCTCCAAAAAAATAAAGCCAATCTGGTGGTCCCCTACCATAAACAAATTCTACAATAGAAGAAACTGTTGCAAAAAGGAGTAAAATCCCATGATTGGAGGCACTCCCTGGTCAGCCTCAGTAAGAAGCTGAGATCCCTCATAAAATCCTCCAAAGCTAGTTACAAAAACAAAATCACCACTGATTCTAAAGACAACCACAAATCATTCTATAGCTATGTCAAGAACCTCAATGGCAACACTCAGATCTACTCTGAGTTACAGCACAATGGCACTAAATATACAGAACCAACTGATATAGCCAACATCCTGGCAGATAGGTTCAGTGATAAATTTAGCCCCCTCTCTCCCCCTAAAGGGCCCATCTCTATACTGGAAGAATGCAAAGTTCCTGTAATCATGGTTGCATAGGTAAGAACCACACTCTCCAAAGCCAAGAACACAGCATCCATGGGACCTGACAACATTCCAGGCTGCATTCTACATGAACTACAGAACGAACTGGCACCCCACCTAAGTACCATGTTCAATCATAGCCTCACCTCAGGCTTTGTACCCACTGAATGGTGCACAACGATGGTTATCCCACTCCACAAAGGGGGAGCCACCACGGACCCTGGGAACTACCACTCCATTAACCTGATGAGCCTGGTCTGCAAGGCCATGGAATGTATCATCATGGAACTTATAAACAAAGACAATGGTAATCTCCAAATGCTGGACCCCAGCCAGTTCGAGTTTGTAAAAGGCAGATCATGTCTCCTAAACCTGATAGACTTCTTTGAAGCAGTCACCAAAGCCGTAGACGAGGGTAAGGTGGTTCACACAGCCTATCTAGATCTCGCCAAGGCTTTCGACACCATCCCCAACTCTGGAATTATAGATAAACTCACTAAACTAGGTGTAAATCCCTATGTCACAAGATGGGTTGCCAACTGGCTTACTGACAGAACCCACACTGTGAAAGTAGCAGACTCCAAATCAGACTTCAGACCAGTGACAAGTGGAGTACCATAGGGTTCAGTCCTGGGTCCTCTCCTGTTTGACATCTACTTCTCTGAAGTACAGGCTAACACAAAAGGTCTTTGGCTAATGAAGTTTGCAGATGACTGCAAACTAGGAGCCATAATCGAAGCTCCTAACAATGTGGACATCCTACAATAGGGCCTCACTGAGACAGATGGCTTGTGTCAAAGCCATGGCCTCAAGCTCAATGCCAAAAAGTGCATTGTCATCCTCTTTGGTAAAAACTCTGTACCCATGAACTACCACATAGGTGGTAGTCTATTTAACACCGAAAGTGTGATAAGAGACCTTGGTACACAGGTGGACAGTAGTCTCTCCTTTGATAATCACATTGCCACAGTAGTCAAGAAATCCTTCTACGTGGCACACCTCATCACAAAAGGTTTCTCATTCAGGAAAAAAAAGGTCATTGTTCCCCTCTACTCATCACTCATTAGACCCATTATAGAGTACAATGCCCCTTTCGGTATGTACCTCACGAGACATCTACAACAACTGGAAAGGCTGCAGAAATACCTCACAAAGAGGATTACTGGCCTCAAATAGATGTCTTACGCATACTGTCTCAAAAAACTCCAGCTTTACTCTGTCGCATATCGCCTACTCAAAGGCGATCTCTGCCTAACATACAAAGCTATGTCAAACCCAGAACTGATGGACATGCTCCACTTAAAGAAATCCCAATCCCTCCAAGCTACATACTCTAGGGACCTAAACCTTGTTACCACAATAAACAGAACATGCTGGAGGGAGAGATTTCTGTCCCAGAGACTTCCCATACTCTGGAACAAACTACCTATCTGTATCAAACAAAGCTCCTCATTAGCACTCTTCAAGAAAAATCTTGATGATTGGATGGGAAATAGGAAATTTACCCCGGGGATCACTTCTGTGGCTCTGCTCAACACTGGCACAGGAAAATAAGCCAGGGTACCTTTTTGGCTAGGCTTATATAAGCCCTAGGGCCAATAGCCTAGTACCTACCTATGAACCTGTGTCAGAACTTTTCTACTGTATTATTTTAAGTATTTCTCTGTGATCTCTGAACTCTTGACCAGCACTGTGTAGCAAGAAGCATTGTCTTGTATTTTTTTTTTTATTTATTATTAAACCTTTCAACTGTGGCTGTTTTGTGTAGAGATAATTTATGTTCTAAGAGTACATTGCATGTGTATAGTGATACTGTGTCAAGTCACTCCAAATAAGTCTTGACTGTACGGTTGCACTTGCCATTTGGATAATAATATTGCACAGTATAATTGGACACCCTTTCATAAGGGTCTTTGAGTAGCTGATAAATATTAGATGGGTGGTGGCAGTGATTTCCACCACATAGTCTGGGTAAAAGGGGCACCGCTGGAGAACCTGTTCCAGCCTACTCCAGGAGTGTCTGTGTGATTGTATAAACTCTTATCTCAAAATGTGCATGTGCATGTGTCAGCAACTTGGGCAGGGACAGGAAGCACTGGTTGAACAGAGAGGGTGCTGGAGGTTTTAGCTTGCCCACTAGGCTGAGATCTGGACCCTATAGCTGTGCCATTGGGGAGTTTTATTGGGGACCTGGAGAGAAAGGAAGAAACGAACCCAGATTGACTGTGATCTTTGTGTGCTCTTAAGGGAAATTGTACTTTACTGTATGTGTATTTATTATCCTTTCCCTATATGGACGCCCCTCACTGGTGTTAGTGGTGAGGACTGAGGATCCTTGATTGCTGGGCCAGTGAACGGGCATCACATATTAATTGTTTGGCAGTGATAGGATATCCATACCACATATTAATTGGTTGGCAAATACTAATTGGCTTGTAGTGGTGTGGGTAGAATAAATTCCTGTAGCTTGTGTACAGTGATCACCGAAGGTGTTTTGTACTCTAAATCAGCCACGCAGTGAATATTCAGAGTTCAGATCACAATTGTTTTATTTCTTTTGTTAGCTTAGTTAGTCAGGGAGAGCAGGCAGCATGTCAGCAGAGGAGTACGGAAAGCTGACAAGGAGCCAGCTGGCTGAGATGTGCCAGGCAAGGGGACTGGTTCATGGAAACCTGACTAAGGCAGACATGATTGCAGCTTTGGTCACAGCTGCATCAGAAAACAGCAACCTGGAGGACGATCAGACTGGCAGTGGAGATGTACCACCCTCAGAGAATGGACAGCTCAACCTTTCTGCAGAGGACTTAAGAATCCATCTGGAGCTAAAGAGACTTGGGTTGGAGGCCAGGCATTTGGAAATAGAAGCAGCTGAGAGGCGGAGACATCTGCAGGCTGAGGAGAATGTGAAACTGCTATGCCTGGAAGGTGAGGAAAAGGAGAGGCTGAGGCAGCATGAGAAGGAGATGCTGTCTCTTTGCCAGAATCCTGGAGGTAATGGGGAAGGGAGTAACTGGACCCCAGAAGCAAAAAAGGTCAGTAAATTTTTAGGGGGATAATTTTGATAGTTTCATTCATATGTTTGAGAGGGTATGTAAATAGTATGATGTTGACCAAAGGCTTTGGGTACGGTTCCTGACCCCCTTACTCCATGGTAACGCTTTAACTGTTATCTAAAATGTCTGACGCTGACTGTTTTAATTATACTGCTGTTAAGAATCACTTGTTAGAATGTTTTAAGCTAACACCTGAAACATATAGGGAAATGTTTTGTGAGCATAGACACAAGGCAGATGAAAGTGTGTGTGAATAATCTGCTGAACTGAGCACTTATTTTTATAGGTGGGTGAGAGGATGTCAGGTCACCACTTTTGAAGAGCTGGCAGACCTTTTGATGAGGGAACAAGCCCTTAGCACTTTGCCGGAGGACATGCGGATCTAGTTAACTGATAGACAATGTGATACTTCAGATGAGTTGGGGAAGAAGGAAGACCTATACCTAGCAAGCAGTGCATCCCTGCACAGGAAAGGGACCCACAGTACTGCTCATGGGACTAAAGGAACCCATGGTGGGCAGCACAGACTGCCCAACAGAATCTGCCAGTAGCAGGGGAAGCCACTAGTCCAGGTACACATCCAGGACCTAGGGATAAATGTTTTGAATGCAACCAGTGGGGCCATGTGGCATACAGATGTCCACGAAGGCAAGGTGGGAAGCGAAAGGTGAGAGAGCCAGTAAGTGGGAAAGACAAAATGCCAATAGTAAGTTGTCTTGAGACTACAGGGGTACCAAACTACCATCCTGCAGATGTCCTGATAGTGAAGGATTTGGATGAGGCAGTACCATGTGCTTATGCAGTTACACGCAGTCAGGCTAGGAGACAAGCATGTGAGTCTGGTAACCTGGGAGAGACCCAGACAGACTGCATACTTGCAGCCAGGACTGGTGAGGTGGTTACTTCAGGGAGGGAGCTTCTCTGTAGCATTGAGACTGAAGGTGAGCCACAGCTGCTTTTGGGTACTTGGACAGAGTGACTGCAAAGGTAGAAGTGAGTAGTAGTACCCAGGCTGACAGTGAGGCACCACTGTCAGAGGATGCCAGACTTCCTGTGGAAGGGGAGCTTAGAAGGGTTACAAAGAGATAGTTGAGACAGGCTCAGACCCTGCATTGCAAGGCCTGAGGCAGGTAGCTAGTAAGGCACCTGATTCTCAAGGGGAAGGGGGATTCTGTATACTGAGACAAAGGGTTACTGTATAGAGAGGGGACCCCTGAGGGAGGGCTAGAAGGTGAGAGGGTAAAGCAGTTGGTAGTGCCTAGAGCCTCCCATCTGGCCCTTCTAGCCATAGCCCATGATATTCCCTTTGCAGGTCATATGGGCATAAAATGTACAAAGAGACATATTATGCAGAACTTCTGTTGGCCTGGAATTTCCAGAGATGCAGGACCTGTGAGCAGTATAAAAAGGTAGGCAAAGCAGGAGACAAGGTGAGAGCTCCTTTGATGCCTTTGTCTGTGATTGAGGAGCCATTTCAAAGGGTAGCTATGGATATTGTGGGGCCTCTGAGTATCCCAAGTTCCACAGGGAAAAAGCATATCCTACTGGTAGTGGATTATGCTACATGGTACCCTAAGGCAGTGGTTCTATCCTCTGTTGAGGCAAAAAAGGTGACAAATGCTTTGTTAGAGGTTTTCAGCAGGGTTGGTTCCCCAAACGAAATACTGACTGACAGAGGTGCCAATTTCATGTCAGTCCTACTGGAAGTGGAAGTTGTCTGTGGAAGTACTGTGGGGTGAGGCACCTGAAGACCACCCCTACCATACCCAGACTAATAAATGGTCTGGTTGAGAGGTTAAACTCTACAACCAAGTCCATCCTATGGTTATTTGCAGACCATTTTAAGAGGGAGTGGGACAAATATTTGCCCCATCTGTTGTTTGCTTACAGAGAGGTTCCCCAGGAATCCACAGGTTTTTCACCCTTTGAGTTGTTGTATGGGCATAGGGTGAAGGGACCTCTAGATTTAATTCATGATGAGTGGGAAGGTGAGTGTGAACCTCACAAGGAGACTGTTGTGGCATATGTCTTAAACCTCAGGACACGGCTCAGGGAACTCATGGGCTTGGCCCAGGAGAACCTGGCAGAAGACCAACAACAGAAAAATTGTGATATGGCAGGAATGCTCGAGCTAGAGAGTATGCTATGGGGCAGCAGGTAATGGTTCTCATTCCTGTCAGACACAACAAGCTGCAAGCAGCTTGGGAGGGACCCTAGAAGGTGATAAGAAAGGTAAGTGATGTTAACTACATGGTAAAACTGCTAGGCAGAAGGCAGGGGCACAAATTGTACCATGTTAACATGATGAAACCTTACCATGATAGGGAGGCCCTTGTGCTGAGCATTTGCAGTGGATTGCAGGAGGAGTCTGAGGGAGATTTGGTGACTGATCTCCTCAGTGAGGCTCAGACTGACACCTCAGTGGAAGGGGTAGCAATGTCCCAGCAGCTATCTCCTACCCAAGTTTGAGAAATCCAAGCAGTGTTACAGGAGTTTGGGGACATGTTCACTGGGAAACCAGGGTGCACCTACCTGGTGCAGCACCAGGTGGATACAGGACCCCAAAGGCCTATTAGACAGGCCCCTTATAGGGTGCATGAGAGAGTCAAACAGACTCTGAGGAAGGAGCTACAGGAGATGTTGAAACTAGGGGTGATTCAAGAATCCAACTGTCCCTGAGCCTCCCCATTGGTGCTGGTGCCAAAGAAGGATGGCAGCACCAGGTTCTGTGTGGACTACTGGAAAGTAAATAGTCACACAGAGTCAGATGTTTATCCTACACCTAGGACAGATGAGGCCCTACAGCAGCTGAGTGGGGCTAAATCTTACAACCATTGATCTTACCAAGGGTTACTGGCAGGCGCCCTTGGCTCCCAGTGCTAAAGAGAAGTCAGCCTTTATGACTCCTTTTGGCTTGTATGAGTTCACAAAGATGTCCTTTGGGATGAAAAATGCCCCAGTGACTTTCCAGAGGCTGGTAGATCATATCCTAGCAGGAGCAGGAGGGTTGCCCTTGCTTACCTAGATGATATTACCATCTACAGCCATTCCTGGCAAGAGCACCTTCAACATGTCATGGAGGTGCTGGGCAGACTACAGATGGCAGGGTTGACCATTAAGCCCAGCAAATGTCAGGTGGGTATAGCAGAGGTCTCATACCTGGGACATAAAGTGGGGAGCGGTAAGATCAGGCCAGAAACTGCCAAAGTAGAAGCCATTCAGGCATGGCCTGCACCTGCTACCAAAAAGGAGATGAGGGCATTCTTAGGGACAGCAGGGCACTACAGAAAGTTTGTCTCCAGTTATAGTACCATAGCTGCTCCCCTCACAGACCCGACGAGGAAGAACAGGCCAGATAAGGTAGTGTGCACCCCAGCATGTGAGCAGGCATTCCAGGAACTTACGGAAGCTTTGGGAGGACCCCCTGTGTTAGCCAGTCTAGATTACAGCAAATAATTTGTTGTGCAGATGGATGCTTTGAACCATGGGGTGGGGACTGTACTTAGCCAGATTTCTTCAGCAGGAAAGAGCACCCAGTCGTTTATCTCAATCATAGACTCCAACCCAGGGAGGAATGCTATACAGCTGTAGAAAGGAATGTCTAGCCATAGTATGGGCACTACAGAAACTTCAACCTTATCTGTATGGAAGAAAATTCACCGTAGTGACAGATCACAACCCACCTAACATGGTTACACAGAGCCAGCCAGCAAAATGCCAAGTTGCTAAGATGGAGCCTAGGGTTGCAAGCATTTGATATGTCAGTGCAGCACCGCAGTGGGATTAGCAATGCCAATGCAGATGGGCTCTCAAGACAGAGAATGGGGTAAGGTATACTCAGATAGACCTAACCCTCTCAAGCAATGTTTCTCAAGGGTCACTTGAAGAACTAGTTTGCTTTCCCCAGGAGGGGGGAGATGTGTGAAGATAGGTGAAGGCTGCCAACCTAGCCAGACAGAATTTTGTAGATAATTCTGTCATTTGTAAATATTAATATAAGTCACAGGCTTGTTCTCTTAAATGGGAAAAAATGTTGTTAAATGTGGAACTGCAAAAATGTAACAACAGCGCGCTCTGCTGTAACAAAGCTGATAATCAAGCATTTCATGACTGTCTTTGATCTCAGGGGTTGGAGCCGATATGTCTGGATGAAGGAATTCTGGCTATTGTTTTGAGGTCAGAGTTAGTGGCTAAAGTTTGCATGTATAATTTCTTTTACTGCTTTGGTTCCTGACCAGCTGCAGGATCAAAAGGGCTATTAACTTCTGACAGTCTGTTAGCTTGGGAACCAGAAAGAAATTATGTAATCTGAAATGAATCCGTGGTACTGTGTTATCACTTTAAGGACATCAAGAATGAGAGCATTAGGGCATTTGTCTTGAGAACATCCAACTCGCCACTCTGCCTGTGTCTATATGTAAGTAGGATTTTAGAACTGTGTTTTCTCTTAGAAATAGCTAGGAATTAGGAAGATTAGACTAAGTGTTTTTCTGTGTTGATATCAGAACTTTTCTACTGTGTTAAGTATTTCTCTGTGATCTCTGAACTCTTGACTAGCACTATGTAGTAAAAAGTATTTGTCTTGTATTTTTTTATTTATTATTAAATATTTTTCAACATTTCAACTGTGGCTGTTTTGTGTAGAGATAATTTAAGCTCTAAGAGTACATTGCATGTATATAGTGCCAAGTCACTCCAAATAAATCTTGACTGTTTGGTTGCACTTACCATTTGGATAATAATAATGCATAATATAATTGGACACCCTTTCATAAGGGCCTTTGAGTAGCTGATAAATATTAGCTGGGTGATGGCAGTAGTTTCTACTGTATAGTCTGGGTAAAAAGGGCACAGCTGGAGAACCTGTGCCAGCCTTCCCTAGGAGTGTCTGTGTGGTTGTATGAATTCTTATCTCAAAGTGTGTGTGTGTCAGCTACTTGGGCAGGGACACAAAGCACTGGTTGAACAGAGAGGGTGCTGGAGGTTTTAGCTTGCCCACTAGGCTGAGATCTGGACCCTATAGCTGTGCCAGTGGGGAGTCTTATTGGGGACCTGGAGAGAAAGGGAGAAACCAGCCCCAGACTGATTGTGATCTCTGTGTGCTCTTAAGGGAAATTGTACTTTACTGTGTGTGTATTTATTATCCTTTTCCTATATGGATGCCCCTCACTGGTGTTAGTGGTGAGGATCGAGGCTCTTGATTGCTGGGCCAGTGCATGGGTGTCACAGCTGCCAAGAAAAGCAATTACTAGAAAATTTAAATCAAAATCTAAACCAAATGTAAATGAAATATGGAATGTTATAAAATGAGATGGATCTTTAGAAAATGGATGGATTAAATTGCATAGGAATAAAAGTAATTTGTGGAAATAATACATGCAGAATAATTTTCAGCAGAAGGGGTGAAATTTCATGGAAGATGGGACTTGATCAATTTATAAAATGTTTGGGTAAATGACCTTCTACTAGGGCTGCTAGTTTGAATATGGCTCCACTGAAAATGCCTACCTGAGAAAGAACACAAGGCTCAGTGGGGGTGAGGAGTTTATTAGGAGTAGATATAGTCCTACCGCTGGACAACAATCAACTGGTATAAAAAAGAGGGAAAAATAAAAAAAATATCTTCCACCTCCTTGGAAGGACTATGGGACAAGAAGATAAGAGGTTTCAGTTATCAACCTAAGAATAACAAAGTGGGAGGGGAGAAACAACTCTCCATCAAAGGCTAAAGTAGCAAAAAGTAGTGAATAAAACTAATTAAAAGCACAGCTTTGTGTATTTTATGTATTTAAATAAGGAAAACTAGGAGTCCTTACTGATGAAAACTGGTACTGGCTTTCTTTTTTGTTTTCTCCCTTTTTCATAATCATCATCATCATCAACCACATTTTTTTCTACATGGGGTCGGGGTATTGTGTCACCTGCCACCTGTCTCGATTCAGTGCCACTCTCCTACTTTGACAGTCAAGCCTGACTGTCATAGGTCTTCTCTCACACAGTCCATCTACCTCCTTCCTGGATTCACTTATTTTCTCTTGCTTTGTTCCTCATCCTCATCATCATCAACCCCCCTTTCTCATTTCCTACATAGTTTTGGGGTATTGAGTCAACTGTCACCATCTCTCTCAATTCAATAAGACTCTCCTATCTTCTTTGACAGTCATGCTTCTTCTAGCATCTCTTTGCTTGATACATTCATTTCCACTTGCTTCTTCCCGTCTGTCCCAAATATTCTTCACTAGACTGTCTTCTGCTTTTCTGCACATGTGCCCAAACTACTGTAGCCTGTTCTCTCTGACCTTCCCTGTAAGTGGAGCTACTCTGGCTTCTGCTCTAAAGCCCTCATTTCTTTGTCTATCCCACATTGTTTATTCTACACAGTCTCAGGCACTTCACCTCCATCACCTCTAGCTTCCTCAGCTGCACTGGCTTTACTGCCCCAGTTTCTATACCATACAGTAGTACTGGTCACACAAGTGCTTTGTACACCTTAATTTTCAGCTTCTTTGGCATTCATCTGTCACACACAACCCCTGACACTCTGTGCCAGTTGGCTGCAGACTCTCTGATAGTAGGTTTGACCTCTTCATTCAGACTTCCCTTCTCTACAACTTCTCCCGGATACTTGAAGCTGTTAACCTGTTCCACTAGCTTTCCTTTTTTCTCAGTTTTCAGCTTCTTTTGATTTCCCACATTGCTGGTATGACAACTGTCTTATCTCAGTTTGTTGCCGTGGCACCTGTTTTATCTGCACTCTGCTTCATCCCCATGCCTTCAGCTTTGCATTCCATTCAATAGAAGTTACTATTCAGAGTCTGTTTTCAAAGCCACATTGTCTGCATACAGGTCCCATCGGACCTGTTTGTTAATGTAATACATCACCAGTATGAACAGCATAACCCTGGTGCACATGCACTCCCAATGGGAGCCCTTCTGTGAGTAAAAACACTGTCTGCACATGTGTCATTGAATCCTTGTACAGAGGCTGAAATAATTCTACCAGTGTTTCCAGGACTTTGGACCATGACATGAATGCTCAAACCAGCATTTTTGGGGCCTTGTCATATGACTTCTCCAAGTCTAGGAGTGCCCAGCTGGCCTCTTTCCTCATTGCTAGCTTCTTCTCGACTGTCTCACTTGAAGTATCAGGTCAGTTGTGCGACATTCTGATTTAAATCTGAACTGCTTATCTTCCATCTTACTTTCTACTACTCTGCTTTACTCCCTCTGGCACTTTCATGCAGTGTAACAGGAGTTTGATATCTCTTTACTGCCCATGGGTGTGAATACCACATTTATTCTTGAATATGGCACTAGAATGCTTATTCTCCATTCATATGGGATATGTCTATCTCTCCATACTGCTATGTGTGTCTTCTGGAGCTATATCCCCCCTACTCACTCAACATCTTAATTAGTGTATTTTATTTATCCTTTTTGACCTGGTTAGTCCCACTAGGCTAGTAGCCTCTTTTCATGGACTTCTTCAGCCTCTTCACATAAACACAGCCAGTACAATGGCTCC
Organism: Protopterus annectens; assembly: GCF_019279795.1. Classification (NCBI taxonomy): domain Eukaryota; kingdom Metazoa; phylum Chordata; order Ceratodontiformes; family Protopteridae; genus Protopterus; species Protopterus annectens. The sequence continues at coordinate 432,241,189 of NC_056740.1, read as the reverse complement.
CTTTATTCTTCAAATATGGTTCATACAGCCATACATATTACTACTGTATTTCACATTTATAACACCTTATTGAAATCAGCTTTAAATAAAGCTCCTAAACTATAATCCATATTTTTCTTTCTTAGAATTTTGTGCTTCACCTCCATGAATTTACTACCCTTTACCCTTTCATGGGTTATTTAGAAGAGGTTTACATATTATGTAATGAGGGATGTAGAGCTAAGAAGCATATAGTCTGCTTCCAATTTCTAGATGATATTTAACTAGTTTGGAAAGGGAGTGTTTGTGAATTAAACACGTTCATCATATTGATCACTGCTGCAATAGCCTTAGCTTTATGGGTTATATCCTGCACAGGATATAACAGCCAACCAGCTTCCAATGTCTCAGGGTACATTCTATATGCCCAAACCATCAGTCAGCCTGAGCTGAGCTGACTAAAAAAATAGGTTTGGGTGCCAAGCCCTTCAGAGCTTTCCTGCCACCAAAGGGTATGCTCCTCTAAGGCTTTCAATGATAGGTGATCAGTTTGTGCTGTTCCTTTGCTGGGAACATAAGTTCCATTTGCGAAAAATTGTTCTGATAAAAAATGTTTATTAACATTTTCCCATTCAGGAAAGTAATTTTAAAGCTTGGAATCCGTGTTTTAATAGACTGACACAAAACTGTATTGTACTGTTAAATGAGAGTGTTCTTTTTTTCCTGTCAGTGTTTAAAAGTTGTTTAAAGTAATTGAAAAACATTTTTGTGGAGAATATTGTATTTATTTTACTTTTGGGAGCTGGCAAAGTGTTTTGTACTGTATTTTACATGAAAAAGTGACATTTAAAGGCTTTTAAGTTTTACTGGCTTTTGCTGCTTGTTTTCACACAGAAAGAGGCAATGATTTTAACTTGACCAGGGAACAAGCAGTTGGTCCTATGATTGGTCCTTCTTCCAGCCTCAAAAAGAAAAAGTTAGGCAAACAGCCTTTGACATCACAGCAATCTAGCATTTACCTCAGCCACAGGTGGGTGACTCTGCTATGGCTGTTTGTTGTATCTGACACCACTCATCTTTTACCCCAGATCCCCTGGTGTAGCACCTACAGCCACTATGGACCAGTGTTTAGCCACTTTCTCTATGACTGTTGGGGTCCCCTCAGTGGGCAAGTGAGAGACACTCTTGTCAGCCCTGGGAGAGGCAACAGGGAAGGCTTCCCTGTTTTGTCAGAATGGTGTGCAGATTCCCGGGGAAGCTGCTGCTGCTGCCATTAATAACACTGTTGGCCCATGTTGTGCCTCACCACCAGCCCAGCAATCAAGGAGCCTCAATACTTACCACTGGCAACAATGGGGGACTTACATTGAGAGGGTGACAGGTACACACATAGTATTTCCAGATACAGCACTCTGCATCAAGTTCAATTTTCCTTAAGAGCACACAGACACCACAGTCAGTCTGGGGCTGGTTTCTCCCTCTTTCTCCAGATCCATAATAAGACTCCCAACTGGCACAGCTATAGGGTTGAGATCTCAGCTGAGTGGCCAAGCCAAGACCTTCAGCACCCTCTCTGTCCAACCAGTGCTTTGCATCCCTGCCCAAGTAGCTCACACACACGCACACACACACACACACACACACACACACACACACACACACACACACACACACACACACACACACACACACACACACACACACACTCACACACACACACACACACACACACACACACACACACACACACACACACACACACACACACACACACACAAAGGAAAGGCTGGCACAGGTTTACTAGCTATGCCCTCTTCTGCCCAGACTATAACATAGTTATTACTCACACCAGCCAGCTCTTTATCTGCTACTTTAAGGCCCTTAACAAAGGGTGTCCAATCTTACTGTGTAATTTTACTATCAATAGAAATTGTAGTTTGACCAAGAGCAAGGCTATTAGGAGTGGCCTACACATTGTCACCAAATAAATATGCAAGTACTCTCAGAACTTAAATATGTCTCTACACAGATCAGCTACAAAGAAATGTTTAAATATATATTTAATAATAAATAATAAAAGAACAAGAAAATACTCCGTATATATTTACAGTGATAGAATTTGAAATCACAGGAAATGTTTACAACGCTATTGCAGAACAGTCTCAAATAAATAAAGAAAAATATCTAAGCTAAGCTTTGCTACATTCCTGACTATGCCTAAGATAATTATACTATACCCTAGTACACTTAGTTAATTAGAGCAGATGTGTGGTGAATAGATCTTGTCAGGTCCAAGGCAGAATACAGAATGCACTGTCTCTTTCAGTGAGTTCTTAAATTAATATATCGAATATTACTGCTGGGATAGCTTGCAGAATGACATACTTTCTTCTAATCTGACTCTATCCCAGGTAAACCCCCCACTGCTGAAAACTAGTATTATTTAGTATCTACCTGCAAAAATACATGCACAAGGACCTTTCCTCAGATCTTGGTACTTGCTGTAAGTCATAACACAATTAAACACTTCCAAGACAATACAGAAAGTTCCCTAGTATGAGACATTGTTTCTGTTATTGCACTGAAACTGAAAGATAGCATCATTCTATAGCCTGGCTATAAAATATTTTAATGCCAGCTATTTTTCTGAAGTTAACCTTCTGTATTCCAGTTTCCACTGTTAAAATATAGAGATCTAAACAGTTACAACAGTGCAGGTACATTTCTGTTCTATTCCAGTAGGCCATGCTGTGGTTATATTTAAGCACTTTGCAAAAACCTTTTCAAGACACACTACCAGCAGTTTGATATACACCTGGCATACAGTTCTAGTACATTTGTAACACAAGTACCTTATATAAATCATGTTGATATTCACAACTCACTCAACCATTTACAAAATTTCAGACAGCTGTGCTGGCAGTATCTCTCTTTGTCACACTTCTATACAAATCATGTTGATATTCACAAATGACATATAATTATTTACAAAATTACAGATAGCTGGGCTGGCAGTACCTCCCTTCATGACAGTCCCATTTCCCTATCAAAAAGAAACATAAAGCTTAACATGTCTCTATTCCTCCTCAAATTTATTTAGACAGGAGTAGTTTATTGGGTCTGGATCAGGGTTTAATTCAGGCTATTGATCCTTCTTACAAAGTAGTTTCTGGTAAAAGAAAGAGGAATACCTTTTTTTCCTGAAGAGATTTAAGATTTTGAATGTGGACAGGAAAAGGAAGGGAAAAACAGGGCTCTTGTCTTTAGATTTCTGATTCAGACTTAGAGAAGAAATTATTTTCTAATTCTCCTTGTGGGGGGTTCCCTTTCTCTGAGACTTTTTCCAGAATATGCCGCTGTTTTTAGTGGGAGAACACTGAGGTTTTTCAGTCCCTCAAAAAAAAAAAATGGGCTATTACAGAAGGAATTTCCAGAATATTCACCCTTTCCTCCAATTATGTCACCGTTGGAGGATGTGTGTGTTACTGTCTGCAGTTTTCCTGATAGTCAGCCAACTGCCCCTAAAAAGAAAAATAGGATATATAAAGTCCCCTCAGTCTTTTAAGTTTTTATACACTATTCCCAAACCTGACCCAGCAGCTACAGCTTTAGTTGATCCCACTGCTGCTAAGCATTACTTAATTCCAATCCTACTCTTTCTGATAAAGATGGGAAATGACTGATAAGTATGTGAAAAAGTGTATGCTTCTGCAACTTTGATTTTCAGAATTTTGAATTATCAGGCTCATGTGTTACAGTTTACTATAACTAATAAAACCAAAAAAACACTGGAACCACACTGAAAGGATGACAACTAGGAAAAATCTTTTAGTGTAATAAAACATTTAATAAGTTGCTATTCATCTGAAGACTTCATCAGAAAATAGCCAATCATAAAAAACACAATGATTGTACCCAAAGGTCAAGGTGAAACCATCTAATCACATCTAAATCAATTAAATCATTAAATGAATCAATTAACACCAGTTATGTACTTACCATAACTTGGCATCTGTGTTATCTTGTTTCATTATTCCTCACAAATGGGTCTTGGATCCGATGTCAGATCTGATCTGGCACTTCACAGACATGGATTCAAGGGTTGAGCTCCTCCCGTACCCATAATTCCCTTCTGCAGTCTAACCCTCAGATCAGGTTTGCTGCAGGAACCCAGTAGAATATTTATATGCCAAGTTTAAACCAAGGGAAAAGTAGCCCAGGAGCCCATGACTCCAGTCTCCTCAGATCTTCCACAGAGAATAGATGGGGGAGGGTGGGTGGGAGGTGATGAGTAATGAAATAGCATAACACAGATGCCAAGTTATGGCAAGTACATAACTGTTGATCTGATGTTATCCATTTCATTAGTTCTCATGAGTGGGTCAGAATCCCCAGCTACCAAAGTATCCTGGGTGGCCCTATGGAAGGATGTGCCTGGGCACTATGGAACCAAAAGATGTTCTGTTCTGGAGACCATATCCACTTTGTAATAAGAAACAAAGGTGTAAGGAGTTGACCAAGTGGCTGCAGTACAGATGTCATCTATGGACACCCTCACAGAGAAGGCTGACAAAGTAGCAACCAACCTAACAGAGTCAGCCTTAGGTGGACGAGGTAACTCCAACTTCCTGAGAGAATAAACAATAGAAATACAGTTTGAAATCCATTTAGAAATAGAAACCTTAGACACTGCCTGACCATGTCTGTTCAAGGAGAAGGCTCCAAACAACTGATCAGATTACTGAAAGATTTAGTCCTGTGAAAGTAAAATCCTAACTGTCTATGTACATCCAGAGTATGGAGGAGATATTCACCTTTGTTAGAATAATTTGGTAAAAAGACAGGTAACTGAATAGACTGGTTGATATTATTTTTGGTTGCTACCTTGGGCATGAAGGAAGGATTAGTTCTCAAGGCCACCCTGTCCTTATGAAAAATTATATATGATGGTTTGGACAACAAAGGCTGTAATTCCACGACCCTCTTAGCCAAAGTTATGGCCACCAGAAATGCTGTCTTCCAGGACAGGAATTTAATATCACAGGAATGAGCTGGCTCAAATGGACTTTGAGTGAAAATCTGCAATATCATAGTCAAATCCCAAGGAGGAGAAGGATCTTTGACTGGGGGCCTGAGGAGAAAAATACCTTTCATGAAGGTCTTACAAAATCTGGAGGAAAAGTTTGGCCCCCTATTAACATGAAAATTAGAAATGGCCACCAACTGCAGTTTTATGGTAGAGAAACTGGCACCTTCTTGATAATGTCATGATAAAAACAGAAGAATATCCAAAACTGGAGCCAAGAAATGGTCAAGATTCCTTTCTGCAGCTCAAAAGGAAAACGTTTCCACTTATTGTTATAGAATTTTGAGTTGACGGTTTCTGAGAGGCTAGAATAATTGTCCTGACAGGGGAAGCCAGCCTGGACTCTCTTAGTATCATGGGAAGTGTGGAAATCATGCAGTTAGATAAAGGGATTGAAGGTTCAGAGCTTGCAATTCCAAGGGGTGAGAGATGAGATCCAGTATCTATGGCAGAGACTTCAGATGAGACCGTAGGAAGGGGAACCACACCTGATGAGGCCAGAAAGAGGCAATGAGGATCATGGAACACTTCAGCCTGTGGGCTTTATGCAGTACCTTGGGAATCAACTGGATAAGTGGATATGCATAAAGGAGACCCAGAGGCCAGTCGTGCACTAGAGCATCCCTCAAGGACTGCCCCTCTGGGATAATCAGGGCAAAGTACCTGTTGTATTTGTTGTTCATTGGAGATGCAAAGAGGTCACAGCAAGGCTGGCCCATTGGCTGAATATCTGAGACGCCACTGATGGATTCAAGAACCACTTGTGCAGGCTCAGAATGGGCCTATTGAGTCTGTCTGCCAACATGTTGGACTCCCTGGGTATGTGCATTGCAAGAAGAAAGCAACTGTAAGAAATTGCCCATTCCCACACTCTCATGGCCTCTCTGCACAGTGGATAAGAACATGTTCCCCCCTGCTTGTTGATGTACCAGATCACTGACATGTTGTCTGCATGAATTGCAATTGTCCTCAAAGAAAGGCAATCCTTAAGGGCTTGCAACATCAAGAGGACTGCTCTCATCTCTAGGGCGTTTATGTGCAACTTGGTCTCTGTACGGACCATTCTGTCCTGAAAATGCCCTTTCTCCCTAGCAGGGAAGCATCCGTGGTCACTGTGGCCATGGGAGGGGGAAGAGAAAAGGGTCTGTCTCGGAAGAGATCCTCTCAAAGAAGCCACGACTGTAGATGTCATCTGCAAATGGGTGTCAATGGGATTGGCATAGACACTGGATGATAAAAAATGGACCATTGGACTGCTAGCATCCACTGAAGTACTTGCATGTAATACCTCACCAGCGGTACAAGGAGGATAGCTGATGACATGGACCCCAGGGCATTGAGAATGAGATGTGCCTGCTGTGACAGGACCTCTAGAATGGCCCCGACCTGATGCTTGATCAGGTCCACTCTTTGAGGGGGCAAAGCTGTAATTTCTTTCACTATGATGAGTTGGGTCCCTAAAAATTCCAGACTTTGCACATGAGTCAGTTTCGACTTGGCTACAGTGACTGTAATGCCTAACTTGCAGAAGGTCTGCAAAAGGCACTGCATTGTTAATGTTAGTTGATGCCTTGTGGGCAGAGTGAGGAGCCAATCATCCAGGTATGGAAAGATCCAGAATCCCTGCAGTCTCAGGTGAGCTGCTACCACTGCCAATCATTTGGTAAATAACAGGGGGGGGGGCTGTGTGAGTCCAGAGGGCAAGGCTCTGAATTAAAAATGATTGGCTCCCAGCCAGAAGTGCAGATGCCTCCTGGAGTGTCTGTCTATCATGACATGAGGTCTATGGAGCACATCCACTCATCCTTCTGCAACAGCAGCAGCATGATGGACTGAACAGTAACCATCTGAAACATTGACTTCTTGACAAACAGATTCAACTTGCTGAGGTCCAAAATCGGACGATGGTCACCAGTCTTTTCTGGCACCAAAAAGAAGTGAGAATAAGTTTTTATTTTTATTCATTTTACATTTGTTTACCGGAAGAGTCCGAATGGGCATAAAACCCTTTTTCAGTGGAAGCCTGAAGAGAAAAGCTCCATTATTAGTAGACTATTATGTTAATAAAAAGAAAATCGTATAATACAACAAAGAAAAAAATAGTAACAGACATGCATAACGGTAAAAAAGACTAAGTTCCAGACACTCTTTGTCATGCTGGGACCTCCTGGGTAGCTCTTTTTTCTAGAAGCTTTAGAACTTCTCTCTGGAGTGTCCTGGAAGGAACCCTGTGACTTTTGGAGCAAATGTTTCTTACCTCCCCACTGGTTCTTGGAAAAAGACTTTTGGGGGGTACAAAACTTGATCCCCACCACCGACAGTCTTCCCTTCCTGCTCACTGTGAGTCAAAGTTTCCTTGACTGATGGTCCAAAAAGTGAGGAGCCATCAAAGAGGCATTCATGAAAGATGCCTTGAAGGGTTCCATGAACCTGCACAACTGCATCCACACATGATACCTCAAGGCAATGCCTGCACTGGCTGCTTGAGAGGTACCCTCAGCAGCATTAGAGATCAACCTCGTCGAAGAACTGGCAACAGACAATAGAATGGTGAGCTTGGGAGAGGCCTTCTTGAGGTCCTCTGCAGACATCAACTCTGAAAGAGATTTAGTTAGTTCAATAATCAGGTCATTTTGGAGGCAGGTAAAGTGCACAAAATAATTAAGAGTCTCAGACAAATGTTGCTGAGGCGTAGACTCACTTTCCATATCTGTCGATCACCCGAGACACCCTGTTCAGGGGATGGATGATGGAGATCTGTTTAGCCAGCTCCTTTTTGGTGGCTGCAGTGATCACAGTGGCATTGCCTGGAATGTCTTTGCTCCAATACATCCTACCTGAAGGAGAGCTCAAGAACTTGTCAGCCTTCTTATGGACTGGTTCCATATTGTTAGGTTCCTTCCATGCCCTGCTCGCTATAAGGTCAATGAGCTTGTCCACAGGGGGAACCCAGGAAGTAGACGGGCCCATCCCAAAAGCCTTCAGGAACATGGATTCCTTCAAAGATGAGGGATGGGAAGACCATCCACCTTTCTCTTTTAACAGCTCCAGAATGTGTCCAAAGTAGATGTTGTCAGGCGGAGACCTGGGAGACCTGTCCCACTCATTAAAATCTTTTACCTCCTTGAGGAATTTCATGGCTGAGTCCAAGTACCTCCTCTTGTGCTGTCTCTTCCATGGCACCTCCTCTGTGTGGGGCTCAGATGAAGACTCGGAAGAGAGAGGAACTCCCACGGGCTTGGATGCCACCTGAAGGCTATCTCAGGAGGACTAACCCTGGACAGGATGAATCAGGTTCAGGGCTCAGAATAGTGATGGGCTGGGATGCACCCAATAGAGGGGAAGATGCTGCTTCATACCTGGAGAAAGTCTACTGTGCCACCCAAAAATCTGAAAGACTTGAGGAAACTCCCTCCCCATAGCTGAAACCATATGGGATGAAGGGGCAGGGCTAACCCCGGGTCATGGCTCTCCAGACAGTACAAGCCCCAAGCTGCCAAGAGCCAAGTCCCCCAAATGAAGGGACTGAGCTTACAAGCCTGGACCTGATCCCCTCCCCAGAGATCCAGCACCAACCTCTCAGAGCCAAGACCCGCTCTTATCCAATGGTAATGGGATAGAGCTGGTCAGGGACCCTGACAAAGTAGGCAAAGTATGCATTCCTGGACCCACCAACACCTCTCTCAGCTGAACCAGACTCCTGAAGTTTTAAAACAGGGAGAATCAGAAGGGGTGAAAGCAACCTTGGAGCTGAAGGTCTTGCCAAGCCTTAGCAGTTTGGAGATGACTAGAGACCCATCTCTATCTGGGCCCTAACAAAGCTCCTCATCATCCTATCCATATCCATGGGAAAAAGGGCTCCTGGAAGATCTAGAGGAAGTTGAAGAATGGGTGAATTTAGCTGTGGTAGCAAGCCTGGATCCTGAAGTCACCCTATGATGCTCCCAGTCCAAAGATGATTCTGATGCCTGGGAGCCATGTGCTTTGGATCCTTGGTGGATCCTGAACGAGAGCCTTCAAGAAGTAATGCTGGATCTGAAATCTGTTGAACCACCTTCCTTGGATCTGAGGGAACAGATGGAGCCAAGGAGCACTGAAATACGATAGGATCCAAGAGCCTCCGATCTGAAGACACACTGGAACCTATGGATGGATCCTGAGACTCTGGATCTGAGATGGCCAAAGACAGTTTTGAATCCGGGGATTTCTGATCCAAATGCCTAGGGTGTTTTTGAAACACAGAAGGAGAAGCACCTGGAGAAACAGAAGGGGCTTTCCTCTTGGACTCCTTAAGGCCAGCAGAAGATGGGGACTCAGAGACAAAGGGACTCCCTTGAGCCATGCCATTTATCAACAATTTGTTTCGGCAGTCCACCAGCACTCAAGGGTTGAATACTGCACTTACAGAGCAATCAGCCTCAAGGTGGTCAGCACCCAAACAATAAACACACTTCTTGTGGGCATCAGAATTTGGAATCTTACACCCACAAGAAGAGTACCTCTTAAAACCCATATGTTTGTCTTTCTCAGCCATACCTAGCAGTCTAACACACACACACACACACACACACACACACACACACACACACACACACACACACACACACACACACACACACACACACACACACACACACAAAAAACACTCAAACACAGCAAAAAACCTCTATAACAAAGAAGAGGAGAATTAACACAACTACGTCTAGGAATAAGCCTAACAAGCTAGAAATCAAAAAAGGTGCCAAGCACCGACTAAGGAAGAGAGGTGGATTACCATAAAGGTCTAAAGCCAGTGACAGCTAGAAACAGGAGGGGAGGATAATTAGGGGAAAAAATATTTAAACTTACTAAAAAATAATGCACTTATCTGACAAATTTTTGTAAAAACCAATGAAAGCAGCTCTGAGCCAGGAATTATGTTGTTCCTCCATAAGTGCGGCAAATGAGAGCTGAAGGTTAGAGTACAGAAGGAGATTATGGGAGAGGGAGGAGCTCGAGCCTTGAATCTTTGTCTGTGAAGTGCCAGATCAGATCCGACATTGGATCCAAGATCCAGTTGAGAGGAATAATGAAATCGATAACATCAGATCCAATATTATGACAGAAACGTGAATATAAAAAGAACTTAACTTTACCCTTTACGAAATGGTTAATTTTCTATCAGCTAAAAGCATTTTATATTAATACCATAATTTAAACCAGGTGGATGGTGAGCAGCTAACCTAATTTGCTGCTCAGTTTCTCACTTTTCCACCTGATTTTTAAAATGACCACCATGCATATCTTTTTTTTTATTAAGTCTAAAATGGTAAACATAAACTTCTTATACATGGGACATATAACTGAATGTCTATACAAAGCAATAAAATCTACCTGGAATTTTAATATTATAAGCCATCTGTTCAAGAGCTGTATATGGTCCTTCATGGATATACCTACAAATGTTTCAGCTATCACCTTTAAAAGTTCCAAAACTCTTAGAAGTATAAGGTGGTGCAAATGTTGTACTGTCATGTTCTAATAAATCTTTAATATTGACATGTTTCTTGTAAACAAAATGTGGAGAGTCACCCAATACTTTAACTAAGTCATCATTACCCATGATAACCTTCCAGTTACTACTAATGATATTCTTAATGGCAGCACTATCCACTGTTATATCTCTGCAGTATCTAGGTATGTTATCTATCTGTTAGATAGTGGCTCACTAGAATTAACCATCTTTTTAATAAATCCATTTAATAATGTAGGTGGAAATTCCACAGTCCCTTTTCTGCAAATTTTATCTGCCATTTTTTTTCTAATAAGTCAACTGAATGACCTCCGGAAATAAATAACTGGGTAATGAAATCATCTTTTACTTCAAAATCACTGTCTTGGCTTGCCATTCACGAATCTCTAATAAATTGACTACGTGGAATATTTTTCTTAATATAACCTGGATGATTACTCTGATAACCACAGGATCTGAGGGCATTTTGGAATACCAAAGATCCATAAAAGCATCACCAATCCCCCTCTTAGATTGATAGTATCTGCTTCAGGTGGTAGTACAGAGGGGATTTAATTGTATTTAGAGTGCATCTTTAATCCCCTGGTTCAGCAGTTGGCTTCTTATATCTGTGATTCATGGGACATTTTAAGCACCTTTGGAATATTTCAATTGGGCAATTCTTATTATGGCGATTCTTATCACATGCTCACAGTGGATATTGTATCTTTATTTACCACTGTTCCCCAAGTTGAAGGGGTTGAGTTTATTAGATGTTTTTTTTAATAAATATACTTCTATAGACAATAATTCCATCAATGTATATTTCTCCCTTTTAGAGATATTATTGGAAAATAATTATTTTATTTTTAATAAAAATATATTACAAAGAAAATAAGGGTGTTGCAATGGGGGCCCTGTAGTCCCTGCTTTCACAAACCTAGTTGTAGGCTGATAGGAGTTGGAAATTTTACCTATGTCGAAATATTTTTCTAATATCGTATTTATTGTTGATTCGTAGATGATTTATTTTTTAATAAGAGTGAATGTTTTAACCATTCAAAATTCATGAATGATCTTAACAGTTGCATTGTTTTTTCTGAAATTCACACTGGGAGACTATGGACAAAAAAAAAAGTTATGTACTCACCATAATGTTCCATCTGTATTGTTGATTTTCCTTTCTCCTCACATATGGGGTTTAGATCTGATGTTTCAGATCTGACTCGGCTGTTACAATACACATAGCATCCAAAAAGCTCTTGGGCACCTCCCCTTACCCATAATGCATCATTCCCCATTACCTTAGATTTTGTTTGCTAAGACCATCTTAGAAGGAGCATATAAAGAGAAACTCACATAAAAATGACCATAGAAAGATCATTCCTGGAATATGGAGAAACATAGCTAATCTACCAGTCTTGGACTTCCTGCTCTACCAGGAGCAAGAGCCAGGGGCTTGATGGAAGGGGATGTGAGGACAAAAGAGAACTGACGTGTGTTGCTACATGAAAGTAGTTTGAAGAGATCATCCATTGCCACATGTGGAGCTCATCTTGATATAGGGGGTATGATCTGTTTCATCCCTGTTTGTTTATGTACCAGACCACAGACATGTTGTCTGATTGAATTGCCATCATTCCCAGTGGAAGAGCATTCTGAAAGGTTGCAATGCTAGAAGCGCTGCTGGACTCTCCAGGACATTTATGTGTAAATTGGCCTCGTTGGCATTCCAGGTGCCATGAACCATCTTCCCTAAATAATGATCCACCCTATCTAGATAGTATCTGTTGTCACTATGGCCTGAGGCTGTGGGAGGAAAAAAGGATAGCCTTCTGTCAGTTGAGGGGATTGAATCTACCAGGAGAGATCCTTTTTACAGGTGTCTGTAATGAAAATCTGGTATGACATAGGTTGGTGGAGAATTGACCACTGTGCAGCTAGTAGCCATTGTAGTATTTGCATGTGAAACCTCACTAATGGAACCAAGACAATAGCTGCAGCCATCGATCCTAGAACCTGTAGGATGTAACGGGTGACTATCATCCTGTTTTGAAGCAGCTTGTAAGCTTGGTGTCTGATTGTACTCTGGAGAATGGAAGTTTTGTGATCATCTGAGTAGTATCTAGGATTTTTCCTATAAGTTCTAGTGTTTGAGAGGGCTCCAAATGACAATTACATTTGTGCCTAGCTCTGTACAAATATGGATAACAGAGTCCCTTGCTTGGACAAGTAGATGCCTGGTCAGGGCAGGAATGAGCCAGTCATATAAATAGGGAAACATGTGGAATACTTTTCATCTCAGATAAGCTGCTACCACTGCCATGCATCTGGTGAACACTCTGTGGGTGGTAGTGAGATCAAAGGGCAGAACTCTGAATTGATAATGACTGGCTCCCAGCTGTAGCTGTAAGTGCGTTCTGGACTCTTTGTCCGTCTTTATATGGTAGTATGCATTCTGAAGGTCTATGGAGCACATACAGTCTCCATGTTCCAAAAAGAAAAGTATGGATTGTACCGTGACCATTCGGAACTTTTGGAGTCAAACTGACTTGTTTAGTTTGCTGAGATTCAGTACTGGTCTCCAGCCCTCAGTTGTCTTTGGAACTAAAAAGAACAGTGAATAAGTTTTGAATCCTCTCTGGTCTAGGGGACCTCTTGGATAACTCTTTTGTCTGTCAGTTTTTGTATCTGCATGACTGCATGATCCCATTGACTGGGTGGAACGTCAAGGATTTTCTTGTTTGGGAAGGGGGTGGAGAAAGGGGATTAGGTAACCTCTGGATATTATCCTCTGCAACCATATGGTAGTGGTTATGTTTATCCAGGCTCTCAATGGCAGAGATGGCCAATCGGACCTCCTTTCAGGATCACTGGAAGGGTTTCCCAAAGAAAGGTTCTCTGGACCCTTGGTTCTGTGGGCCTCCTCTTCCATGAGGGTGGCATCTTTCTGAATTGTTCCCCCTTCTGCCTCTGGGGGAACTCTCTCCATGTGTGCCTGGTAAGACCCTTGTGAGTTCTTGAACCACATTTTGCCACCACACCCCTGACTCTTTAGTTATGGTCTCTGAGGGGTGAAAAAACATATGCCCACAGCAGATAGGGCCTTAGCTTCGTTTTCACACCTGGATAGTCTATCTTTGACCTTGGTACCAAAAAGGGATGTGCCGTCAAATGGAGCATTGACAAATAAAGACTTAAAAGGCTCCACAAAGTTACAAAGGCACAACCAGGCATGCCTCCTCATAGATATGCCTGAACCCACCATTTTGCTAATTCCCTCAGTTGCATGCAAGATGAGCCTCATGGAAGAGGTAGCTACAGAATGTAGGATTTTCAGGTGGGAAATAACTTTTTCCCAGACCTCTTCAGCTACAGCTCCCTCGCGGCTATCTGTAAGCTCCTTGATCAGATCCTTCTGTAGTCTAGTAAAATGGGAGAGGTAATTCAGCGACCATAAACCAAAGGTCGCTGAAAAGAAAACACACGTCCTGCATCTATCCATTGTCCTGGAATCCTTATTAGGAGGAGGAATAGTGGAACTTTCCTCTGAGAGATCCTTCTTGGTAGCTGCAGCCACGACCATGGCATCTACTGCAACTCCTTTAGTCCGAAGCTTTTTGTCCTCTGGCACGGTAATTATTTTTCTTGGTCTCCTGGAAGTTGGCTCGGTGGAATCTGGGCTCTCCCACACTTACCGAGAGATCAAATCTATGAGCTCATTGTTGGGCGGAGACATCCAGGAGGTAGACAGTTGGGATCCAAAGGCCACCAGGTACACTGACTCCTCAGGTGAAGTATTACTGGTCTGCCAGCCACCTCTCTATTTCAAGATCTCAAAGATGTCCCCAAAGGAAACATCCTCTGGAGGTGACCATGTGGATCATTCCCCCAAATCAAGGTCAGTGTTCTTCAGTGCCTGACTCCTCGGTGAAGTCCAAATGTTTCCTCTTAAAAGTTCTCTTCTGAGGGACCTCCTCAGTGAGATACTCTGGGGAGGTATCAGAAGAGGCAGGGGTACCCTTACAAGTATCTTGGGACCTAAGGACCTGCTGTCCCTGTGAAATGTCATGGTCGGAATGGGTGCACAAGGGCTGCAGATGGGAAGACTGTGGATCTGAGGAGGGATGTGTCTTCTTTGCTGCAGAGGCAGCTATGGCCCTCTCCAGACACCCAAACGCTGACTGCTTCTGAGTAGAGAAGGACTCCAGATCCAACAGACCATGCCTATGGATTGGAGACCTCTCAAGCTCTGAAGACACCTCAGCTGGGGTCAAATTTGGAGCCAAGATCACTTGTGTGGAAGCCCCAAAGTGCATCAACTACTCAGAAGATCCTGGAGTCAAATGCATCCATGGCCAGCGAGGCTCACTATGGCTATGAGACCTCCCTGGCTGTGAAACCACCAAGGAGCTCCAAACAAAGGCACGATCCAATGAAAAGGAAATTCTGTGATCTGAGCTGGAAGACACCAGGCATGTCAGATCTGATGGATCTGAAACTTGCCCTGAAGTCAGAGGAGGAGCCAATGGGGGAGTGGACAGCTTTGATGAATTCTGTACCTTATGGGTAGGAGTCAAAGGGGACTTAGTAATGCCTTGCACCCACAATATCTTGTGGGAAATCCAGTCCATGTCTTCTTCTGTAAAGCTTCTGGTAGAGGGGAAGAGGAAAGGGATGGTATTCTTGATGGATCCAGGTCAATAGAGGGAGAATACATGGTTCTTGGCATAGACACTATCTGTTTGAAAGGGATGGTGGTCTGATCTGAGGGCAACAGTTCTGACCTATACTTGCCAGTTCAGCTTGCAGCCAGAGAAGTCAGATCCAAGATAGATACGCTCTGAGATCCGACCGAGTTGATTGCTGAGAAGTCTTGGTCATTTTAGTCTTTGGCTCCAAGGAGTCTTTACGAACAGAAGAAGATTTCTTCTTCCCTCTGTCAGAACTGTTAGAGGAAGAAGAAGCAGGGCTTAAATGAGCCAACCTAGATTTTGTAGAAGACTTGGGGTCACTGCCTGAAATGGCCTATTCAAAGGAAGATGGCAACATGCCCCTCAGAACCAACTTGTTTTTCCTTTCAACCAGGGCCCTGTGTTTAAAAGAATGGGAAATTGAACAATCCTCCTGTAAAAGGAGGGGGCCCAAACAGTTAACACATAAACTGTGTGAGTCACTAAAAGGGATCTTGTTACAGCACTTTGAACATTTCTTAAAGCCAGTTGGCTTTTCAGATTTCTCAGCCATGGATGAGGAATGGCAGAGAACACACACACACACACACACACACACACACACACACACACACACACACACACACACACACACACACACACACACACTCACTCATACATACAGATAGAAGATAGAACGTAGATAGATAGACAGCTAGCAGAGATTTTTTTTTTAAAAAAGGCAGGGGAAATCTACTAATGATAGTAGAAGAGCTACCCCAAAGGGTATACGAGAGGGAAGGAAAGAGTAACCTAATAAAAAAACTTTACTGGAGAGGAAGGAAGTTTCAATAAGTAAGGGGAGAAAGGGGTAAAAGTTAGACTAAAAAAGTAGTATAATAGGAAAGAAAGGATATAATAAAGATTGAAAAATATCACTTATCTACCCAAGAGCTACAATAATTACCATGTCTTCATGAAGCAGCAAACGAGATCTGGGGTAATAGTAAGGGATGCAATATGGGTAAGGGGAGGTGTCCAAAAGCTTTTTGGTTGGCAAGAGCTATTGTAACAGCTGAGTTGGAGCTGATGGACAGATCCAAACCCAATATGTGAAGACAAAAGGAAAACTGACAATATCAGATGTTTGGTTTTCGGATATTGAATTTAGTTGTGACTCTGCTATATATAAGTTTGTAAGTTGAATCTGTGAAGACCCACCACTGGACCAGTAATCAAGGAGCCTCAGTCCTCATCAGTGGCACCAATGGGGGACATAGACTGGGAGGATAACAGATACACACACAGTACTTCTAGATACAGCTCTCTGCATCAAGTGCAATTTCCCTTAAGAGCACACAGAGACCACCATCAGTCCAGGGATGGTTTATACCTCTTTCTCCAGATCCCCAATAAGACTCCCCATTGGCACAGCTATAGAGTTGAGATCTCAGCTGAGTGGCCAAGACAAAACTTCCAGCATCCTCTTTGTCCAACCAGTGCTTTGTGTCTCTGCCCAAGTAGCTGACACGCACACACTATTTGAGGTTTGATTATTCACAAACACACACACACACACACACACACACACACACACACACACACACACACACACACACCTGGGAAAGGCTAGCACAGGTTTACTAGCTATAACCACTTTTACCCAGACTATAAGGTAGTTATCACTGACACCAGCTATCTCCTTATCAGCTACTTTAAGGCCCTTAACAAAGGGTTCCAATCTTACTATGTAATATTAATATTAATACAAATGGTAGTTTGACCAAGAGCAGGGCTACTAGGAGTGGTCCATGCAGTGTCACCAAATAAATATGTAAGTACTCTCAAAACTTAAATATCTCTAAACAGATCAGCCACAATGAAGGGTTTAAATATATTTAATAATTAATAAGAGAACAAGACAATACTAAATATATATTTACAGTGACATCAAAGTTCAAAATCACAGGAAATATTTAAAACAACATTGCAGGACAGTCTCAAATAAATAAAGAACAATATCTAAACTAAGCTTTGTTATATTCCTGACTATATCTAAGAGAATTATACTATTCCCTAGTAACTTACTTAATCAGAGCAAGGCAGATGTAGTGAACGGTTCTTGCAGCTGCTGTCAGGTCCAAGACAGAATACAGAATGCTGTGTCTCACTAAGATACTCCTCAAATTAATACATTAAATATTACTACTGAGGTAGCTTGCAGAATGACATAATTTCTTGTCACCTGACTCTATCCCAGGTGAAACCCCCACTGCTGGAAGCTAGCAGTAATTAGCATCTACCTGTAAAAGTACATAGACCTCAGATCTTTGGCAGATGCTAGAAGTAATGTAACAATTGTAGTAATTAGTTCACTCTGAACACAATATAGAAAGCTTCTCAGCACAGAGATTGTGCCTGTAGCTGCCATAAAGTAATTTAATTTCAGCTATTTTTATGAAGTTTTGCTGGACTGAAGTTAACCTCCTGTATTCCAGTTTCCACTGTCAAAATATATACATTTAAACAGTTACAATAGTGCATGTACATTTCTGTTCTCTTCCAGTAGGGCACAAAGTGGATACATGTCAAGCACAAGCACACTACAAAATATCTCTTCAGCATGTGTCTGTACAAACCATCTTATATGACATACAGTTCTAATACATTTGTAACACAAGCATCTTATATAGGTCATGTTGATATTCACAAATGGCATATAATTATTTACAAAATTCCAGATAGCTGTGCTGGCAGTATCCCCCTTTGTCCAAGAATCCAGCATAAAAATATTTTTTTCAAATAGCTACATTCATTGAAAAATAAATCATCCAGGTTATATTAAGAAAAAAAAATCCATGTGGTTAGTTTATTAGAGCTTCACTTATGGTAAGCCAATACAGTGATTTTGAAATAGAAGTTGATATCATTACCCAATTATTTATTGCTAGAGGTTATTCAGTTGATGTATGAGAAACAATGGAAGCTGAAATTTGCAGAAAAAGAACAGTGGAAATTCCACCTACATTATTAAATGGATTTATTAAAAAGATGGTTAATTCTAGTGAGCCACTATCTAACAGATAGATAACATACCTAAATACTGCAGAGATATGACAGTGGATAGTGCTGCCATTAAGAATATCATTAGTATTAACTGGAAGGTTATCATGGGTAATGATGACTTAGTTAAAGTATTGGGTGACTCTCCACATTTTGTTTACAAGAAACATGTCAATATTAAAGATTTATTAGAACATGACAGTACAAAATTTGCACCACCTTATATTTCTAAGAGTTTTGGAACGTTTAAAGGTAATAGCTGTAACATTTGTAGGTATATCCATGAAGGACCATATACAGCTCTTGAACAGATGGCTTATAATATTAAAATTCCAGGTAGATTTTATTGGAGTAATATATATTGCTATGTTTCTGGATACCCAGCCTTCTATGTAGACATAACCACAAGAAGCCTGGGCAAGAGGGTTAAAGAACATGCTTATGTTATAAAGGTCAAGGATGATAAAACTGCTTTGTACAGACATTCATTTATATGTCCCATGTATAAGAAGTTTACCTTTACCATTTTAGATTTAATAAAAAAAGATATAAGAGCTGGTAATTTTAAAAATCAGGTGGAAAAGAAAGAAACCAAGTGGCAAATTAGGTTAACTGCTCACCATCCACCTGGTTTAAATGATAACATTAATATAAAATGTTTTTAGCTGATAGAAAATTAACCATTTCATAAAGGGTAAAGTTAAGTTCTTTTTATATTAACGTTTTATCATAATATTGGTTAATTGATTAATTTAATGATTTGATCGCTTTAGTTTATACATGTGATTGGATGGTTTGACCTTCACCTTTGAATATAATAATTGTTTTTTTTTTTGTTTGTTTTGGGGTTTTTTGTTTTTTTTTTTTGTTTGGTTATTTTCTGATCATATCTTCAGGTGAATAATGACTATTAAATGTTTTACTACACTAAAATATTCTTTCTGGTTGTCATCCCTTCAGTGAAGTTCCAGTGTTTTTTTTTTTAATTGTACATTTTACACTGGTTTTCTGGTTTTGCTCAGTTTTTACTATTTTTTTATTATGACTAATTGTGAAAATATGAGGAATGCTATGTCTGCAATTTTTTCTTATGAGGAACAATCTGTTTTAAATAATTTAGTTTCTTCAATTGTACAGATCACTAATCATTGTTTGCAGTATGTGTATGACTCATTTAATACTTCTTCCAGGGCTATCGCCTCTGATACTGTTTTGAGGAGGTTTTCCTATCTGCATTCTCAGAACCTCTCAAATCCCAAATGACTTTGCAAATGAGATTTTTAATTCTTTAGATAGAGATTTAGCTTTTGGCACCTATGTTGCAGAGGTGATCAAAAAGAGTGATGAAAGGGGAAATCTAAGATTTTTAAGCCATCCTTTCCAAATTTTCAAAGGAATACTCTAACCTCTCATCCAGTTTTGGCAAAAAAATAATAAACAGTCTCAACAAAATACAGGTAAGCATATGTTTAAGAAGAAATGGCAAGGGGGTTCCAAAAATAATTCTGTAAGCTCTCAGACCCAAGGACAGTGCAACAAGTCAGAATACTATTTAAAGGACATTGTCACCCCCTGACACCCTGGCAGCCCCCATTCTTGCCCAGAAAGTCTGAATCTCCACTTTTCTTTTTAGCAACAGGTAGTTTCAGACACGAGTTCTGAAGATCAGTTATTAAGGTTACAGCTGGCAGTGGGAGGAAAGTCCTCCTTTCCAGGGGGTAATTCCTCATCCACCAGGCCAAACTCTTATTTCCACCTATCCTTCATCACATGCTGTCCCAAGTAGTGATAGAGCCAGTTCCACAAGCTGGGGAAATGTTTTTATTCAAGAATGTTTTTAGTGCCAAAAAAGAAAGTGCTTGGAAATCATTTCTGGATCTTTCTTTACTAACCCTATTTGTGATCATGCCCAGATTCAAAATTATGCCACTTCACAACCTGTTACCACTTCTTCATCATTCAAGTTTCTTAGTAAAATTAGCTTTAAAAGATGCTTATCATGACATCCCTAGTCATCCAGATTTCAGACATTCCTTAAGGTTTTGTGTGTCTGGATCACATTATCAGTTCTCTGCATTTCTCTTTGGACTATCCACTACACCAAGTGTTCACAATGTGTCTAGCTTCAGTTATAGCTCATTGCAGGATACAGGGTATCCACATTTTTGCCATATTTGGATGTTTTGCTTATCTTTGTAGCCTTTTTCAAAGTGTCAGCAATCTCTCTCTTGGGAGAAAGAGAGAGAGATCTCTTACACAAGCTGGGATACCAAGAGAACATTCAAAAGTCTTTTTGACCCCATCACACAGGACAGGGGTGCTGGTAGCTGCAGAAGGCTTGGGGGAACTCATAGTGATCTAAAAGGTCAGTTTATTTCAGCTGTCTACTGCTATAACAGAAGAATATATGTGACACAAGATATACAGTGGAAATATTACCTGAATTTGGAATGGCTGCATGGAAATTTCATAGAAAATTAGAAATTAAGCTGATGTTGCATCAGCATGGTATCTGCTCCAGTAGCCATATACTCAAAAGTTAAAGAAAAAAACAGTAGTGCTGTACACACTTATTGTTGCAACACAGAAAACAAACACAACAAAAGAGTAAAAGAAAATCACCCCCCTTCTTACAACCATAAAAAAATCAGGAACAATAATAAATTCAACGCCTCCATTTTTCAAACTGAACTTAAAGCCCACAACTGGACAATACTCAAGACTCTTCCTCTTGAAGAGGCAGTTATCTACTTCAACACCACCTTCCTCAAGATTCTAGATTCCCATGCTCCAATACGGTCCATTAGAACTAAAACCAAAACTGCACCATGGCTCTCTAAGGAAACAAAATCCAAAATCCTATCTAGAAACAAGATGTGGGTCACATGGCGTACATCTAAAGACCCACACTCCCACCAAACCTTCCGGCAACTTAGAAGTGAAATTAAAAGAATGATCTTAAATGATAAAAAAAACTTCTTCCTCCACCTCCAACACAAACACCTTAATAAGCCACAAAAATTCTGGGCAGGCTTAAACAAGCTCCTGCACCCAGGCCAGGCAACCACCCCCACTCCAACAACTTGCAAACAACAGTGACCTGTAAACATTGCTAACACATTCAATAGTTTCTTCACAGAAACTATACAATCCCTGGCCACACAATTCAAACAAACAACCAGCCCACTCCACTACTCATGCCAGCAGAATACTACAACTACATCAGATCATCTATTTACCTTCGATCCAGTACCCATATCCTCTATAACATCTCTTCTTAAAAAACTAAAATCCACTAAGCTAGCAGCTGACCTTCTCCCAGCTGAGTTTCTGCAAAAAGCAGCTGAGGCCATTTCCTATCCTGTCTCCATAATCATAAACCGTACCTTGTCAGAAGCCTTCATCCCCTCCATATGGAAAATGTCCCACATTATTCCTCTCACTAGAGCTAACCAACTACAGACCTATAGCTATACTCTCACCCCTGGCCAAAATTATGGAAAAGTGTGTCCACAAACAACTGATGGAACACCTCACCAAAAATAAAATTCTAGCCAACTCCCAACATGGCTTCAGGCCAAATCACAGAACCACATCAGCCCTACTATCCTTTTCTAATACCATCAATAACTTCAGAAACAATAATAAACTATCATCTGCTCTTTTCTTAGACCTCTCCAAGGCCTTTGATATGGTGAACCACATTCAACTCCTCCATACATTAAAAAAACTATCACTCAGCAATTCCACGCTGAAATGGTTCCAATCCTACCTGTCCAATAGGCAACAGGCTGTTCTATGGCAGGACAAATTATCCACATGCCTACCTGTTACACTTGGAGTTCCCCAAGGATCTATTCTTGGCCCTCTTCTCTTCACCATCTTTGTTAATGACCTGCCCACAATCACCGCCCATGCCACATGCATTCAATATGCAGATGATTCGACCATCATCAGCACTGCCTCCAACCTGGCAGACCTCACTGCTTCAACCCAAGACACCTTCAACCTAATAGAAAAATGGTTCTCAAGTCGTCAACTAGTTCTCAACCCCAACAAAACAAAACTACTTACTTTCTCACCCACTAACAAGACTCTTCCCCCCCACCTTCTCTATTACATCCTCCAATGGAATCACTATATCACCAGAAGCTCACACAAAGCTATTAGGTGTTACCATTGATAACTCCCTTAAATTTGATACCCATTTCAATCTAACCATCAAAACCGTCAATAAAAAGCTTGGCTCTCTCTATAAAGTAAAACACTTTCTCACTCCTCACGCTAAAATTACAATTGCCAGCACACACCTACTATCAACTCTTTTCTATGCCTCCCCCCTTTTTACAAACCTAAACAAGACAACCCTTAACAAACTTGCTTCTTGTTACAATCACATAGCTAGATTTGCCACAAATTCCACCTTTAGAATGCACCACTGCACTAACTTGAAGCAACTAGGGTGGTTAGAGTTTTCCAGCCAACTCCATTTCAACCAACTCAAAACGGCTCATCAGATACTGTATCACCCAGAGAAAACACCAGCTCTGAAAAACATCATTCACCCCTATATTAACCTGCAATCTTTACGCTCCTCCAATAAGATCTTAGCTCAAACTACCAAAGCCAATAATTCTGCTGGGGATTCTCTATTCTCAAACTTTGTAGGTAAAATGTGGAACTCCCTACAGACCATGCTCACCTCAGAACCTTCACTCCTACAATTCAAAAAAAAGCATAAACCCCATCTCAATACTCTCTGGCAATGTCCCTGTTCCAAACCTGATTAACCACTATCATTTACCCTTCTCTTACCTCACTATCCTTAACCGCTTTTTAACAAGGCGCCTCACCTTTGTAACTGACCTATGTTTTTTTTTATATGCTGCTGTTATTTTTTTCCCAAGATGTAATGTATCTTTATATTGTATTTAGAACTCAACTATCTTCCTTTTTTGCATTAACAATGTTCATATGTCTGTTATGTACCTGGAGCTTTTCTCCCCGGGCCTCCGCTGAAAATGGACATGTATCCAGTCGGACTCTCCCGGTTAACAAATGTAAAATAAAAATAAATAAATAAATTAAAAAGTTTAAAAAGTCCAAATGAATTAACAGCTTCCCACTGCTTTCTTGTGTTGATCACTGATTGCTGTAATGCTCTAGTGTGTAACCAGAGCTTAGCAGTAGTAAGAAGTACTTATGAGTAATGATAGCTTGTTAAGAACCTTTCTGATGTCATAATGATGTTTAACAAGCATGTCTTTTCACCAAATTCAGAGCAAAATCACAGTGATCCATACACTGCAAGTTACTATCTATCAAAAATAAGACAGAAAATACATCACAACATGGCAACATCCAAAACTCAAGTTGCAGATGTGGTTTTGACAGAGAGTTAATGAAGGCTTCTTCCATAGACACATCTGTTCTACAAATAGCCCTGCTCAGAGGTCTGCACAGAAGGTTACAGTAGGATTTGTGTGGACGTGGTGGTAAGGCTGGGATTAGTGAGATTATTATTTTATAAATTCTTCTCACAATAAAACCTTAGAGGTGCTCAAAGAAGGTCATCATAATTTGTTTGGGACTGGGGAAAGTGTGGACTTTATTTTTCTACTTTTTCTTGCAATTAAACCTCAGAGGTATACACAGAAGGTCTCTTCATAGCCTGGGCAAGGCTATGACAGTGTGGTCATTATTTCTTTAACTTTTCCCACAATGAAACCTCAGAGGTATGCACACAAGATCACTGCAGTTTGTTTATGGGCTTTGTACTGTCTACGAGAAACAGTGATAATTTTTTTTTCACTTTTTTGACAATCACATATCAGAAGTGGGTCTGCTTTGTTTCGTTGAATCTCATTGCACTGTAGTGCAATCCTGGAGTTAGTATATATAGTTGGGGGTGGGCAGTGTGGTGGGCATAGCCCTCCACTTAGTTTGAATGCATATTGTCTTCTGGAGAGAGTCATTGGTATTGTAACTATGCATGTCTATTGTTTAAAATGTATTGTTTTGAAGTTTTTGGTAAACTACAATATAAACAAACAAGGTAGGGGGCTACACCCCCCCACCCCAATGTGGGGGGGAAGTGCCCCCCCCAAACTATATATACTAACTCCAGGACTGCACTACAGTGGGGAAAAGGGCATACACCTTTTACTTGCCTTACAGTACTCTACACAGTGCCATATATACTAACTGCAGTTCAGTGAAATGAGGTTCAGTGAAATGCGTTTTCAGTCATTTGTGTTTTCAGCGATGTCACTGGGATGAAATGAAATCAGTGAAATGAGATTCAACAAAACAAACTAGACCTATCAAAAGTATATACATGTGGCTATCTTTCAGGGGTAAGAAAAGGAGGCATATTGTGAATATTTAAGTTGGATCAAGTTAAATATGTTATTATATTTTGTTTTCTCAGATGGATATTCAGAAGGTGGCTGTCTTTTGGAGTGAAGAGGCCAGCTGCACAATGTGTGACCGCAGTAACTAGAAAAGTATGACTGTGGCCATTTATCATTCAATTTCTTTTTTTTTTCTTTTGACAAGGAGATAGACACTATTCTAAGATATGATTCATGCATCTTTGCAAACATTTATCTTCTCAGCTTATTGGGAGCTACTTTTTTGACAAACATTGATAATTAAATCGTGGGCATAACTTATTTCCTCCTTGAACGGAAAAATAAGACTGAATTTATTCACTTGGTCATGGTTTTTGTCCAAGCTTTAATTGTAACAAAAGGCTGGGAGTGTAACTCCCGCATCTACAACACTATAACTTCTAGGGCCCAAGCAACCTCCAGACTATCAGCTTAACCTATTATTTCCTCCACAGTTATTACACTGCAGTCTTGACCATTTAGGGGATGCTGAAAGGCTACAGGAAGAAAATTAAGAGTAAGAATGAATTTCTTCCTTTAACCACAGTTTTTGTTTTCAGGTCATCTTTGGCTCAAAAGGTTTAAAAATAAAACTGTAAATTGTAGCTCAAAGCATCTAGAAGCCAATGGCTTCTTGGGATCTAAGACCTCTGGCTTAATTTGATTATTTGAAACCAAATAATTGTAGCAAACTGGTGAAAATAAAAACTAAAAACCAAAAATTCACCAGTAGGACTAGTAGACACAAGTTTATTTTTCAGGTTCTGAGGAAGTCAGTTTTACTTTGATGAAAGCGCTTAACCTGAAAAATAAACTTGCGTCTACTAGTCCTACTGGTGAATTTTTGTTTTTTTGTTTGATTATTTCTTTTCATTTATTATGGTGCAATCTTGGCCGGTTATAACATATTAAATGAATGCAGGAAGAAACTGAAGAGTACAACACAGTATGAGAAAACAAGAAAAAAGTAGTCTAAATGGTATGACAAGGCCAGGATGGGGGAAAGCAGAGGGCAAACTAGGGGTATGCAAGGGGAAAGTGGACAGTAGGTGACCTATGGAGTCCTATTCCTAGGGTTTCAATTCATCAAAGGCTAGAGACAAAATATTCAGTACTGCCAAGGACTGCCTCATTTAAATACTTCATACAACTTATCAAAAAGGTTTATTACACTCCACAAAACATTTTATAACACTGTAACATCTGGGTAAGAAAAAAAGCATGCAAGATGCTTGGTTTTGTCAGATGTCTGGTATACAGCAATCTGTTTATTCTATCTTTATTTATTACTACATATCATGTACCCGATTACTTAATGCATGAATAACTGCATGTGATGAATGCAGCCAGAGGAAGGAGTGTCTCAAGCAGAGGTGTGGCAGGTAGGTAGGAGAGGCAGGAGAGAGGTGGGTTACATGTGAAATTAAAGGCCAGGGCCAGCAGACCACCCCTTCCCAGCCTGCTGCTTGCTAATGTTCAATCTTTTGAGAACGTACCTCTTAACCTATAACATCAAAAATCTGGACAAAGGCCCATGAAAAGTAGATACAACTGGCTAAAACTCTACATGCTGGTTAACATAAAATTTGCATACATAATTATGTAATCCCACCCACTCCAATGGAATTGTGGGATACCAACATTCAAACACAAATCGAAGAACAGACAAAATATTAAACACAAAATATAACCAGAATAATAGTGTTTTATTTATATTAATATTTGAACGTGTATCAACCACCATTCAATAATATTGTCACAAACATCTGATATAGTCACATTTTCAAGATATAGCTGTCAAATTATTAAAAAAATGTATTATTTACTTATTTTCCTTTTCCTGATCAATTCTGGTAAATTAAGATTTTCACATATTTCATTTGCTGATTTATACCCATAAGAAAAAGTCATTTACCAACACAATTCATGATTTACAAAATAACTTACAAATAATACCTATAACAATTACTATCACATTAGAGAAGGTCCTCCACACAGCAAGCAGCCAAGCATGTAAACACCATATTGTGCAGGGAAGACACATTCTCTTCACATCAGTTTTGTAATCAGAGACCACACAATCCCAAGTGACAGATGAAAGCATCACAGTAAAAATAATGCCAAAGAAAAAGCAACAATCGCACCTCGAGACAAAGTTTGCACAGGCATAACTGAGTTTACCCTGCAACCACAAATTCTCTTATGATAAAGACTACAGTATCTGAGAAAATGTTTACACTGCTTTAAAAATGTACATTTAAGTGAAATACATTTTTCTTTCTGAAGTTTACATTCAGATGATCATTTTATATCTGTTCTACAGCTGTTTTGTACCATGTCTTACTGTGGTTTATATTAAACATATCTTGCTACATTTTCTTTAAAGTCTTCAACTCTGTGTTTCAGTTTAGCTGAATAAGCATTTATTGACTACAGAGTTCCATTATATCTGTTGAAAAAGAAATGCCTTAGATATGAAAGATTATTCGTTGGCTTGCAACAAGCCTGAAACCTCTCTCAAGACATTTGTCTCTCTCCTCATCATTAAGTTATAAAGTACTTATTTTAATTCCTTCCTCCTGTGCCCCCTTTGTCTTCCTGAGACCAAATTCACAAGTTTCAACCAGCTTACATATCTATTTCTTTATATCTATCTATCTATCTATCTATCTATCTATCTATCTATCTATCTGTCTATCTATCTGTCTATCTATCTATCTATCTATCCATCTATCTAGAGAAAGATACATAAACTCTGCAGTTGATTGAGGATAAAGAAAAAGAAAACTACAAACTCTTGGAATCACTGCCATGCAGACACATGGAAAATGAAAACGAAAAAAAAGGAATATTTCAAAGTGCGATTCATGACTGAAATCATCTATTTAGTTTGAAAAGAATAAAGCAGTACTTATTTCAGTGTTGATAATGCAACAGTACTAAAAGAGGATATTAATTGCAATTGTTACATCAAAAATTATACAGTAATGTGTTACTACATGTAGATATGAAACAGTAGCAAGAATTCAGACTGCAGTACACAACTTCAGAAATTCCAAGATAGGTAGAGCATGAACATGCAGCACTTGTCCAGGCTCACTGCCATGCAGCAGCAGAAGTAGACAGAACAACTGATTTGCCTGCTGTAGCCTGCTATCACATGGCCTTTCCCCACAGTGGTGCATGAGAGACAGCCTATGGACACACTTTAGTACATTCTGCCGTCTTCCTACACTGACATGCATCTGAACAACCAGTATCTACCTACTGATGATCACACACACACACACACACACACACACACACACACACACCCACACCCACACACACACACCCACACACACACACAGGCACATCTTCCTTTTAGGAAACATTACCAGCACATTCTCTGTCCGAATCATCATAATCCAACAAACGGATCGTTTCAGCTCCTGCCTGGTTTAAAAATTCTAAATTAATGATGTTTTGCTGCATGCTCAAGCTAGGAAAATGAGTACGATCGAATCACTTAAAGCAGTCCAGTCCAGGCAGCTAGTGATCACACACTCACTGACACACATCACATCATTCACACAAAAGTGCCAGTATGACACTTCTTTTATTGTAAAACAGAATAATAGTTAAGTGAAGATTCCTTTGCTGCAGTTTCTGTTAGGCCACTAGACAGCTGTCAACCTCTCAGCGCAAAAATCTTGACAAAGACAAACGTAACGGAGGGACAAAGCCTCAAAAGAGAGACAAGTTTTAAATATTGTTCTAATGCTCTTGGAAACTTTGGAAATTGCTAGAATAAAAGGTATTGTGTTTACATGCATTTTTCTGAAGGATATGAAGTCTGAAATTCAAATGCCTGTCATTACTTAGTGAATTCAATTCAGTCCTAACTGATTTGCCACAAAAATCCAGCCACAAATATTATGAGGAACAGACCCAAAATAGCAATGTCTTTTGGCTTTTCCCAGTTAGAGGTTACCACAGCAGATCACCGGTCCACAAATTGATTGGCAGTGGATTTTTATGGTGCCGAGTTGCCAGCCTGATGCCTAACCTTCACAGAAGGCACACCCCACACACACCTACCTGCATGTCTTTAAAGATCACTTAGCTGCAGGGAGGACATGCAGACTCCACTCAGAAGGATCTCCAGCCGAGAATCAAACCGAAGAAACTCTTGCTGTGAGGAAACAACACTAACCGCTGCACCACCGTGGCCTGGAATAGACCCAAAATATAAGGCAAAAATTGGGTCATTCTGAGAAAATCTGGACTGCCACAAAATAATATAGCAATTGTATCTCTTCTTCCTGAGAGCAGTCAGGGCACATTTTTAAGTTGATTTCTAGCATCTGCTATGCTATGCTACCTAACACATGATTAGAAGTTTTAGAAGGAACATTCAGGCACAGTTCTTGTCTCTGGAGTTTTTCTGTATAAGTATTATTAAGCAGAGTGTCACCCCCTTATCATCCAATTATCCATTTGGGATAAACACCACACAGGGAGATAATATACTCCTTTCTCATCGTACCCTGACTATCTTTTATTTTCTCTCCACCCATGTCCTTTACTGCAACAACAGCATGACATTCCAATTCACGGCATACTTTACCATTCAAATGTGCTTCAGCCCTCCCTTCTTCCCACTTCCAGCCTCCACTTCTCTACTTCCTTGACTAAACTTCCAAACCACCAATTTTACTAAAAGCTAGTGGGTGTTTTCAAATTAATGTAGGTTGTTTACTAGGTCTGAGTCTGACATTTATTATCAACAGCAGAGACAAACATGAACATGAGAAGCTGATTGATTCCATACAATTTCTTTATGATGAAATTAGGATATGTGTGCCAGGAGCAATAGTTTGAATGGGAAATTAGAAACACAAACACTATTCAAGCAATACACCAGGATTTCATCAAATATTCTTATCAAAGTGTCCTTGTTTACAATGGAGAAGAAACTCAGATGGAATTTCTCTGCCTTAAACCCTTAATATACGATGGTACATTGGATTGTGCAGATATTTTTGAGCATCCATTTAAAATGTTTCACCAGCACTCTACAGCCATACCTCTCAACTGTCCAGATTTTCGCAGAATGTCCAGATTTGTGCCTCATAATTTTGATCTGTTTCTCCTAAAATTTGTGATTTTCTAGCAAATCACTTAAATGATCTAAGGATTGAAGTCATTAAATAATGACATACATTTTTGTTTCAGACTTCATATTCTTCAGAAAAATGCAAGCTAAGACAAAACCTGCTATTCTAGCAATTTTTTAAATTTATAAGAGCAACAATTAAAATCTGTCAAAAGTTTTGGGCCTTTGTCCACCCATTCTGTCAAGTTTTGTCCAGTTTTTTTTTATGCTAAGAGGTTGAGAGGTATGAGAGTGATAGCTATGCAAGAATCCAAGCTACAGAAGTCTCTTGTTATAGCTTACAGGTATTGTGTCCACATATCAAAAGAATACAGAGATTTTTTTCTGCTTTTTTCCCTTGCTTGGCCCATACCATTAAACAAAGCTTATACTGGCAGTTTGTCGATGCTGTGGCTGTACAATGTGTTGGTTGGTGACAGAGATGTAGAAGATACCATTCCTGATTCAGTTGTCCTTTTGCATAGTCACTC
Source organism: Protopterus annectens (assembly GCF_019279795.1). Lineage (NCBI taxonomy): Eukaryota > Metazoa > Chordata > Ceratodontiformes > Protopteridae > Protopterus > Protopterus annectens. Next base: position 432,210,877 of record NC_056740.1, on the reverse strand, counting down.
TCTCCATTGTAGGGACCTCACAGAGGCATCGGATAAAATCAAAGGTGCAGATATTGGCATCAATATTAATAACAGATGGCATTCAGATGTGTAGAGTGTTAGCAAACACTGCTCAAGTGATGTAGAGCACCTAATGCTGAAATGCCGACCCTTCTATCTACCAAGAGAGTTTACAGCTGTGTTTATCTTAGCTGTTTATATCCCTCCACAAGCCAATTGCTTGGCTGCACTGGGGACATTGTATGAGGCTATAAATGCTCAAGAAAATAAACATCCTGACACAGTGTTTATAGTGGATGGTGACTTTAATCACTGCAACTTAATGTCTGTAATGCCAGCATACCAGCAATATGTTACCTTACCTACAAGGGAGAAAAATATACTGGATCATGTGTACAGTAATGTGAAGGGGGCATACAGGGCTATACCATGTGTACAGTAATGTGAAGGGGGCATACAGGGCTGTACCATGTGTACAGTCATGTGAAGGGGGCATCTAAGGCTGTACCATGTATACAGTAATGTGAAGGGGACACACAGGGCTGTACCATGTGTACAATAATTTGAAGGGGGCATACATGGCTGTACCATGTGTACGGTAATGTGAAGGGGCATACAAGGCTGTACAATGTGTACAGTAATGTGAAGGAGGCATACAAGGCTGTACCATGTGTACAATAATGTGAAGGAGGCACACAAGGGTGGACCATGTGTACAGTAATGCGAAGAGGGCATACAGGGCTGTACTATGTGTACGGTAATGTGAAGGGTCATACAGGGCTGTACCATGTGTGCAGTAATGTGAAGGGGGCATACAAGGCTGTACAATGTGTGCAGTAATGTAAAGGGGGCATACAAGGCTGTACCATGTGTACAGTAATGTGAAGGGGCACACAAGGCTGTACCATGTGTGCAGTAATGTGAAGGGGGCACACAAGGCTGTACCATGTGTACAGTAATGAGAAGGGGGCACACAGGGCTGTACCATCTGTACAGTAATGTGAAGGGGGCACACAGGGCTGTACCATGTGTACAGTAACATGCATGAGGCATAAAAGGCTGTACCATGTGTACAGTAATGTGAAGGGGACATACAAGGCTATACCATGTGTACAGTAATATGAAGGGGGCGTACAAGAATGTACCATGTGTACAGTAATGTGAAGGGGCATACAAGGTTGTAGCTAGCTCTCATTTTGGTCAATCTGATCATATTTCTGTATTTCTCCACCTGGCATATAGACAGTTCCTCAAATAAGCTCCCATTGTAATTAAAAAATATTAAGGTGTGGACACAGGAATCTGAACCGGACCTTCAGGATTATTTTCTGTGCACTCAGTAGGATGTTTTTATGACAGCTGCTATGAATGAGGATGGTATTGTTGATCTGGAAGAGTACAGTTCAATAGTTTCCAGCTACATAAGTATGTGCACTGACCTCATTGTGCCCTGTAAAGACATCTGGTTATATTGAGATAACAAACTATGAATTAACTCAGAGGTTTGCTTTGAGCTTCATGATCATTCTAAGGCATATGCACCAGGCAATATTAGCCAGTATAGAAAATCTAGATATGACTTATGCAGAGCTATCAGAGCAGCAAAGGAGAATTACAGTCGTAAGCTAGAAGGCTATTATTCGACTGCTGATACAAGGCATATATGGCAAGGCCTGGAAAACATCATAGACTACAGTGGCAAAGGCAGAGGGATAACTACTGACAGTCAGTTTTCATCGGGTGATTTCAATGAATTTTATGCCTGGTTTGAGTCTAGAACACGGAGTCAAAGTGTATCACCATAAGAGAGAGAAGGCACCACCACCTTTCACAATATCAACAGCAAGTGTGGCAAAGTCCTTGAGGAGGATAAATCTCCAGAAGGCAGCCAATCCAGATAGTATTGCTGGAAGGACACTCAAAACCTGTGCTTCAATGCTTGCTGATGTTCTGGCTAATATATTCAATGTCTCCCTTGCACAAACTACAATTCCCACTTGTTTTAAGGCAACCACTTTTATTCCACTGCTGACAAAGGGCAAAGTCAACTACCTGAATGATTACCAGCCAGTTGTATTGACTCCTATAGTGAAGAAATGCTTTGAGAGAATCATTATGAATCAGTCGGTTATACCTGATACAATGGATCCATTGTAATCTGCATACAGACTGAATAGGTCAACAGGGGATGCAGTCAGTACAACATTGCATATAGTTCTTACTCATTTGTAGTGTAAGGACTGTTATGCTCGACTGCTGCTTATTGATTATAGTTCGGCCTTCAATACGGTGATACCAACAAAGTTCATTAATAACCTGTCCATACTGGGTGTGCTATTGTCTCTTTGCAGTTGGGTCTTAGATTTTTTAACAGGCAGACCACAGTCAGTCAGGCTGGGGAATAACAGCTCTAAAACAATAATAACAAATACAGGAACTCCACAAGGCTGTGTGCTGAGTCCAGTGCTGTACACCCTCTTCACTTATGATTGTGTTGCTTCTCAACATGACACAAGTATTGTCAAATTTGGGGATGATACAGCAGTCATTGGTCTGATCTCTGGGGGTGATGAGTCAGCATATAGGAGGGAAGTGGAGAACCTTGTGAAGTGGTGACTGAACAGTAATCTCTCTCTTAATACCAGCAACATGAAAGAGATGATCATCGATACACGGAGGAATAGTGGGCAGCACTTACCATTATATATTGGTGAGTCTGAGGTGGAAAGAGTGACTACATTCAAATTTCTCAGTATTAACATCTCTGATGACCTTACCTGGACTCATAATATCACAGACCTGGTAGAGAAAAGCTGGCAGCAACCTTATTTTTCTGAGAAGGCTGAGAAAGTTTGGCATGCCCAACAGCATCCTCAACAACTTCTACAGATGTACATTTTGAGAGCATTCTCTCCCACTCTATTACAGTATGGTTTGGGAATAGTACAATACAGGTTTACAAGGCTCTGCAATGAGTAATAAAAACTGTGCAAAACATCATTGCAGTGACACTCCCTGCATTGGAGGACATCTACAACAAAAGGGTTTTAGGAGGGCCTAGAACATTATCATGGACACTACTCTCCCACAACACAAACAGTTTATGCTGCTACCATCAGGGAGGTGATACAAGAACATGATGACCAGAACAACCAGGTTGAAAGACAGTTTTATACCTCAAGCTATTAGACTGTTAATAAAACTCAAATAGTACTTCTCCCGCCAGTATTGTAGGTTGGTTCACATTTGGAGGGAAACAAACTTTTTTTGCACAAATGCACTGTTTTGCACAGTTATATATTATTTACTGATATTGATATTTATATTATTGTCTATTTGTTGTCTTAGATTACTTCTTGTTAATTGTCTTTTTTTATATGTTGCTGGAGGACTTGCAGAATAAGAATTCCATTGTACTTTGTCACACTGTCTCTAGTACATACAACAATAAAGTTGAATTGAATTGAATAAATAGTGTTAAACATGCCCTTGGAGTTTACAGACACAGTCCTCGAGCTGTTTATCTTAATGCAGAAACCTGTGAATTGATAACTGCATCCCCTGTCGGTCACTGAAAGGTCCGTGTAGTTAAAATACATAAAGCTACACCTACTTTTATATACACTGGAATGGGTTCTCCATGATTCCTATGGGTCTGCAGATGGGGTGACACGTATCCATTATTTGCTGTATGGTGTCCCTGTTCACCTTGTAGCAGTCCATTATTTCTTTTTCTTGGAGCCCACGGTAGGTTAAACATGGTCAGAAAACCTTTCACTTACGAGGACAACATCTGGCAACATAAGCAGAAGCACCTTCTATCAGAGCCTCTTGCATATAGGTTAACAATGACTGCAGCAACCCCTAACATATTTTAAGGTTTTCAGGTGACTGAATGCGAGTATATAGCCAAATCAGAAGCTAAATTGGGTGTGACATGTTTGTGCATATTTATTTTCTATATTTCTGAATCACTCCACCATGTTTTTGTACTTTATTAGCATGCAGCACAACTGATTATATGGTCAATGACATATAATTCTAGCCCTTGTTCTCAGGCTGACTACTGCATGTACTGTTGTTTTGTGAATCGCACACAGAAAGAACAACAAGTTTTTATGAATCCTGACAAACTCTGAGTTTTTGAATACTGGTATGTGAATGATAAGATTTATGGATGGGGGATTTTTGATGATTACAGTTCAAATTAATTTGTGCAGTCCTACAAACAGAAAACTCTGGAACACAGAGGTGATGTGATGTCTTTTATGGGACCAACATAGGTCTTACAGTTACTCGAGCGTTTGGACAAACAGGAGTTCTATGGTTGGAGTTTGTATGTTACAGATATTAGATACAGTGCTTTAATAACCCCCTGTGTCTAGAAGGGGAGAAATGTTTGTGTCTTTCGGCTTTTCCCGGTTAGGGGTCTCCACAGCGGAACTCCAGTCCGCTAATGATTGGTAGTTGATTTTTACGTGTCGAGTTACCAGCCCTGACGCACAACCTTCAACGAAGGTACGCCCATTCACGCATGTCTCCACGCAGAAGACGCTCTAGCTGAGAATCGAACCGGACAGCGTCTTACTGTGAGGTGACAAGGCTACCGCAGCACCACCACTGCGGATTCTAGGGAGAAATAAACTACATAATTTCTTTCCCACTGTACTGAAGAATCACTTAAAATATCATTGTGACAAAAAAAAAAGTCTGTCACTTGCAGGCTTAGAACTGTGACACATACTTCAAGGTCAGATGAAACGTGTGGGTCTGAAAACTTAGAAGGCTGGGGTCAAGGTTTACTATAAAAATGAAAGCCCTCCCAAAATGATTCTTTACAACCTGTGTTCATTTAGGAGAGAAGAGAAAACATTCAGCTTTAGTTATAGCCATCTAGTCTGACACTTAATGGGAAAATATTTATTTATTTATTTTATTTTTATTTTACATTTGTTGACCGGGAAAGTCCGACTGGAATCATGTCCACTTTCAGCGGAGGCCCGGGGAGATAAGCTCCAACAGAATACAAGAATAATAGCGGTCAAGTAAAAGAACATTGATTATACATAAAATTATTAGGTAATATTGTAGTTAAGAAAAGGAAAAACAGTTAGAAGTACATTCTGAACAATCAGTGTTACAAATTTTCAATTTTGAGGGTGGTATTAGATTACAAAAAGGAAAACACAAATTAGATAGGTAAAATTACATGCATTATTTAAAGCTAGTCAGGTATGTCACAGTGGCATATCCATTTTTGTTCCAGGCGTTGTTTGACAGAGGCTTTGAATTGGTCTGGGGAGGAGAGCTTGGTAATGGCATCTGGAAGTTTGTTCCAGGTTCTACTTACAGAATTTGCAAATAGGGCCATGCCAGCCGCGTTGTTAATTTTAGTTGTTTGGATATGTAACTTATTGGATGAGCGGAGCAGTCTTGAATTATTATGGGGGAAGATGTGGTGACTAAGGGCTGGAGTGTTATTTGGGTTCTTTAGGATTTTATTAGCCAATATTAGCAGGTTATACTTGACAAGATTGGGAAATTCCAACCATCCAAGTAGTTTGAGGTTAATGCAGTGGTGGGTTCTGAAAGGAGAGCCCGTAGCAAACCTAGCGATGTGATTATAGCAGGCTGTAAGTTTGTTAAGTTCAGATTTACTTATATTTTCTAGAAGTGGGGAAGCATATAGGAGGGTGGATAGTAGGTGTGAGCGTGCAGTGGCTATTTTAGCTATGGGGGTGAGGAAGGTTTTTACTCTGTAGAGTGAACCTAGTTTTTTGTTAATGGTTTTGATTGTCTGGCTTACATGGAGGTCAAATTTTAAGTAATTATCGATAGTGACACCTATCAATTTGGTATTGGGGTCAGGGGAGATGACTGTCCCATCATTAGCTTGAATGGTAAAGGAGAAGGGTATGGACCTTTGGGTTGGTGGAAATATGAGCATTTTGGTTTTTTTGGGATTTAGTAGTAGGTGACATTTGGATAGCCAGTTTTCTACCATAGTAAAAGTAGCCTGGGTATCCCTTTTTAGATCATCTGGAGATGTAGCTGAGCAGATTAAAGTGGAATCATCAGCATACTGGATACAGCTGGTGTTTGGTATGGTGGAAGGAAGATCATTAATAAAGATGGAAAACAATAGTGGTCCTAGTATGGAGCCTTGTGGAACTCCGATAGTATTGGGTAAGAGATCTGAGAGCTTATTCTGCCAGATGACTACTTGTTGCCTGTCATTGAGATAGGATTTAAACCATAGAAGGGCAATGGGATGTAGTCTGAGATTCTGCAGGGTTGAAATCATAAGTTGATGGTCCACCATGTCAAAGGCCTTGGAAAGGTCTAGGAAGAGGGCAGACGAGGTGTGATTATTGTTGCGGTTATCATTAATAGTGTTAGTGAAGGATAATAGGGCAGAGGTAGTACTATGATGTGGTCGAAAGCCATGTTGGGTATCAGCCATCAGGTCATTCTGGACTAGATGTTGCATAAGTTGTTTATGTATGCATTTCTCCATTATCTTAGCTAGTGGGGAGAGTATGGCTATGGGTCTGTAGTTGGAGTATTCAGTAGAGGGACCTCCTTTATGTAATGGAATGACATAAGATGTTTTCCAGATATTGGGCACTTTGGCTTCGGAAATGGTTCGGTTGATTAGGATAGAGATTGGAAAAGCAATAGCATCAGCCGTCATTTGTAGATATTCAGCTGGGAGTTGGTCTGCGGATAGGGTGGTGGGTTTTAGTTTTTTGAGAAGCTTGCATATAAAGGAGGTTGGTACAGGCTGAAAGCAAAATAGGTTTTGGTTACTAGAGTTGTGGTTTTTTTCATCAAGGGAACTTTGAGGTATTTGGCTGGCAAGAGCTTGAATAGTTTCAGTAAAGAAGTGATTGAAGCTGTCAGCAACCTGTTCTGGGGTCTTATTTGATTTGGTAGTTGGGTTAGGCGTTGATGTTTTACCTGGATACAGTAATTTGTTGATCCCAGCCCAAAATTTTTGATGATTTTTCTGATTATTCATCTGTAGCCTACTGTAGTAGTCTTTTTTATCCAGTAGTATAAGTCTTTTTGTTTCATTCCGTGCGTGTTTATATTTATTATGATCCTGGGGATTTTTGGTAGTTCGCCAGGTGGCCCATAGTTTATTTCTACTATAGATTTTTGTTCTTGTTTCTTTGGAAAGCCAAGGAACATTGTTTCCTTTTAATCTTTTTAGGTGGACAGGAGCATGTAGGTCTAGGATTTCGATAAATTTGTTGTTAAAGTAAGTTACAGCTTCCTCTAAGGTGAGATGCTTTAGTATAGTCCAGTTGCAGGATTTAAGTTCCAATTGAAGTTTAGCAGGATCAAGGTCTCTTTTGCTTCTACCCTTCCTGAGCAAGGGTAGTTGTGGGGTATTAGCTTTTTGTTTAATTATATACGTTAGGAGATGATCACTTAGATCGTCTGGGAGGGTACCTGCAGTGTACATTAGGGTGTTACTATTTACAAGTATCCAGTCCAGTATACTCTCTTTATGGGACCGTTTGTCAATTCTGGTAGGGGTGGCTATTGTTTGAGTGAATTCATGAAGGTTAATATGAATGGAGGGGGATTTTGATGAACAGGAGTCCCAGTCTACATTAAAGTCTCCCAGAACTAGGGTTTCTTGGGTATACTGAGAGGATAGCCAGTGAAGGGTATCCTCTAGTGTAGCTACATTATTTCCTGGGGGAATGTACATACAGATGATATTAATGCTTTTACTTTTGTTCAGATGGAATTTGGTAGCTAATATTTCAGAGTTGTTGATCTGAGGTGGTTGGATAGTTTCAATAGTTACGTTTAGTTCAGGTTTATAGAGGATGGCTACACCCCCCCTTTCCTCGTGGCCCGATCTAGTCTATGTAGGTTATAGCCAGGTGGAAGAATTTCATTATCAGTGGTAGATGGTTTTAACCAGGTTTCAGATAGACATAATATCTCAGGGGAATAGACATCAAAATAAATCACAATAAGCAGAGATGTGCTGGAAAATTAGTTAAATACATAGAAGGAAAACAAAAACTTATAATTTATAGTTCATTAACCTGTATTAGCATTAGTCCAAAAGATCAAGTTAACTGTAAACGTTATGTTAGTCCAATAAAAGGTATCAGATCATCTCTGTGTTTCAGCATCTTGCTGTAGGTGAAAGTGCACACTGTTATTAACTGACCTCAACTTTCATTTGCTTGAGGCTCTACTTTATTTTAATTAGCCTTAAATGAAGCTAATATTCAAAGGCTGCACTCTGCAGTGTACAATTATACCATTTCATGAGTAGCTTCACTTGATCTTTTCAACCCTCTCTGGATTGCCTGTGCCACACATTGGTGTTGACTGAAAATATGTTCTGTTTAGCATTTTTTTTAAACTATGTATACCAAATTGGCTGTGTTAGTGTTCAGGTTTGCCTTTTATTTTATTCCCCAATGAAAGGCCTGATAATATCCCATGGTGTGATAGAGCCACCTGCTGGTATAATGGTGCACCACACTTTCTATATGTTTTAATGCTGCATGCAGGATAATTTTATGGAGATTGTAGGACACATGTATTTGTATTGTGCATATATTGTTTGCAGCAGATCCCCACAGCCTTTTATGTAAGAGGTTACATGATGACATGTTCCATGTTTTGTTTTGTTTTTTAAGTGGATAACCACTGCTGCTGTCTATGACATTTATTATGTTTTAATTTATAGGATACAGAAATAAGAAAGAAGATCCTGTAGGTTACACCATTTAAAAACTAATGGATATCGCCATGTTTTCAATAAATAATAATACTCTATGTTGTGTACTTTATTAAAAAAATATATCTATTATGTAGTTAGATATCATCAGGGATACCACTTTCCTTGATGCAAGTTTTTAAGGATGGCTTTAGCCTGGATCAAAGCTAAAGGTATATATGATCATAGGTAAAAGTTAGGCTAGCTGCCCTCACAAGACATTTTAAGCCTAGCCACTTTCCCTTTTTGTGCTCAAAATAACCTATCACATTTGTTTATAGATTGGTCTTACCCATCCCATGGTCAATAATTATATATTACCCCTAATGAGAATAACTGGGACCATACCATAGATAACTGCAGGGGACCCATGCATGGGATAAAGCATTTAGGAGATGTATCTGTCCATTAGTAGTACAAGGACAATACTAGGGTAATTTTTTCTGTTTCCCATCCATAGATCTAAGTTACTTTTGTAAGTGGACAGGAATGAACTTTGTTTTATGTGTATGTTAAGTCTGTTTCATAGCAGCAGTATCCTCTGTGAAATGTACCTGCCCCTCCAAACAATTCTGCTGATATTGTAGAAGAGGTTTAGATCCCTAGACTGAGTATTTCTGATGCCATTTGACTTGCTGATGTGCAGAAAATCTATCAGCCTGGAATAAAATCGGTCCATAGCCAAGGGAGAGCACCTCGTGACTCTGTTCAAGAGAAATCTAGACTGGTGATGAGGAGATCGTACAGAGTTTACCCGGAATCATATCTGTGTCACTGCTGGACAGGCAAGCACAACAAACTAATATTTTTCATATTTTTCATAATAAGGTGGCGTAAACCTAAAAGCTGGTGAGCTAGGCCCCATAATGCCTTGAGGGCCAGATAGCTTTCCTGAAACCATGCATCAGGTCACCTCTTAGGAGTCTGTAGGATCACTAGTGACTGCACAATATGTATATCCACCTGAACAATGAATAGCAGCCAAAAATCATATATCCTTCAGCGAAGGATATTACAAAGTCCTTGGAGTATAAAAGCACACACTAATAATAAAAAATGAGTTTGGTGCTTTTGCTTAATCACATTCAGATTTCATCAGAACTAAATTCAAATGTATTAGCTAAGACTATATAGCCACACAAATTAAATCAGTTAGGCCATTTAAATCAGACTGTAACAAGTAATGCATTCTTAAAGTAATAGTGTCTGATTTTTAGGTTCAATGAAACAATGTCAAATAAATTATAAATTGTTAAAATATTAATAATATAATATATAAAATGTATAAAAATACATGGCAAAAAATATATATGCATATATATCCTTAAATGGCACTAAATATACAGACCCAACTGAGATTGTCAACATCCTGGCAGATAGGTTCAGTGCTAACTTTACCCCCCCCTCTCACCCCCTAAAGAGCTCATCTCTATACCAGAAGAATGCAAAGTTCCTGTAATCACGGCTGCACAGGTAAAAACCACACTCTCCAAAGCCAAGAACACAGCATCCATGGGACCAGACAACATCCCAGGCTGCGTTCTACACGAACTACAGAACGAACTGGCACCCCACCTAAGTACCATGTTCAATCATAGCCTCACCTCAGGCTTTGTGCCTGCTGAATGGTGCACAGCAACGGTTATCGCACTCCACAAGGGGGGAGCTACCACAGACCCCGGGAACTACCGCCCCATTAGCCTGACCAGCCTGGTCTGCAAGGTCATGGAACGTATCATCATGGAACTTATAAACAAAGACATTGGTAATCTCCAAACTCTGGATCCCACACAGTTCGGGTTTGTAAAGGGCAGATCATGTCTCCTAAACCTGATAGACTTCTTTGAAGCAGTCACCAAATATTTTTAGATCATCTGGAGATGTAGCTGAGCAGATTAAAGTGGAATCATCAGCATACTGGATACAGCTGGTGTTTGGTATGGTGGAAGGAAGATCATTAATAAAGATGGAAAACAATAGAGGTCCTAGTATGGAGCCTTGTGGAACTCCGATAGTATTGGGTAAGAGATCTGAGAGCTTATTCTGCCAGATGACTACTTGTTGCCTGTCATTGAGATAGGATTTAAACCATAGAAGGGCACTGGGATGTAGTCTGAGATTCTGCGGGGTTGAAATCATAAGTTGATGGTCCGCCATGTCAAAGGCCTTGGAAAGGTCTAGGAAGAGGGCAGACGAGGTGTGATTATTGTTGCGGTTATCATTAATAGTGTTAGTGAAGGATAATAGGGCAGAGGTAGTACTATGATGTGGTCGAAAGCCGTGTTGGGTATCAGCCATCAGGTCATTCTGGACTAGATGTTGCATAAGTTGTTTATGTATGCATTTCTCCATTATCTTAGCTAGTGGGGAGTATGGCTATGGGTCTGTAGTTGGAGTATTCAGTAGAGGGACCTCCTTTATGTAATAGAATGACATAAGATGTTTTCCAGATATTGGGCACTTTGGCTTCGGAAATGGTTCGGTTGATTAGGATAGAGATTGGAAAAGCAATAGCATCAGCCGTCATTTGTAGATATTCAGCTGGGAGTTGGTCTGCGGATAGGGTGGTGGGTTTTAGTTTTTTGAGAAGCTTGCATATAAAGGAGGTTGGTACAGGCTGAAAGCAAAGTAGGTTTTGGTTACTAGAGTTGTGTTTTTTTTCATCAAGGGAACTTTGAGGTATTTGGCTGGCAAGAGCTTGAATAGTTTCAGTAAAGAAGTGATTGAAGCTGTCAGCAACCTGTTCTGGGGTCTTATTTGATTTGGTAGTTGGGTTAGGCGTTGATGTTTTACCTGGATACAGTAATTTGTTGATCCCAGCCCAAAATTTTTGAGGATTTTTCTGATTATTCATCTGTAGCCTACTGTAGTAGTCTTTTTTATCCAGTAGTATAAGTCTTTTTGTTTCATTTCGTGCATGTTTATATTTATTATGATCCTGGGGATTTTTGGTAGTTCGCCAGGTGGCCCATAGTTTATTTCTACTATAGATTTTTGTTCTTGTTTCTTTGGAAAGCCAAGGAACATTGTTTCCTTTTAATCTTTTTAGGTGGACAGGAGCATGTAGGTCTAGGATTTCGATAAATTTGTTGTTAAAGTAAGTTACAGCTTCCTCTAAGGTGAGATGCTTTAGTATAGTCCAGTTGCAGGATTTAAGTTCCAATTGAAGTTTAGCAGGATCAAGGTCTCTTTTGCTTCTACCCTTCCTGAGCAAGGGTAGTTGTGGGGTATTAGCTTTTTGTTTAATTATATAGGTTAGGAGATGATCACTTAGATCGTCTGGGAGGGTGCCTGCAGTATACATTAGGGGGTTACTATTTACAAGTATCCAGTCCAGTATACTCTCTTTATGGGACCGTTTGTCAATTCTGGTAGGGGTGGCTATTGTTTGAGTGAATTCATGAAGGTTAATATGAATGGAGGGGGATTTTGATGAACAGGAGTCCCAGTCTACATTAAAGTCTCCCAGAACTAGGGTTTCTTGGGTATACTGAGAGGATAGCCAGTGAAGGGTATCCTCTAGTGTAGCTACATTATTTCCTGGGGGAATGTACATACAGATGATATTAATGCTTTTACTTTTGTTCAGATGGAATTTGGTAGCTAATATTTCAGAGTTGTTGATCTGAGGTGGTTGGATAGTTTCAATAGTTACGCTTTAGTTCAGGTTTATAGAGGATGGCTACACCCCCCTTTCCTCGTGGTCCGATCTAGTCGATGTAGGTTATAGCCAGGTGGAAGAATTTCATTATCAGTGGTAGATGGTTTTAACCAGGTTTCAGATAGACATAATATCTCATGGAATAGACATCAAAATAAATCACAATAAGCAGAGATGTGCTGGAAAATTAGTTAAATACATAGAAGGAAAACAAAAACTTATAATTTATAGTTCATTAACCTGTATTAGCATTAGTCCAAAAGATCAAGTTAACTGTAAACGTTATGTTAGTCCAATAAAAGGTATCAGATCATCTCTGTGTTTCAGCATCTTGCTGTAGGTGAAAGTGCACACTGTTATTAACTGACCTCAACTTTCATTTGCTTGAGGCTCTACTTTATTTTAATTAGCCTTAAATGAAGCTAATATTCAAAGGCTGCACTCTGCAATGTACAATTATACCATTTCATGAGTAGCTTCACTTGATCTTTTCAACCCTCTCTGGATTGCCTGTGCCACACATTGGTGTTGACTGAAAATATGTTCTGTTTAGCATTTTTTTTAAACTATGTATACCAAATTGGCTGTGTTAGTGTTCAGGTTTGCCTTTTATTTTATTCCCCAATGAAAGGCCTGATAATATCCCATGGTGTGATAGAGCCACCTGCTGGTATAATGGTGCACCACACTTTCTATATGTTTTAATGCTGCATGCAGGATAATTTTATGGAGATTGTAGGACACATGTATTTGTATTGTGCATATATTGTTTGCAGCAGATCCCCACAGCCTTTTATGTAAGAGGTTACATGATGACATGTTCCATGTTTTGTTTTGTTTTTTAAGTGGATAACCACTGCTGCTGTCTATGACATTTACTATGTTTTAATTTATAGGATACAGAAATAAGAAAGACGTTCCTGTAGGTTACACCATTTAAAAACTAATGGATATCGCCATGTTTTCAATAAATAATAATACTCTATGTTGTGTACTTTATTAAAAAAATATATCTATTATGTAGTTAGATATCATCAGGGATACCACTTTCCTTGATGCAAGTTTTTAAGGATGGTTACTCTAACGGCTTTAGCCTGGATCAAAGCTAAAGGTATATATGATCATAGGTAAAAGTTAGGCTAGCGGCCCTCACAAGACATTTTAAGCCTAGCCACTTTCCCTTTCTGTGCTCAAAATAACCTATCCCATTTGGTTATAGATTGGTCTTACCCATCCCATGGTCAATAATTATATATTACCCCTAATGAGAATAACTGAGACCATACCATAGATAACTGCAGGGGACCCATGCATGGGATAAAGCATTTAGGAGATGCATCTGTCCATTAGTAGTACAAGGACAATACTAGGGTAATTTTTTCTGTTTCCCATCCATAGATCTAAGTTACTTTTGTAAGTGGACAGGAATGAACTTTGTTTTATGTGTATGTTAAGTCTGTTTCATAGCAGCAGTATCCCCTGTGAAATGTACCTGCCCCTCCAAACAATTCTGCTGATATTGTAGAAGAGGTTTAGATCCCTAGACTGAGTATTTCTGATGCCATTTGACTTGCTGATGTGCAGAAAATCTATCAGCCTTGCATCAGGTCGCCTCTTAGGAGTCTGTAGGATCACTAGTGACTGCACAATATGTACATCCACCTGAACAATGAATAGCAGCCAAAAATCATATATCCTTCAGCGAAGGATATTACAAAGTCCTTGGAGTATAAAAGCACAAACTAATAATAAAAATGAGTTTGGTGCTTTTGTCTTAATCACATTCAGATTTCATCAGAACTAAATTCAAATGTATTAGCTAAGACTATATAGCCACACAAATTAAATCAGTTAGGCCATTTAAATCAGACTGTAACAAGTAATGCATTCTTAAAGTAATAGTATCTGATTTTTAGGTTCAATGAAACAATGTCAAATAAATTATAAATTGTTAAAATATTAATAATATAATATATAAAATGTATAAAAATACATGGCAAAAATATATATGCATATATATCCTTAAATGGCACTAAATATACAGACCCAACTGAGATTGTCAACATCCTGGCAGATAGGTTCAGTGCTAACTTTACCCCCCCTCTCACCCCCTAAAGAGCTCATCTCTATACCAGAAGAATGCAAAGTTCCTGTAATCACGGCTGCACAGGTAAAAACCACACTCTCCAAAGCCAAGAACACAGCATCCATGGGACCAGACAACATCCCAGGCTGCGTTCTACACGAACTACAGAACGAACTGGCACCCCACCTAAGTACCATGTTCAATCATAGCCTCACCTCAGGCTTTGTGCCTGCTGAATGGTGCACAGCAACGGTTATCGCACTCCACAAGGGGGGAGCTACCACAGACCCCGGGAACTACCGCCCCATTAGCCTGACCAGCCTGGTCTGCAAGGTCATGGAACGTATCATCATGGAACTTATAAACAAAGACATTGGTAATCTCCAAACTCTGGATCCCACCCAGTTCGGGTTTGTAAAAGGCAGATCATGTCTCCTAAACCTGATAGACTTCTTTGAAGCAGTCACCAAAGCCGTAGACAAGGGTAAGATGGTTCACACAGCCTATCTAGATCTTGCCAATGCTTTCGACACCATCCCCCACTCTGGAATTATAGATAAACTCACTAAACTAGGTATAAATCCCTATGTCACAAGATGAGTTGCCAACTGGCTCACTGATAGAACCCACACTGTGAAAGTAACAGACTCCAAATCCGACTTCAAACCAGTGACAAGTGAAGTACCACAGGGATCAGTCCTGGGTCCTGTTCTGTTTGGTATCTACTTCTCTGAAGTACAGGCTAACACAGAAGGTCTTTGGCTAACGAAGTTCGCAGATGACTGCAAACTAGGAGCCATAAGCGAAACTCCTAACAATGTGGACATCCTACAAAAGGGCATCACTGAGACAGATGCCTGGTATCAAAGCCATTGCCTCAAGCTCAATGCCAAAAAGTGCATTGTCATCCCCTTTGGTAAAAACTCTGTACCCATGAACTACAACATAGGCGGTAGTATACTTAACACCGAAAGTGTGATAAGAGACCTTGGGACACAGGTGGACAGTAGTCTCTCCTTTGATAATCGCATCGCCACATAGTCAAGAAATCCTTCTACATGGCACACCTCATCACAAAAGGTTTCTCATCCAGAAAAAAAGAGGTCATTGTTCCCCTCTACTCATCACTCATTAGACCCATTACAGAGTACAACGCCCCTTTTGGTATGTACCTCATAAGACATCTACAACAACTGGAAAGGCCGCAGAAATACCTCACAAACAGGATCACCGGCCTCAAACAGATGCCCTACGCAGACCGTCTCAAAAAACTCCAGCTTTACTCCATCGCATATCGCCTACTCAGAGGTGATCTCTGCCTAACATACAAAGCTATGTCAAACCCAGAGCTGTTGGACATGCTCCACTTAAAGAAATCCCAATCCCTCCGAGCTACACGCTCTAGGGACCTAAACCTTGTCACCACAATAAACGGAACATGCCGGAGGGATAGATTCCTGTCCCGGAGACTTCCCATATTCTGGAATAAACTACCTATCTATATCAAACAAAGCTCCTCATTAGCACTCTTCAAGAAAAATCTTGATGATTGGATGGGAAATAGGAAATTTACCCCAGGGATCACCTCTGTGGCTCTGTTCAACAGTGGCACAGGAAAATAATTTTCTTGGGTGGCAAAAGCCAGGGTACCTTTTTGGCTGGGCTTGTATAGGCCCCATGGCTGATAGCCTAGTACCTACCTATGAACCTATAAATACAAATATTAATGAAATATAGCTAAAAATGTATAATCTAGCAGCCCTGAGTTTCAAAACAGGGCCGATAGAAATACAGTCGTTCAACCCTGGTGCCAAGTTTGCCCCCATTAACAGTAGCCAGTAGAATCTGCAGTATTCATTGAAGTTTCCCATGCCCCTCCCTGGGGGTCCAAAGCTACCTCTTCCAATACAAAAAACAAAAAAAAACTATCCTTCACACTTATTTTTTTATGTTTAGCCAAAGCACTGTTGTCTAAACCTCTTTTTATATCATATAAATGTTCGCAAATACATTTTTTAGGGGTCTTTCATTTTTTCCAATATAAAATGCTGGGCATGTTTATTTATTTATTTATTTATTTATTTACTTGCTTACTTATTGGCAATTGTTGACCGTGAAAGTTTACTGGGTCAGAAACCCATTTTCATTGTATGCTTGGGGAGAAAAGCTTCAAATTACATAATCAAAATTATACAACATGATGTTACAAACCATAATAAAACAGTGTACAAAAAAGAAGTTATGTCTTACCATAACGTTCCATCTGTATTGTTGATCCTTGTTCAGTCATTACGCATGGGTATCGGTTCCGAGCTAGGAACCAAGCCGGCCATTTTCCAAGCTCACGTCAGCTACAAACTCTCGAGCTAAACTCTTACCCATAATCCCCCTCTCCCTGTTACCTCAGATTGAGATTGCAAGTCAAAGAAGATAGAGGCTACCTCTGGTCAAATAACCTAAGAGAACCGGATGGTGAGATCCACTAGAAACCACAGGAGGGGGGAGGAGGGAGGGTCGTAATGACTGAAGGAGGATCAACAATACAGATGGAACGTTATGGTAAGACATAACTTCTTTATCTGATATTGTTAATCATAGTTCATTCCTTACGCATGGGACAGAGTCCCCAGCTACCTCTATTCCTGGGAGGCTCTCATGGAAGGACATTCCTGAGCACCATAGAACTGAAAGATGCTCTTCCCCTGGAGGCCAAATCCAATTTGTAATGATTGATGAAGGTATGAGGCATAGCCCAAGTTGCAGCTGCACAGATGTCATGTAAAGAAGCCCTGGCGTGGAAGGCAGCAGAAGTTGCCACCTACCTTGTTGAATGAGCTTTCATGGTAGTAGGCAACGAAATTACATTGTGTATAAATGAATGTCACAGCCCTTCAACCATCTAGCTAATGTGACCTTAGCAACAGCAGATCCTAATCTAGGTCCAGAAAAGGCCAAAAATAACTGGTCAGATTTACGAAAGGGTTTAGTCCTGTTTAAGTAAAAATGGATTTGCCTGTGTATATCTAGGGTATGTAGGCAATATTCTCCTCTGTTTGAATGATTGGGAAAGAAAACTGGCAATTCAATGGCTTGATTAATGGACATTTCAGAGATCACATTAGGCAGAAATGATGGATTAGTTCTCAGAGACACTCTATCGCTATGAAAAATCAAGTATGGACTCTTGATACATAAAGCTTGAAGTTCAGAAATACGTCTGGCAGAAGTAATAGTGACCAAAAACAAGGTTTTCCATGACAAATACTTGAGGTCGTAAGAAGAGGCTGGTTTGAAAGGTGGCATTGTCAGAGCTTGTAGAACTAATGATAAATCCCATGGTTGAATAGGTTCTCTAAAAGGTGGCTTCAGATGATTCACACCTTTTATGAAGGTCTTGCACAATTTATGGGACATAAGAGAGGAATCTTAGACACCCTCATGAAAATTAGAAATTGCAGCCAAATGAACTCTAATGGTAGAGGCCGACAGACCCGATTGAAACAGGTCGGCCAGATAGTCTAATATTATCGACACTGGTGCTGAAAAGGGGTCTACTTGTTTATCTTTCAGCCAACAGGTAAATCTTTTCCACTTGCTCAGATAAGTAATTCTAGTGGAAGACTTATGAGAAGCAATGAGAATATCACGTACTGGTAAAGAAAGATCATTTTGCCTGGCAATCAAGGGAAATGGAGTAGCCAAGCTGTGAGCTTCAGGCTGTTTAAGTTGGGATGAATCAGGTTCTGTGGGTGTGAGATCAACTAAGGTGTTGGATGGAAAACCCATGGTCGATCTAGTAGGTGAGGCCAAAGGAAGGGGAACCAAATCTGTCGAGGCCAATATGGTGCTATGAGGATCACCTTGCTCTTCAACTGATGGGCTTTCTTCACAAATTGGGGAATGAGGGGAAAGGGTGGAAATGCATAAAGAAGACCCGAGGGCCAATCGTGGACTAGAGTGTCCCTGGGTGACTGTCCCAGAGGGGGAATCAGGGCAAAGCAGTTGCTGCATTTGTAGTTGGTCAGGGATGCAAAGAGGTTGCAGCAAGGACAGCCCCAGCAGTGGAAGATCTCCGCCGCTATCAAGGGATTCAGGGACCACTCGTGAGGTTGAAGAATGCACCTGCTGAGTCTGTCTGCTATCACATTGGAACTCCCGGGAATGTGCGTTGCTAGAAGAAAACGGTTGGTAGCCATCGCCCATTGCCATATCCTCATGGCATCTCGACAAAGGGGGTAAGATTTGGTTCCACCTTGCTTGTTGATGTACCAGACCACCACCATGTTGTCTAATTGAATCACAATTGTCCCAGACGGCAGCAGGGGATGGAATGCTTACAACGCCAGAAGCACCGCCCTCAACTCTAGAACATTTATATGTAGATGGGTCTCCAGTTCGGACCAAGTGCCTTGGACTGTCTGTCCCTGACATAGCCCCCCACCCCTTCAGGGAGGCGTCCGTGGTCACTGTGGCCTTGGGTTGCTGGGGGGAGAAGGGGCAAGACCATTGTGAGAGATTGTGTGTCATCCACCAATTTAAATCCTGTGTGCACCTGTGGGTTACTCAAATCATGGCTGAAAGAGGATGCTGAAAAGGATACCATTGGGTGAGCAGTAGCCATTGTAGAAGCCTTATGTGAAACCTGGCCAGGGGAACAATGGTGATGAAGGCTGCCATGGAACCCAACAGCTGTAGAATCGAGTGATCTGTGGATTTGTCCTTTGAAAGGATTGGAATTAGTTGTTGTTTTATCCTTAGAATTCTGTGCTCTGGAATAGCAGCTCTGTAGTTTTTTGTGTCCAAGATAACCCCTATGAATTCTGTTGACTGAGATGGGGTGAGATTGGATTTCTGCCAGTTTATGGTTATGCCTAGCCTTTGAGCAGTGAGGAGAGAGTATGCCAGGGCTTTTTCCAGTAGATGTCTGGTGGGGGCGGAAATGAGCCAGTCGTCTAGGTATGGAAACACCTGGAATCCTTGAAGTCGCAAGTGAGCTGTGACAACTGCCATGCACTTTGTGAACACTCTGGAAGCTGTAGAGAGTCCAAAGGGCAGTACTCTGAACTGGTAGTGACTGGCTCCCGCATGGAAGCTCAGAAATCTTCTTGATGGCCTGTCCACTTTTATGTGGTAGTACGCATCTTGAAGATCTATAGAGCACATCCAATCATCTTTTTCCAAAAGCAGGAGGATAGACTGTATTGTGACCATCCAGAATTTTTGTACTCTCACAAACTTGTTCAATACACTGAGATCCAAAATTGGTCTCCAGTCCCCGGTTTTCTTTGGCACCAAAAATAGTCTATAATAGAATCCGGATCCTATCTGGTCTGGAGGGACTATTTGGATGACTCTCTTTCATAGTAGCTTTTCTATCTCTAGTGCTGCTTCTTCCCTTTGACTGGGTGGAACGTCGGGAAGATTTTTTGAAGAGACGGGACAAAGATTGAAGGCGATATGATAACCTCTGGTTATGATCCTTTGTACCCAAGAATCGGTGGTGATGATTACCCAGGCAGAAGGGTACAAGAAGAAACGTCCCCCAACCACCTCCAGAGGAAAGGGGTTGGGCCGCTCTTCAGGATCGCTGGTAGGATTGACCAGGGAAAGAATCCCTGGAACCCTGGTTATGCGGTCCCCCTCTGCCCCAAAAGGAGTGTCTTCCCTGTGAGTTTCCCCCTCTGCATCTGGGGGAAAATTCGGCCTGTGTGTCATGGAAAGGACCCTGAGATTTCTTGAACCATATCTTTCCACTCTTTTGGTTTCGGGAGAAATCACGTTGAGGGGAAGAATAACGAACACCTACGGCAGAAAGGGTCTTACCATCCTGTTCACATCTGGCCAGTGTGCTTTTAACTTTGGGCCCAAACAACGAGGAGGACTCAATGGGGGCATTAAGAAAAGAAGACTTAAAGGGTTCCAAGAAGTTGCACAAGTGCATCCAGGCATGCCATCTCAGGACCACAGCTGAACCCGCTGCTCTAGCTGCTCCTTCTGATGCATGAGATATCAGTCACGTAGAGGAGTTAGATATAGACTCAATGGTGGCCAGCTGAGAGTTCACTTTGTCACGGACCTCATCAGACATGGCACCAGCCAAGGTTTCAGAGAACTCAGAGACCAGATCCTTTTGAAGCCTAGTAAAATGTGCCATATAATTCAGGGACCTGATAGCAAAGGTGCACTTCCCTATCCTGTCCAGGACCCAGGACTCTCTGTTAGGTGGATGGACAGTCTGGCTTTCTTCTTCTGCCAGATCCTTTTTAGTTGCAGCTGCCACCACCAAAGCATCCACAGGATGACCTTTGGACCAATGGGGATCCGAAGCGGGGGGGGACAAGATCTTATCCGGCCTCGGGGGAATAGCTTCGATGGTATCAGGTGCCTTCCAAGCACGCCGCACAATGAGCTTGACAAGTTCATCTGCAGGTTGAGTAACCCAGGAGGTTGAGGGGTGGGCACAAAAGGCCTGCAGGAACACAGATTCCTCAGAGGTTGGATTAGAGGACTGCCAGTCACCTCTCTGTTTCAGGATTTTGAGGATATCACCAAAGCATAACTCAGAGGGTGACCTAGGGGATCCTTCCCCCTCATCAAAATCTGTGTCTTCGGTGAGGGGCTCCGCTGTGGAGTCCATGTGCTTCCTCTTACACAAACTTTTCCGGTGGACCTCCTCAGTGGGAGAAGCTGGGGAAGACAATGAAAAAGGGGATTCCTGAGGGAATATGTCCTGCGGCCCTTGCACCTGGTGTCCGCTAGATGCGACTTGTGAAACCAGTGTACCAGAGGAGGGTGGAGGTATAGACAGTCCAGTATCACCAGCAGCAGTGAAAACCTTCTCCATCAGTTGGAAGGCAGGTCCACCTGAAGAGGAGTGTATGTCTAGGACATGAGGCACACCTCCCCTAAGTGGCTCAGCCTGCCGACCCAGAGTCCCTGAATGGCTGTGGAGCAGCAGGCTATGTGTGTCACAGCTGACATCCTGGGTCATAGCAAAACTTTCCTGCCATGAAGGCAACAGCGGTTCCTTAGTGAGATCCATAAAAGGAACCGCAGAAGGGGAAGACTGTGCTATATCCATGGACTTCAAAGGCCATGAAGGAGGAGAATAAGAAGGGGTCTTTGAAGATGGGTGATCACCTCCCAAGGAAGGATAGTTCCTGAGGGGTGGGATACTTCTGGCCAAGAATGCCTGGTCCACAAGACGCAATGTATCATGTTCGGAAAGGCTTCTAGTGGACCTCATGGAGACTAAGGGAGAAACAGGCCTGTCCACAAAAGAGGCAGACTCGGTGCCCATCTCATCTGACCGCACCGAGGACAATGGTACCGAGAAAGACTGGACTACTGTTGTCTGCACTGAAGAAGTCATCGGTGCCGAGGTCATTGTCTGCACCGACACAGGGATCGGTGCCGAAGTGGTTGTCAGTGCCGAAGCTGGAACCGACAAAACTGGAGTCAACAATAAAGGTGTCAGTTCCGAGGAGGATCTTGGAGCCACCGTAGTCAAGGTCTGCGCCAACTGAACGATGGATGCCGATACAGTAGTAATGGTCTGAACTGAGGAGCCCCTTGGAGCCTATATATAGAAGGCTGCAGGAGAAGATGGAGCCGAAATCCCTAATGGAGCCGAAGGTCTAGGCACCGAAAGCACTAGGACTGACTGAGAAAGCTCCAGAGCCAAAACTTTAGCCTTTTTAGGTTTTTGTTGGCGGGAGTCCCCAGCCGGGGACAAAGGCAAAGATTTAGCCTTAGCAGGAACATCCAAGGATTTCTTATGGGCTCTAGGAGGGGTTGAGGCCTCCGACCCAGAAATAGCCTCTGAAAAGGGAGATTTTAGAAGTCCCTTTAGCATCAGCTTGTTTTTCCTTTCCAACAAGGTTCTATTAGAAAAGTTGTCACAAATAGTACAGGGTGGATCAACAGACAAATGGGAAGCTCCCAAACAATAAACACACAAAGAGTTTGCATCAGAAGTGGGCAGTTTGTGTCCACAATCAGAACCCCACTTAAATCCCGGACTACCTTTCTTATCTGCCATGACAGTAAATTCAACAGTAGAAAAAAATTACCAACAATGGTAGAAGAGAGTACCCGAAGGTATGAGAGTAAAAGGGTGAAAGGATCACCAACGATGGTAAAGGGAGAATAAACGATGGTAAAGGGGGAATACCTCGTGGTAAAGTGGTAAAGAAAAGTCTGAAAAACCTGAAGAAAATATAAGCGCTAAATGCGATAGGGTAAGAGACAATAAAAAAATAACTTTTCTGACAGAAAAGTAGTCTATAAATCTATTAAATAACAATTGACTATACTTAGCTCAAGAAAAGTAGCTTGTCACGACTGAATGGCAATGCGGCAAACTAAATCTGAGGTAACAGGGAGAGGGGGGTTGTGGGTAAGAGTTTAGCTCGAGAGTTTGAAGCTGACGCGAGCTTGGAAAATGGCCGGCTTGGTTCCGAGTTCAGAACCGATACCCATGCATAAGGAATGAACGAGAATTAACAATATCAGATACATTTTTATACAATTAGTTAGAGATTAGCTATAAAGAGTAGTTTTATACAGTCTGGTTAGGTATTGGTAGTACACAATGAATCTTTTAATGACGTTCATTGTACAGATGAACAAGACAGTAGATACATTCATTCATTTAATTCACTTCCACACCTGTGAGGCTTTGGATTTTGCCTAAATAAGTGAAACCCACAACTAGCAAGGTAAATCACCCCTTACTATTATAATTATAAAATGTTTTAGCTATTAACTGTTTATTTCATGCTACAAGGTAGTATTCAGACTTGTTCAAGATACAGGGGCACTGGTTACATGAACCACACTTAAACATGCTGTTAGGTTTACTGGTTATAGATCAATGGGAGGGGTCTTTTGTTCATACAACTCTTTAAAATGTTTTTCTTTTTTGTATTCTATAACAGGGTGGTTTGAAAAGAGAGTTAAGGAATTAGGGATACCTCTAAATTTCCCCCAATAGTTAAAAATATTTTTGACCAACCTGTTACAATTATATTCTAAAGAGAAAGTACTGTATGAAAATCGGTATTATTTACATCCTCTTTAATACTGCTCACCTTTAAATTCTCATGTGGTGACATACTTTTCACATCCTAGATAGGATTAAGATACTGGCAGTCTATAGGATACCGAGAATCATTATATTTTATTTATATTTATACCTGGGAATCATTGAATCATGGTTCCTTCTGAGCTGATTCCCTAGGAGTTATAGAGTCCCTTTGTTAGGTATGACCTTGTACTTCCTCTAGATGGTTTTCTTTTTTTTTTTCCTCTTATTGTTTCTTTCTCTATGACCAGGATGGTGAGTACATTTTCCTTCAGTAATTTACCCCCTTAGAAGAACAAGTTATATTTTAGTGCATATATTTCATTGGTATCTGTGATAAGCTACTGACTCTTCTGTGATCATCACACATAACTCCTGTCAGAAAAGAGTAATATCATTAAATATGAGTAGCATTTGCAAATGAAAAATAATGCCCTCCATAACCCCCTATATAGAACTGTTCTAAATCTCAAATTATACCATGACCCCCCATTAATATTCCAAAACGTGCACGCTGATTGGCCAGCGTGCACGTTGTAAATCGACTTATACTAATGGAAAAAGGTCCGGTCGCCCGGACTTTTTCCATTGGTATAAGTCTCTTTTAAAACACTGTCTCGCTATGTTAAAAGAGTTTAACATAGCAACACAGGTTTAAAAAAAGCAACGGAGATGTCCGTTGCTTTTTTTAAAGCTGTCTCGCTATGTTAAACTCCTTTAACATAGTGACACAGTGTGTAAAAAGCAACGGAGATCTTGCTTTCTCCGTTGCTGTTTTTTAAACCTGTCTCGCTATGTTAAATGGGTTTAACATAGCGAGACAGCTTTAAAATAAGCAACGGAGATCTCCGTTGCTTTTTACTGTTTCGCTATGTTAAACCCATTTAACATAGCCAGACAGGTTAAAAAACAGCGGAGAAAGCAAGATCTCCATTGCTTTTACTGTTGCTATGTTAAATGGGTTTAACATAGCGAGACAGCTTTAAAATAAGCAACAGACATCTCCGTTGCTTATTTTAAAGCTGTCTCGCCATGTTAAACCCATTTAACATAGCGAACAGTAAAAGCAACGGAGATCTTGCTTTCTCCGTTGCTTTGGCCACAACTCTGATGTACTGCGTAGGCATGCGCAGTACATCAGAACTGCCGCGGATACCAGCCAGCTGCGGAAGGGCAGCAAAGAGGCATTATACAATGCCATTATTTAAGAAAAGTAATTATTTCTTTTCTTAAATAATGTCATAGTATAATAGCAATAACCCACTTCTGGGTGTGGGTAATGCAGGATTTACCCACGGTTGTCTTTGTTTGGTCCCTCGGGCTTCGCCCTCGGGGCCAAACCACACCAACCGTGGGTAAATCCCGCATTACCCACACCCAGGCGTGGGTTATTGCTATAGTAAGCACTCTATTTTCATTCTAAAGCCCTGCAGTTGCTCATATAAGTAATCCTATAAGTAAGCACTAAGAAACTAAAGCACTACACCCTCTTATACTCCCTTTAAGTACTTGGTTCCCTATTGGTCCTTTTTGATCAGTCAGAAAGTAGTTCCTTATACTATTCTGGCATGTCCAAAAGTCAGTTTCGGGTTTACATCCAAGCAACCGCTACCCCACAACAATACCCATGTATCACATAGTTCACAAAGTCAGTGTGCCACACAGTCACAGCCCTTAAGGCTAAACAACACACCTAATACACTTGTAATAGATGACTCTATTGTCAGACATACTGACGTCCCACTCACCAGGCTGAACAAGGAGAAGGTCACTGTTAGCTGCCTGTCGGGTGCCAGGATCCACCACATAACACAAGCACTCAGGTCACTCCAAAGCAAGTACAAATATGACTCTGTCATTGTCCATGCTGGTGTAAATGACCTGAGATGTACCTCCCTGGACTACATGAAAAGAGACATAGAGGAGCTCTCTGATCATGTAGCCCAGGCCGGTATGACCCTGACCTTGAGTAGCATCTTACCCTTACCAAGAATGATGCCACAGTATAAAGACAAAATGATCAATTTTAACAATTGGCTAAAGTATTGGTGTTATTCAAAGGGGATCCAGTGTCTGTCAGCCTGGGATGACATGCTCGACAAGCCACATTGCTTCGCTAGGGACAGCTTGCACCTGTCACCCCTGGGCTTTCGAATACTGGCTAAGGCTCTTGCCACCCCCATAGTGCCTTTTTTAGGCAAGGCTCAAAAGACAAACCCACCTCCATAGACAACGCAAAGAAAAAGAAATTAAGGGTAATGCTGCTCAACGCCAGAAGTCTAAACCTCAAGATGCATGCACTCGAGGCTCTCCTCAGTATGGAGAATATCGATATCTGTGTAGTAACAGAAACCTGGTTCAAGGCTCCTGAGAGCACCCCAGCACTACCAGGTTATACCTCATACCATGCTTTTCGGCCCCAAAACTCGGACCGAACCATAAAAGGAGGGGGAGTATCCATATTCAAAGATACCCACACCTCCAGGTTAGTGGCACTGCATGAAGCATCGGAGACCATCCATGTGCAACTAACAGTGGGCAAAACTGCCTTTCAGTTTGTAGCCTGCTACAGACCACCCTCCCAAATTCAGGAACCCCACTCGGCTTTCCTGAGAACACTGGAGAATATGAAGATCTCTCCAAACACCATTATATTGGGTGACTTCAACTACCCAAACATAGACTGGGAGCACTACTCAAGCCCCAACACCCTCGCCCAATGGTTCCTAGAATTTATAAACTCAAATGCTATGGAACAACTGGTCGCCACTCCCACAAGAGGGGAAAACATACCGGACCTGATCATCACCAACATGGGGACTCTATGTTCCATACCAGCGGTATACCCCTCATTGGTAAGATCTGACCATAAATTAATCTCACTGGACATCCATATCCCGTCCCCACACCCAGCCAAGGAAACCATGGTGAAGAACTTCTAAAAAGCAAACTTCACACTTCTCAAAACCGAGGTGGAATCCTTCAAAGCCCCCGGGCTAGTGGAAAATACGGCCCGAACCGCAGAATCCTTTACAAACGCTTTCTATGGACACCTACAGGAATGCATGGATCATGCTATCCCAAATAAAACCAAGACCCATTCCTCCAAAGGCAGGAGACCTGTCTGGTGGACCCCAGCCATAAATAAGCTATACAACAGAAGGAGGAAGCTACTACATGATAGAGCAAAATCCCAAAAAGGGAAGGCATCTCTGATCAGTACTAGCAAGAAACTACGATCCCTCATAAAATCATCTAAGGCCAGCTTCGAAAGAAAAATTGCACAAGATGCTAAACATAATCACAAGGCCTTCTTTAGTTATGTCAGGAACCTGGGTGGCAACTCCCAGATATGCTCTGAGTTAGTTCAAAATGACAAAAAATACACTGAACCCACAGACATTGCCAACATCCTGGCAGACAGGTTCAGTGCAAACTTCTCTCCCCCTTCCCCCCCAAAAGAGAAAATGTCTATCGCAACAGAGTGTAGCCTCCCTGACATCACAGATGCACAGGTGAGAGCTGCCCTCTCCAAAGCAAAAAACACAGCATCAATGGGACCGAATGGTGTCCTGGGCTACGTCTTACACGAACTCCAAGAAGAACTGAATCCTCACATAAAGTCAATGTTCAATCTCAGCCTTACTACAGGATATGTACCCAAGGAATGGCGTACAGCAACAGTGGTCCCACTCCACAAAGGTGGTGCCACAACGGACCCCGGAAACTATCGCCCTATAAGCCTGACTAGCCTGGTCTGCAAAGCTATGGAGCGTATCATCATGAAACCCATAAACAAAGACATTGGGAACCTCCAAACACTGGATCTTACCCAATTCGGCTTTGTTAAGGGCAGATCTTGCCTCTTGAACCTGGTCAACTTCTTTGAAACAGTCACCAAGGCCATAGATGAAAGGAAGGTAGTCCACACAGCCTACCTGGTCCTCACAAAAGCCTTCGACACAATACCCCACTCGGGCATCATAAATAAGCTCACCAGCTTAAAAATCAACCCCTATGTCACAAGATGGGTTGCAAACTGGCTCAGGGATAGAACCCACATGGTCAGAATTGCAGGTGCCATGTCAGACTCTAAACCAGTTACAAATGGCATCCCACAAGGCTTAGTCCTGGGACCTCTCTTGTTTGGTATATATTTCTCTGAGGTACAGGCTAAGATGGGAGGACTATGGCTGACCAAGTTCACAGATGACTGCAAACTGGGTGCCATAATCGACTCACCGACTGACACAAGCATCCTCCAAAAGGGTCTCACAGAGACGGATAACTGGTGCCAGAGCCATGGCATAAAGCTAAATGCCAAAAAGTGCATAGTCATCCCCTTTGGGAAAAACAAAGTGCCCACAAATTACCACATAGGTGGCAATCCATTAAGTACGGAAGAAGTAATTAGGGATTTGGGGACCCAAGTAGATAGCAATCTCTCCTTTGACAATCACGTTGCCAAAGTGGTTAGAAAGACCTTCTATATAGCCCACCTTATCACAAAAGGGTTCACATCTAGATCAAGAGAGGTCATTGTACCCCTCTACTCATCACTCATCAGGCCCATAATTGAATACAATGCCCCATTTGGGATGTACCTTACCCGACACCTGCAGCAACTGGAAAGACCCCAAAAGTACCTCACAAAGAGGATCAAGGGACTCAAACAGATGCCCTACGCAGTTAGGCTAAAGAAACTCCAGCTCTACTCAGTTGCTTACCACCTACTCAGAGGCGATCTGTGCCTGACGTATAAAGTCATGTCCAACCCAGAATTAATGGACGTGCTCCACCTCAGGAAATCCAAATCCCTTAGAGCTACACTCTCCAAGGACTTAAACCTCAGCACAGAAATAAATAGGACATGCTGGAGGGACAAATTCATATCCCAGAGGCTCCTCTCACTCTGGAACAAAATCCCAGCCCATGTTAGGCAGAGTCCCTCAATGACCCTCTTCAAGAGAAATCTTGACGAGTGGATGGGAGATCGTAGGTTTACCCCTGGGATCTCTTCTGTGTCCCTACTAGACAGAGGCACAGTAAACTAACCTCAAAAGGGCTATCTTCTGTGACCTACTATACAGAAGCACAGTCAACTAATCTAAAAGGGTGGAGAAAGCCAAACACACTCTGGCTAGGCTTAGATATGCACCTATATATATATTTATATATATATATATATATATATATATATATATATATATATATATATATATATATATACATATATGTGGATTCCATACATTTGGTCGAATTACACTTAGTCGAAAATGATTCCAGGCATTTCACGTCACTGAAAGCTCACTTGGTCGAAGTTCATTTGGTCATAAATTGAATATAGCCCCTGCCCCACTGTAGTGCAACCCTGGAGTGAGAACATTAACACTCAAACAAATTCAGACTGCTGTCAGTAAAATATATAGGTTTGTATACCTGGCTGATCAAACGACCTACTACTGCCTACGTCTTCAGCAGTTCAAATGGTTACCTGTCAGTGAAAGTGTAACTGTTACTAGCCTCAAAAATCTTCAAAATACTAAAACTAAGGCACTGTACCCTTTCAGAAATTCACTACAAACTAGATGGAAGAATTGTTTACTGATAGAAGACCCAGAATAAACATTATCCCTTATCAGACCCAGATTCAAAACAACAATAGAGGAAACAGTTTTCTCAAAGCTTGCTCCCACTGTTTGGGACACTCTATGAGCACACATTACCCAGGAAATGACCCTTGACAAATTCAAAAATGAACTAAAAAGACCATGCTTAAAGACTCATGCTACAATTGCTTGAAAGACAATGGCTAGCCTTCATTTGACTTGTTGGCTCTGATGTCTGGACTGAATTTCATTGTACTTTATCCAAAAGGATATTTAATTCAAACTGTCGAATTTTACCTGTGATATCAACTGTTTTTATATCTTGTACAGTAACTTTAAATGTACACATTGTATTGAAAATTGTTTTGTAATATACCTTGTTATATGGACCAGTCACCATGCCAGTTTGCACATAAATACATATGTTCTTTTGCCTTATTCTATTATCTTTCAAAATAGTGTAATACATATTTTAGCTGACATTATTTGTGAATGATTTGCTTAATATTCAGTTTGGGAAATACTTCTTTTTTGCATGCTCACGCCATTGTAAATATTTTCCCCTTCTCCCTGTATACAGTTATTTGCCCATTGGGCCCAGGCTGTGGCCGAAAATTGCCTGTTGACCAAACCACTTAACTGGTTATCAAAGTGAAATAAATAAAACAAACAAATAAGTAATATTGCTCATTGAGAACTGCCCCAATCTGTGCTTGATATACATGTAATGTCTTTCCTATTATCATATAACTGTTTTATGTATTTGTTTATTTTGCATATATTGTGTTTCTCTTCACATACCTTTCATATCCCACACAGATTCAATATCAGTCAGATATTCTAGGAAAATGGCTGCACCCTATCCTAAAGAAAGCCCTTTTTAGATGGAGGTAGAAACATCATGTTAGATTATTTGAAGCTGTGATTTTTTATTATTAGATTACTTGAACTTGCAAGAAGTTCCCTATTCTAAATTAATACAAGATTCCCTATAATCAGACTATTTGAAATTGCTGAAAGTTCCTGTTTCTGAATTAATGCCAGTTTCACAAGCTCTCCTGGTATGGAAGTTGTTTGAAAATAATATCTTACAAGTACTTGGAAAGCAGTACCCCCCTCCCCGGGTCAGTCAATGGCATGAACTCTAACAACAATATGACATTAAAAAGGGAATGCAGAGTTTGAGAAAGGGGTCTAAACCTAAAATGGTCATATAGTAAAGAAGATTAGAGTTTACAAAGTTATCCCTTAAAATATTTTAAATACTAGAAGAGCAGAAGGGGGAGTGTTAGCCATAATATTATGTTACTTCTAAATAAGAGTGCTGGACTTTAAATCTGTTCATAGCAGTGGTGGTTGTTGATTTCAAAGTGGGGTTGGTGACTGCAGGAAGCAAGTGAATGGGTGGGGCTAATGGGAATGGGGTGTGGCCCTATTACAGCAGGTACATGACTATGGCCTGTGAACAAACAACTAATGGGATTGTTAACGTTCATCGACACTCTGCCTTAGTATGCATCCATTCATTATAGCCATTATACTGAGTATATACACCTCAGATATCAAACATCTTTATTGAATTATCACTTATGACACAGGCAATTATACATTTGTATAAATGAAAACAAACCATATTGACATATTTCCAGTTGCAAACGTTATACAGCATGTATAATCATCTATACAATTATTGTCAATTGAAAATTACATAGCTCGTTTAATTCCTGCCTTCCCTTAAACCTCACTCCTCCTCCAAAACATTATTCTGCATGTATTGTTCCTACAATTCCCATTTTTTTCTATATAAATTTGTCCTACCCTTTTCTAAAGATCCCACTTCTGGTTCTTTTATTTCTGTTGTTATAGTCAATACTTCTTGTATGGTTGGTTTAGACTCTGATTTATATTTTTTGGTAATTGTTTTTTTTTTGGAGGCCACCAGAATTAAACTCAAAAAGGTCTTGCTTCTTCTTCTTCTTTTCCCAGTTAGGGGTCTCCACAGCAGATCACTGTCCGCTCATGATTGGTAGTGGAGTTTTATGATGTTGAGTTGCCAGCCCGGTGCCCAACCTTCCACAGAAGGCACACACATGCACGCACTCACACCTAGGGCCAATTTAGTGTGTCCAATCCACCTACAGCATGTCTTTGCGATGTGGGAGGAAACCAGATCACCCGGAGGAAACCCACACAACCACAGGGAGGACGTGCAGACTCCGCACAGAAGGCACCCCAGCCGAGGATCGAACCGAAGAACCTCTTGCTGTGAGGCAGCAACGCTAACCACTGCACCACTGTGGCCACCCTAAAGGTCTTGCTATGTCTAGGCAATTCTGACTTTGTGTCACAGCTCAAAAAAATAATTTCCTTTGTTACACCAATTTGCTTACCAATTATTTCTGAGTAGTCTGTAAATCTGCCAACACATAACACTCACAACAACTTTATTTAAAATACCTCTTTCTTCCCCATCACACCATCACACCTGCAACATTTGCAATCTACCTGAGGAAAATTTCTTTGGAGTTTGCTTGGGGTATAAATATACCTATCCAAATACGTCCAAGCAAAAATGCTAAATTTTCTAGATTTCATTGCATATTCGGAAGCCATACATATATCCTCCCATTGTTTCTTTATGAATTGCGTATTTAGTCTGTCTTCCCAATCCTTTCTAACTTCCTCTGATTGATTCATATAGTTCATCATCATCATCAACCCCCTTTTTCCCATGTTCTTTATGCATTCAGGGTGTTGTGTCAACTGTCGTGATCTCTCTCTTTTCAGTGTCATTCTCCTGTGGTCTTCAACAATCATGCGTGACTGTCACAAGTGTTCTCTCACACAATCTATCCAGCTCTTTGCTGGATGTCCTCATTTCATCTTGCCTTCCTCCTGTCTGTCCTAAATCTTCACCAGATTGCCTTCTGCTTTTCTGTGCATGTGCCTGACCCACTGTAATCTGTTCTCTTTAACTTTTTCTACAAATAGAGCTACTTTGGTCTCTGCTCTAATTTCCTCATTTTTTCATCTGTCCCACAGCGTGCATCCTACCACCCATCTCAGGCACTTCATCTCCATCACCTCTAGCTTCCTCAACTGCTTTGCCTTTACTGCCCAGGTTTTTTTTTTTTTTCCAAAATTTTTATTGAATTATCACTTGTGACACATGCAAATTTACATTCATATAAAAGCAATCAAACTATATTAACATAAACATTATACTTCACATATGTTACTATATATCATATAACCTAAGCTATATTACATAATAGGTTCATAGGTAAGTACTAGGCTATCTGCCCGAGGCATCTGTAAGCCTAGCCAGAATGTGTTGGCTTTTGCCACCCCCTTAGATTAGTTCCCTGTGCCTCTGTCCAGCAGAACCATTAGTTCCCTGTGCCTCTGTCCAGCAGAGCCACTGCAGTGATCCCCAGGGTAAATTTTCTGTTTCCCATCCACTCGTCAAGGTTTCTCTTGAAGAGTTTTAGTGAGGGGCTCTGCCTAATGTAGATTGGAATCCTGTTCCAAAGCATGGGGAGTCTCTGGGACAGAAATCTATCCCACCAGCACATCCTATTTATCGTTGTGGTGAGGTTTAGATCCCTAGAGTGTGTGGCTCTCAGGGATTTGTTTTTTTTTTAGGTGGAGCATGTCCATCAATTCTGGGTTGGCCATGGCCTTGTATGTCAGGCAGAGATCACTTCTTGGTAAGTGGTATGCAACCGAGTACAGCTGGAGTTTCTTCGCTCAGGCTGCATAGGGCATCTGTGTGAGGCCAGTAATCCTCTTGGTGAGGTACTTCTGTGGTCTTTCCAGCTGTTGCAGGTGTCTTGTAAGGTACATCCCAAATGGGGCATTGTACTCTATGATGGGTCTGATGACTGATGAGTAGAGGGGCACAATAACCTCATTTGTTCTAGATGCAAACCTTTTTGTGATTAGGTGGGCCATATAGAAGGATTTTCTAACCACCTTGGCAATATGCTTATCAAAGGAGAGATTACTATCTACTTGGGTCCCCAGATCCCTTATTATATTTTCTGTATTTAGGGGACTACCACGTATGTGGTAGTTCACGGGTACTTTGTTTTTTCCAAAGGGGATGACTATGCACTTTTTGGCATTTAGCTTGAGGCCATGAAGCTTGAGGCCATGATTTTGACACCAGGTATCCCTCTCAGTGAGACCCTTCTGGAGGATGTCTATATCAGCTGGAGAGACAATTATGGCCCCCAGTTTGCAGTCGTCTGTGAACTAGGTCAGCCATAGTCTTCCTGTGCTTGCCTGTACCTCTGAGAAGTATATACTGAACAGAAGGGGTCCCAGGACTGAGCCCTGGGGGGTGTCACTTGTAACCAGTTTAGAGTCGGAACTAGAGCCTGCAACTCTCACCACATGGGTTCTATCCATGAGCGAACTGGCAACCCATCTCATGACATAGGGGTTTATGTTCAGGCTGGTGAGCTTGTCTATAATACCAGAATGGGGAATGGTGTCAAAAGCCTTTGCGAGGTCTAGGTAGGCTGTGTGGACCTCCTTTCCCT
Organism: Protopterus annectens; assembly: GCF_019279795.1. Taxonomy (NCBI): domain Eukaryota; kingdom Metazoa; phylum Chordata; order Ceratodontiformes; family Protopteridae; genus Protopterus; species Protopterus annectens. The sequence goes on along the minus strand of NC_056740.1, from coordinate 432,177,134 downwards.
CATCTAAAACCTTGGTAACTGTCTCAAAGAAATCCACCAGGTTTAGGAGGCATGATCTGCCCTTAACAAAGCCAAACTGGGTAGGGTCCAATGTTTGGAGGTTCCCAATGTCTCTGTTAATGAGTTCCATGATGATGCGCTCCATAGCCTTGCAGACCAGGCTAGTCAGGCTTATAGGGTGATAGTTCCCGGGGTTCATTGTGGCTCCACCTTTGTGAAGCGGGATAACTGTTGCTGTGTGCCACTCTATGGGTACATAGCCTGCAGAGAGCCTGAGTTTGAACAGTGTGTTTAGGTGAGGGGTTAGTTAATTTTGGAGTTCGTGTAATACACAGCCTGGGACACCGTCCGGTCCCATTGAAGCTGTGTTTTTGGCTTTGGATAGGGCTGTTTTAACCTGTGTGTCAGTGATTGCTGGGGCTGTACATTCTTCTGGTATGGTTATGGGCTCTTTAGGGGGTGAAAGGGGAGTGAAGTTTGCACTAAACTTGTCTGCCAGAATGTTGGCAATATTAGTTGGTTCAGTGTATTTTGTGCCATTCTGCACTAACTCAGAGCAGATCTGACAGTTTCCACTTATGTTCTTGACATAGCTAAAGAACGCTTTGTGGTTATCTTTGGAGTCCTTGGCAATTTTTCTTTCAAAGCTAGCCTTGGGTGATTTTATGAGGGATCGTAGTTTCTTGCTAATACTGATCAGGGATGTCTTTCCTTCTTGGAATTTTACTCTTTTCTGTACTAGCTTCCTCCTTCTGTTGTATAGCTTGTTTATGGCAGGGGTCCACCAGACTGGTTTCCTTTTCTTGGAGGAGTGAGTCTTGGTTTTGCTTGGGATAGCATGATCCATTGCATTCTTGAAGGTGCTCATAGAGTGCCTTTGTAAGGGATTCAGCAGCTTGGACAGCATTGTCCTTTAGCATGGGGGATGTGAACTTTTCCACCTCAGTCTTAAGTAACGTGAGGTCTCCTTGATTGGGGTGGGGGCAAAATGTGGATATCAAGAGTGATTAGTCTATGGTTTGATCTAACTAGTGAGGTGTTGACCTCCGGTGTTCCAGTGTAGAACACTGGTCACCCATGTTGGTGATGACCAGGTCCAATATGTTGTCCCCTCCGGTGGGGGGTGTTGACCAGTTGATCCAGGGTGTTTGAGTCTATAAATTCTAGTTAGCATTGGGCAAGGGAGTTAAGTACTTGAGTAGTTCTCCCAGTTAATATTTGGGTAATTGAAATCACCAATATCAGGATGTTTGGTAGGACTTTCATATTTTCCAGTGTCTCCAGAAATGTGGAATGGAGGTCCTGGGTCATGGTGGGTGATCTGTAGCAAGCTACAATTTGAATTGCAGTTTTGCCCATTGTTAGTTGCACATGGATGATCTCTGAGGCATTGTGCTGTGCCACTAACCTGGAGGTGTGGGTATCCTTGATGAATATGGATACACCCCGCCTTTTGTGTTTCGGTCCGGGTTCTGTGGCCGAAAAGTATGGTATGAGTTATAGCCTGGTAGTGCTGAGGTGCTCTCTGGAGCCTTAAACCAGGATTCTTTTACTGCACAGATATCGATGTTCTCCATACTGAGGAGTGCCTTGAGTGCATGGGGGTTAGACTTCTGGTATTGAGTAGCATTACCCTTAGGTTTTGGTTACTTGTGTTATTTACGGTGGTGGGTTTGTCTTTTGAGCCTTGCCTAAAAAAGGCACTATAGGGGTGGCAAAAGCCTTGGCCAGTAATCGAAAGCCTAAGGGTGACAGGTGCAAGCCATCTCTTGTGAAGTAATGTGGTTTGTCGAGCATGTCATCCCAGGTGGACAGATACTGGATCCCCTTTGAATGACACCAGAAACTTAGCCAATTGTTGAAATTGATCATTTTTTCTTTATACTGTGGCATCATTCTTGGTGAGGGCAGGATGCTACTCAGGGTCAGGGTCATACCCGTCTGGGCTACGTGATCTGAGAGCTCTTCCATGTCTCTTTTCATGTAATCCAGGGAGGTACATCTCAGGTCATTCACACCAACATGGACAATGACAAAGTCGTATTTCTACTTGTTCTGGAGTGACCTGAGTGCTTGTGTTATGTGGCGGATCTTGGCACCCGATAGGCAGCTAACTGTAACCTCCTTGTCCAGCCTAGTTAGTGGGACATCAGCGTGCCTGACTATAGAGTCACATATTACTAGTGTGTTGGGTATGTTATTTTGCCTTGAGGGCTGTGATTGTGTGGCACACTGATATAGTCCCACTCACTAAATCCACTATCCATGAACTGGTTCACATCCTACCTAGAAAACAGAGAGCAGGCTGTACTTTGAAAAAACACTCTATCTAATCACCTACCTATCTCATTAGGTGTCCCGCAAGGCTCCATACTAGGCCCTCTCTTGTTTTCCATTTACATCAATGACCTCCACTCAACCATTCCACTCTCCACATGTATTCAATACGCAGATGATTCTACTATTGCCTGCTCAGCCTCCTCTCTAGACGAACTACAATCCCAAACACAAAAAGCTTTCAATACAGTAGAAAACTGGTTCTCCATCTGCTGCCTCTTACTAAATGCTAAAAAACACTAAACTTTTACTCTTCACACCTACCCAAAGGACTACCCCTTTACACTTCACCCTCACATCTAATAATGGCACCCTTATTTCCCCTGATCTGACCACTAAACTCTTAGGAGTCACAATTGACAATAACCTCAACTTTGACCCACACATAAATACCACAGTAAAAGTAGTCAACAGAAAATTAGGATCCCTCTATAGAATAAAACCATATCTAACACCATTAGCTAAATCCACTATAGCTAGAACTCATTTATTCTCAACCCTTCTTTATGCATCTCCCATCTACACTAACCTCTCCAAAAAGAACATCAACAAACTAGCTATATCCTATAATAACATTGCCAGATTTGCTACTAGCTCCCCTTATAGAACTCATCACTGTCTTAATCTAAAAAAACTAGGCTGGCTTGAACTTCCAAATCTGATACAATTTCATCAACTCTCAATAACTCACAAGGCCCTTAATCAGCCAACAATACTCCCATACTCTCTAGCTTTATTACACCATATAGTAATTTCAAACATTTACGATCCTCAAATAAAATCCTTATGAATATAACTAAATCTAAAAACTTAGCAGGTGATTCCTTGTTCTCCAACTCTGTTGGAAAAGTATGGAATCAATTACCACCTGATCTTACATCCCAGACCTCTCTCCCACTTTTTAAAAGACATCTAAAACGCTACTTCAATAACCACTGGTTATGCTCCTGTTGTAACCCTGACTAACATTTTCTTGTCTCTGACCTTCTACCTTCTCTAAATACTAAACTTCTTAAAATACCTTAATATCCTTTTCTCTCATATAAATTATATAAGTGTACTATCAAACTAAGACCTACTAAGATTTGTTAAAAAAAATGTTTTATTCTTCTATATTTTTACATAGAATTTATAATATAACTCTCTGTTATAATTATAGCTGTTTAAAACTGTTTTTGATGTCATCATTATTGCTGCATAGGATTGTCTCTATGCCTTTTCTTATATTGTATGTTATTTCCTGGAGCTTTTCTCCCCAGGCCTCTACTGAAAATGGACATATATCCAGTTAGACTAGCCCGGTCAACAAATGTAAAATAAAATAAAATAAAATAAATGTGAAGTATGTGTTTCATGGTTTGTGATGGGTGTGGAGGTTGCTTGGGTGTCTGCTTTGGAGGTCTCTGTTGCTTTTGCAGATTTTTATTTAGAGCCTCAGAGTATGTTTTTGTGTATTTATGTGTGTTATTTGCTGGTGTTGGTTTAGTAGGTCTATGTGAGACTGGTGGTGTGTTTCAAGTATTTTCCTTCTCCTCTTGACTGTCAGTTCCAGTCTTGGGTTGAGAGAGCTTTGCCTCCAGTTTGGCTGTATAATTGCATCTTTTGCATATATTAGTGTTTGGTGGTAGGAGGAGAGGGTTGTCTGTGTACATAAGGCAGTTGTAGCATTGCCTCAAAATGCCCAGATTCACCAGTTGGACTGGAGAGTACACCTGAAACTGCTCTTTGGACATGCCTGAATAGGTAAAGTGAGCTGTTTTACTGATTGGCTGGTAGGGACGAATAGACAGCCTTGTCCTTCTGGACAGTATATAGGGGCATCTAGTGCTGGGGTTAATTAGTGCTTGCTATGAGTTTTCAGCAAGTGCTGGGCTGTGAAATTAATGGTTTGAGTGCTTAAGTTGAAAGTTTGTCTAGTTCCAAGGGAAAAATTGAAGAGTAGACTTCGTGGAGCTAGGAATAGTTTAACCCTAGTTAACTGCGCAAATGAGGTTTTTATAGCAGGGAAATGAAAGAGATAGAAATTAGCCCAAAATGGCCAATAAACTACTAACTTCTGGGCTGAAACCACTCCTCCACAGACAGATAGGCTGCTCAAAGCTCCCCTCTCTCACAGGTGAACAGAGAAACTTCCTTATATCCAAGCAAAGTATGGGCAGCACAGAAACTTGTAACACAGCCCTGAATTCAGTAATAACCTGATAACCGGACTACACTAGTTCAGAAAGGCGGGAAACAAGTATTTATTTTTCAGAAAATAAAGCAGATACAATAAAAAAAAAACACTTTAAATGCACAGAAATGGCTATCACACTTTAGTGTGTAGCCTACAACAGTTAAACAGATTATTTAAACACAAAAATGACTTAGTTCAAGTGCAGGCAGCAAATAAGTATAATATGTAGCAGAAACAAGCTTTTTAAATCATAGAAACACTAAAAAAATGGTGTAATGGTGTTTTAGGCGGAATTAGTTAAAGACAGCAAGAAAATGCAGAAAAATGATACTTAATCACTCCAAATTCTCTCTTTTGTCTCTGCTGCTGTAGACCTCTGCAGGACACCTGGCAGGCACTTGCTGAGCTGAATACAAGCGCAAAAAAACTGCACAAATGCAGTTTTTATAGCAGGGAAATGAAAGAGATAGAAATTAGCCCAAAATGGCCAATAAACTACTAACTTCTGGACTACAGCAAACAAGGCACACAAATTTCAGAAAGAAGCAGATCAAATAAGCAGGCACAATAAGCCTTTAACCAGAAATTCCCAGCTCAGAAGGGCAGAGTCCAGCCTCTTCTCCCACAAGAGTGCAGACTACAAACCTTCTTAATGTAAAATAACTGGCCTGGAGCCCAAGTGCTTAAACCAGAACTAATGCGCTTTTAGAATAACAGACACTGAGTCTTCAATCAGCAATTCACAACTTAGAAGGATGTAAGCTACCTGTCCTGCCACAACAATGCAGTCCACAAACCTTCTTAAAGGACCACTACAGGCAAATGATGAAGAAAACATATATTTTTTATCTTGCCATGATTTACTACACCTCCCAAAGCTGCCTTCAGCAAAATAAGTACTCATTCCTAATTTTATTTTGTTTTTAATCTTGTCTGCCCTCATGGGGGCAGACATAGTGATTCCTTTGGAAAGCTAAATCTGTCCTATAATGCAGACTGTGAGGACAAATAGCCCTACCATTTGTTGTCAGACTAGACTTCCATTCACTTACAATGGAACTCCTGAAAAAAACTGCCAAGTTTGAGAGTCTGCAGCTCATGTGTCATTGACTGGTATGCGCTGAGTTTTACAAATGTTGTTCCTACTGATGTACTACACATTCACTGAAAGAAACTTGCAAAAGTGTCAACAAATTACTGAGATAAAAAAGACTTTTCACAAGGAGCAGTTTTGCAAGTTTCAGTTCCTGACCAGGTTACTCCTCCCATCTCCCCTCCTTCAGTGGGCTACAGTCTCACATTTCCAGCTTTGCTAGATTCAACTATTTAGTCAGCTTTGCATGACAATAGAAATAATAAAATAGCCTGGTGTGCCACTAAAACTGTTCCCTTGTATGTCTCTTCACTTCTGAATAGCAATTCCCAAGAATAAAAAAAAGCAAACTCATCAGTCCAGAGTTTAGGCTAGTCTATCCATTTTTTAAAATGTGCACAGTAAAATATTCAACTTGTAATGCATTTTGGCTGCTGACATGGTTATCTTTACATAGTTATTCTCTTATAGTATAACCTGAACTTATGGTATTTAATGGTAAATTTTACAATTCTCAGTTTTTTAACAATGACCTCCCAAGCCTCTGATGTGACCTAGTACTTTCTTACTATTGCTTTATGTAGTTTGTCTTAGTTGTATATTTGTAGTGTGTTTCTCATCCTCTCAGCAACAGACTCCTGGAGAACATTATACTTGTACTGAAAGAATACCAGCAGCTGTAGCAGTGATACCACACTCCAAAACAATGCACTCAAACATAGTACTGACAAACACAGGGAATGTATATGTCTGAATCAAGCAGTGATGAAATTGCTAGGGACTTCACTGAGCAAAATTTTACTCTTAATTTCTCCATTTCATAATGCATAACATTCGCACCGCACTTACAAAGGCACATCTCCACCTTCCACAAACACAGCAACCCACACCCACACAACTGCTACGGTTTCTCCCTTCAGTTATTGCAAGCCAAGAACAACACTATTTAATAAAGATACCTACCAGACAAGTCTGCATAGCGCACTTGGTCTACCTGCATCATCGCAGCTCGGGTTCGCCCCCCCAGCAACTGCAACATTACCAGATAAAACCACTGCTACAGTCCAGTTTCTCCCTACAGTTATTGCAAGCCAAGAATAACACTTTTTAATAAGGATACCTACCAGACAAGTCTGCATAGCACACTTGGTCTGCATAGCACACTTGGTCTGCATAGCATACTTGGTCTACCTGCATCATCGCAGCTCTGCCCCCCCCCCCCAAGCAACTGCAACATTGCCAGATAAAACCACTGCTACGGTCCGGTTTCTCCCTACAGTTATTGCAAGCCAAGAATAACACTTTTTAATAAAGACACCTACCAGACAAGTTTGCATAGCACACTTGGTCTACCTGCATCATCGCAGCTTGCCCCCCCCCCCCCCCCCAGCAACTGCAACATTGGTCTGGTTTCTCCCTACAGATATTGCAAGTCAAGAATAACCCTTTTTAATAAGGATACCTACCAGACAAGTCTGCATAGGTGACTGGATATTTACAGTTCTTGTTATTAGCAGATGTGGTCCTTAACAGATATGTTTTAACCATTGTGACTGGCTATTTACATTTCCTTTCACAGCACATTTGTTACTTTTACTAATTATTTTTTAAACATTGTTTTGGCCGGCATGCACACCTGCAAGGCCCCCCCAGGCAACTATAGCTTTGTCTATTGCCACTGGATGTCATAACTTAACAATATACTTGCTGTATCTTGTCCCAAATAGATCTGCCTCCACACTGAATACTTGTAAAGTAAGGCAAGTACCATTTACTTGGTGTATTTTGTCCCCCAGATAGATTTACCTTCCTTTGTATTACTTGCACACCAAGGCCTTAAAGTAGTGTTTCTGCAACTAACTGCTTACACTCCTAATTTCCTGCTTCAACCTCTTCCTTGCTTACACTTACATTACAGCTCCAAGGCTTCCACTTCTTATGCTGATTACTTTCCTTTGCAGTCTTCTGTGAGGGGGCGGGCGAGATCTCTACCGGCTTTTTCTGGTTATACCTTCCCCCATTTTGTATCTCTCTCCTCTAACTTCCTTCTCCCCCATGCACATTAACTAGTCTATATTAGCGGGTCTCCTTGAGTGGCGCCCTTTTGAAAGTTATCTTTTGGCCTGCTTGTGGTGAGGAAGCTTCCCCAGACCTTTTTCAGTGTGACTGCATCAATATAAGTGAATTTAACTAGTACAATACAGCCAAACAGATACATTTGGTGTAAACAGAAACAAGTGGAATGATAAATTTGGTGTACAAAGAAAAGAAACAAGTAAGCCCATTGATATAACTGGAGTTAGTGTTAGCCCCGCTGCGCTCGGGCTCACTCCGCTCCCCTCTCTGCTTCCTATTCCCACCCGCCCCCACTAGTGCTACATTTCAACTGAACTTAGCCACGCCCATCATGCTAACCACCAATCACTGAATCTGCCCCACCCCTGTACCCATTTCCTTCTCTTCCACTATTCCACATCCTGTAAAGCACAGTCTTCCATCTAACTACCTTACAATCACAAACAACACCTCTCATCATCCACCCCACCTACCCCATCCCAAGCAGATCTCTCACTCACGACGCACAGTCTTCCATCTAACTACCTTACAATCACAAACAACACCTCTCATCATCCACCACACCCACCCATCCCAAGCAGATCTCTCATTCCATCTAACTACCTTACAATCACAAACAACACCTCTCATCATCCACCACACCCACCCCATCCCAAGCAGATTCCATCTAACTACCTACAATCACAAACAACACCTCAACTCCTCTCATCCACCCACCCCACCCCCCATCCTGGCAGATCTCTCATCACGACGCACCCCATTCCATCTAATCAGCAAAACAACACCTCACCTCTCATCATCCACCACACCCACCCCATCCCAAGCAGATCTCTCACTCACGACGCACAGTCTTCCATCTAACTACCTTACAATCACAAACAACACCTCTCATCATCCACCCCACCTACCCCATCCCAAGCAGATCTCTCACTCACGACGCACAGTCTTCCATCTAACTACCTTACAATCACAAACAACACATCTCATCATCCACCACACCCACCCCATCCCAAGCAGATCTCTCACTCATGACCAAGCCCAACCAAACCATGCCCAAACTACCCAAACCCACATACATACATACACCTCTTACTATTGCTCCTAGGTGTATCCACCCTCCCACTGCTAACTTCTATCACCAACCACCAAAACCAACTTAATTTTATCCATACACCAAGAAAAACTACTTCCACTGACATTATTACAACACTCTGTTTTACTCAACTAGTCCCACATCACTACCAAACCTTCTTTATTCACCACTATGCACACAGATCACAGCCATCACACTACCAGTCTCAAACAACTATAAAGAACTTTAAGACCCTAAACAAACTACTCAAACTCTATTTTTACCTCAGAACCTATTAGCTGCGGTGATATACACCCAAACCCAGGCCCAGAAAATCTAGGAGCCCCAACCCTAATAAAACCCTACTCCACCGAGACAAATCCACACTCCTCATTTTAAATTTAAATGTTAGGTATACTAAAAGTCCACGACCTTCATGCACTACTCTCCTTTTATCAACCTAAGATAGTCATGCTAACAGAGACTTGGCTTAAACCAGGCAACCACAACAATGAAATCACTCCACCAGGTTACAATATAATTCGTAGTGATAGAATAGGTAAAAAAAAAGGGGGGGGGTTGCTGTAGTGTATAAATCTCACATCATCCTTGAGAAAGTAGACATAGCAACCCTAGACCTCATAAAGCTGAACACACACTAACAAAACTAAAACTTAATGATAGTAAACACATTAACATCATAGGGTGCTACATCCCTCCAGGCAACAATATCCCCATTACAGAAAAACTCCTAGAATGGATATCTGACTCCCTCCCCCAGGAAAGCATAGTATTAGGAGACCTTAATACTGACTGGCAAAACTGTTCCATTCATAAGCCACTCTCCCATATTAACCTACATGGCCTAACCCAACTCATCACTTCCCCCCACAAGAACAGACAAGAGAACCAAACATCAATCCACTCTAGATTGGATACTCGTATCCCACCCATCACTGATATCCCTAGCAGGATGTCTACCAGACACCAAGTAGTTACCAAGCCACATTCTTACTCAAATCAAAATCACCACAACTGACCCAAATATCTACCCGCCTAATTAGAAACAAAAAACACTTTAACTGCTTCAACTTTATAAACGACCTAAAAATGTGCAACTGGGCCCCCCTTAAAAACCTACCTCTTGATGAAGCTGTACTATATTTCAATACTACCTTCTTAAACACCCGTAATCATCATACCCTCTCCAGAACAACAAGAATTAAAACTAAATATGCCCCCTGGTTAGCCCCAGACACAAAATCCCTCCTCAAAAAAAGAAACAAGGCCTGGACCAACTACCTAAACAGTAAACTCCAATTGAACAAACAAATACATGTTGAACTACATAACAAAGCCAAAAAACTCACCAAAACAGACAAAACATCTTGCTACCAAAAGTTACAGGATAAGCACAGGAACAACCCACAAAAATTCTGGGCAGCAATTAACTCTGTTCTACAACCAGGTAAAACAACTACCCCAACCTCAAAAATAGATGATAACCAAGAAGACATCTCCACACAATTTAATAAATACTTTACGGAAACCATCCAGACCTTTACAAACAACCAACCCTATGACAACATCCCCGTCCCTGCAAATCCACCCCACACCCCCAACTAACAATTGCCTCAAGTTCAGCTTCCACCCAGAACCAACCAAATCCACTGAAAAACTACTTTGCAAGTTCAAACCAATGTCTCTAGCTGCAGGTAAATTACCCACTGAATACCTCCACCTGGCTGCAGAAGCCATATCATATCCTGTTTCCATCCTAATTAACAGGTCCATCTCCGAGTGTATAGTACCCAAGCTATGGAAAATATCACATATCATCCCTCTACATAAAGGGGGAACCTCCCTGGAACTCAGCAACTACCACCCTATAGCCATACTATCCCCTTTATCTAAAATTTTAGAGAGGGTAATACACAAGCAACTAATGAAATATCTCCTAGAAAATAATCTAAAAGCAACACAACAACATGGCTTTAGACCCTTCCGTAGCACCTCCACCGCACTAAGAGAATTCACCAACATTGTCAGTACTCACAGAAACAATGAACTACTTGTATCTGCCACCTTCCTTGACTTGTCCAAAGCATTCAATATGGTTAACCACAATAAACTCCTTCTTTCACTAGCACCTCTAAACCTTACCACCCCTGCCATCTCCTGGATCAAAACCTACCTAGAGGGAAGGAAACAAGCTGTTATGTGGCAAAACCAACTCTCCCCCTCCCTACCAGTATCCCCAGGAGTACTCCAAGGCTCCATCCTGAAGTCAACTCCTCGTTGGTCAGATCCAACCATAAGCTAATCACCCTAGATATCCACATCTCGCCCTCACTCCTCATTAAGGAAACCATAGTAAAAAATTTCTCCAGTGCCAACTTCATGCTTCCTAAGACAGAAGTGGCGAACTTCATGACACCCATGGAGATGCACAATAAAGTTATGACTGCTGAATCCTACACAAATGCACTCTACAGGCACTTACACGAGGTGTCTGGTAGACATCCTGCTAGGAATATCAGTGATGGGTGGGATAACGAGTATCCAATCTAGAGTGGATTGATGTTTGGTTCTCTTGTCTGTTCTTGTGGGGGGAAGTGATGAGTTGGGTTAGGCCATGTAGGTTAATATGGGAGAGTGGCTTATGAATGGAACAGTTATGCCAGTCAGTATTAAGGTCTCCTAATACTATGCTTTCCTGGGGGAGGGAGTTGGATATCCATTCTAGGAGTTTTTCTGCAATGGGGATATTGTTGCCTGGAGGGATGTAGCACCCTATGATGTTGATGCGTTTATTATCATTAAGTTTTAGTTTTGTTAGAGTGAGTTCAACTTTATGAGGTCTAGGTTTGTTATGTCTACTTTCTCAAGGATGATGTGAGATTTATACACTACAGCAACACCCCCCCTTTTTTTACCTATTCTATCACTACAAATTATATTGTAACCTGGTAGAGTGATTTCATTGTTGTGGTTGCCTGGTTTAAGCCAAGTCTCTGTTAGTATGACTATCTCAGGTTGATAAAAGGAGAGTAGTGCATGAAGGTCGTGGACTTTTAGTATACCTAACATTTAAATTTAAAATGAGGAGCGTGGATTTGTCTCGGTGGAGTAGGGTATCATTCAGGTTGAGGGTTGGGGCTCCTAGATTTTCTGGGCCTGGGTTTGGGTGTATATCACAGCATCTAATGAGTTAGGTTCTGAGGTAAAAATAGAGTTTGAGTAGTTTCTTAGGGTCTTAAAGTTCTTTATAGTTGTTTGAGACTGATAGTGTGATGGCTGTGCTCTGTGTGCATAGTGTTGAATAAAGAAGGTTTGGTAGTGATGTGGGACTAGTTGAGTAAAACAGAGTGTTGTAATAATGTCAGTGGAAGTAGTTTTTCTTGGTGTATGGATAAAATTAAGTTGTTTTTGGTGGTTGGTGATAGAAGTTAGCAGTGGGAGTGTGGGTACACCTAGGAGCAATAGTAAGAGGTGTTATGTATGTGGGTTTGGGTAGTTTGGGCATGGTTTGGTTGGGTTTGGTCATGAGTCAGAGATCTGCTTGGGATGGGGTGGGTGTGGTGGATGATGAGAGGTGTTGTTTGTGATTGTAAGGTAGTTAGATGGAAGACTGTGCGTCGTGAGTGAGAGATCTGCTTGGGATGGGGTGGGTGTGGTGGATGATGAGAGGTGCTGTTTGTGATTGTAAGGTAGTTAGATGGAAGACTGTGGCCGTGGAGTGAGAGATCTGCTTGGGATGGGGTGGGTGTGGTGGATGATGAGAGGTGCTGTTTGTGATTGTAAGGTAGTTAGATGGAAGACTGTCGTGAGTGAGAGATCTGCTTGGGATGGGGTGGGTGTGGTGGATGATGAGGTGTTGTTTGTGATTGTAAGGTAGTTAGATGGAAGACTGTGCGTGAGTGAGAGATCTGCTTGGGATGGGGTGGGTGTGGTGGATGATGAGAGGTGTTGTTTGTGATTGTAAGGTAGTTAGATGGAAGATCAGAGATCTGCTTGGGATGGGGTGGGTGTGGTGGATGATGAGAGGTGTTGTTTGTGATTGTAAGGTAGTTAGATGGAAGACTGTGCCGTGGAGTGAGAGATCTGCTTGGGATGGGGTGGGTGTGGTGGATGATGAGAGGTGTTGTTTGTGATTGTAAGGTAGTTAGATGGAAGACTGTGCGCCGGGAGTGAGAGATCTGCTTGGGATGGGGTGGGTGTGGTGGATGATGAGAGGTGTTGTTTGTGATTGTAAGGTAGTTAGATGGAAGACTGTGCTCGTGTGTGAGAGATCTGCTTGGGATGGGGTGGGTGTGGTGGATGATGAGAGGTGCTGTTTGTGATTGTAAGGTAGTTAGATGGAAGAGAGAGATCTGCTTGGGATGGGGTGGGTGCGGTGGATGATGAGAGGTGTTGTTTGTGATTGTAAGGTAGTTAGATGGAAGACTGTCGTGGAGTGAGAGATCTGCTTGGGATGGGGTGGGTGTGGTGGATGATGAGAGGTGTTGTTTGTGATTGTAAGGTAGTTAGATGGAAGACTGTGCGTCAGAGTGAGAGATCTGCTTGGGATGGGTGGGTGTGGTGGATGATGAGAGGTGTTGTTTGTGATTGTAAGGTAGTTAGATGGAAGACTGTGCCGTCGTGTGAGAGATCTGCTTGGGATGGGGTGGGTGTGGTGGATGATGAGAGGTGGTGTTTGTGGTTGTAAGGTAGTTAGATGGAAGACTGTGGAGTGAGTGATCTGCTTGGGATGGGGTGGGTGTGGGGGATGATGAGAGGTGGTGTTTGTGCTTGTAAGGTAGTTAGATGGGAGACTGTGCGTCGTGAGTGAGAGATCTGCTTGGGATGGGGTAGGTGGGGTGGATGATGAGAGGTGTTGTTTGTGATTGTAAGGTAGTTAGATGGAAGCCTGTGCTTTACAGGATGTGGAATAGTGGAAGAGAAGGAAATGGGTACAGGGGTGGGGCAGATTCAGTGATTGGTGGTTAGCATGATGGGCGTGGCTAAGTTCAGTTGAAATGTAGCACTAGTGGGGGTGGGTGGAAATAGGAAGCAGGGAGGGGAGCGGAGTGAGCCCGAGCACAGTGGGGCTAACACTAACTCCAATTATATCAATGGGCTTACTTGTTTCTTTTCTTTGTACACCAAATGTATTGTTCCACTTGTTTCTGTTTACACCAAATGTATCTGTTTGGCTGTATTGTACTAGTTAAATTCACTTATATTGATGCAGTCACACTGAAAAAGGTCTGGGGAAGCTTTCTCACCACAAGCAGGCCAAAAGATAACTTTCTAAAGGGCGCCGCTCAAGGAGACCCACTAATATAGACTAGTTAATGTGCATGGGGGAGGAGGGAGTTAGAGGAGGGAGATACAAAATGGGGGAAGGTATAACCAGAAAAAGCCGGTAGAGATCTGGCCCGCCCCCTCACAGAAAACTGCAAAGAAAAGTAATCAGCATAAGAAGTGGAAGCCTTGGAGCTGTAATGTAAGTGTAAGCAAGGAAGAGGTCGAAGCAGGAAATTAGGAGTGTAAGCAGTTAGTTGCAGAAACACTACTTTAAGGCCTTGGTGTGCAAGTAATACAAAGGAAGGTAAATCTATCTAGGGACAAAATACACCAAGTAAATGGTACTTGCCTTACTTTACAAGTATTCAGTGTGGAGGCAGATCTATTTGGGACAAGATACAGCAAGTATATTGTTAAGTTATGCCACCCAGTGGCAATAGACAAAGCTATAGTTGCCTGGTGGGAGAGGGAGCTTGCAGGTGTGCATGCCGGCCAAAACAATGTTTAAAAAATAACTAGTAAAAGTAACAAATGGTGCTGTAAAAGGAAATGTAAATAACCAGTCACAACTGTTAAAACATAACTGTTAAGGACCACATCTGCTAATAACAAGAACTGTAAATATCCAGTCACCTATGCAGAATTGTCTGGTAGGTATCCTTATTAAAAAGTGATGTTCTTCGTGGTTCACTGTTACAGTCATTACTGTAGGGTTCTTCCTGCTGGCAGCAGCCCTAGATCGGCCAGAGTCCCAAAGTCGGGTCCGACGTCGGCTGAAGTCGCTCCTGCCCTGACGTCAGTGCACCAGGGGTATAAAAACCTCAGCCGACGCCATTTTCCCCAGTCTTTCTTGCCGTGCGGTGCCCGTTGCAAAGCAGTTCGCAAGTGCAGGTCGGCCGACTCATGTTTGTTTTTGGTGGCTTTTGAATTGAAGAATTCTTTTGAGCTAAGTACCCCATTGGGGAAACATTTTTCTTGCTCCAGTCCAATGTCAGAAAAAGTTAACAACTGTATTTCTTGTGGGAAGCAAATACCTCATAAGGATTTTCACTCTTACTGTATACCTTGCTTAGGTCCTGACCACGACGTAGCTAATTGTAGGTTTTGTGCTAAGTTTAATCAACGCACTATTAGGCATAGGTATGATTTTGCCTTCCATTATTTTGGAAAAAGATTTAATTACAATATGTCATAGGATTATTATCCGGCTACTGCAGTGTATAAGAGGCACAAGGATAAAGACAGGCCTCCGAGGTCCAAAGTGGACGATTTTATTCAACCAGAGCCAGTTGCCGGTTCAGCTGTCATCAGTGAGGCGCTTTCGCAGCCCCTGTCGTCTGCCACGTTTGAACCGGTTGCCTGTACTGACTCCCGTGAGGAGATGATGGGGCCTTCAGACTTTTCAGGGATTGGACCTCCGGATATTGCTCCCTCAGATGGGTCCGGAGCTGCTGTGCAGGCACCGGCTTCTGAGGGAGTTTTTAGGCCTACACAGCTTCATGTACAGATGACTCCAGTTTTGCAGTCAAGGACAAAGGCAAAGACTAAGGCTCCAGCAAAGACAAAGCAGCATGCACAGGCACCTTCTGTTCAGGGCCCCAGACCTCAAAGACAGATGCTTAGAATGGCTGAAGACCTGTTAAGTATGATCAGGGGTTCTCATCCCCCTCCTGACAAGAGACCTAGGCTAGAGCCAGATTATGATTCCTCAGATCAAGTTTCGATTTCTTCTGCTTCTTCTTCTGAGCAGGATTATTCCTTCCCTCCTTATGAGGATTCTGATGCTGAAGAATCCCTTCCTTCGGCCTCTCCTCCTGAGGATTATTCATTTGGGGAAACGTTGCATGACATGAGAGAGCATTTTCACTGGGAAGGGCAGGAATATTCTGAATCTAAGAAAAGGCTTAGGGATTTTCTTCCGCTTCCACAGCATAGACCCCTGGCTATTCCCCCTGTATTGGACATTGTGGATGATGTTTTTACAGAGGCATCTCTCTCTCCTGATTCTTTTCCTCCTGCTCCTGTCAAATCGGATAGGTATTATAGGGTTCCAGATTCACACAAATATCTTTTTAAGAATCCTTCAGCTGATCCAGAAACTATTTCTCAGGGCCCTAAGGGTGTTAAAGCGGCCTCTGCTAAGAATCCTATTCCCCCTGACCGAGAGTCCAGAGCCTTGGAAAGATGGGGCAAAAAAGTTTATACTTCTGCTACATTGTCTATTAGAGCTTTGAATTGTCAATTTCTTATGTTAAAATATCAGCAATACCTTTTGTCTGTGTTAAAGCAAAAGATGTCTGCTGTTTCTGGTGGTGCAGACAATAAGGAATTACAGGATTTATTGCATGCTACTGAGCAGGTGGGTAAACATACCCTGCACTGTGGTTTTGATTCTTTGGGGGCTTCTTGCAGGGCTGCAGCAAATGGCACAGTTATTAGAAGGCACGCTTGGTTAAAGGAGCAAAGTTTGCCTGAGCAGGTTAAAGCAAAGCTTTTAGAGGCCCCTTTGCAACACAATGCTTTGTTTGGGGCCAAAGCTGAGGAAGTATTGAAGAAAATGGAAGACAAAGCCAAATCTATGCAGACGGTTAAAGGTTTTCTTCAGGTACAACCCCCTAGATTTAGCAGGAATTGGCCAGCTAAACCTTGGTCCTTTCCGAGCTCGGACAGACCTCAGAGGGGCAGATACAGCCATTCCAGAGGTAGGGGTCAGGCACAGCCCCCTTTCAGAAATAAGCAGTGGAGTGCCCCCTCTCCCAAGGGAAGGGAAGATAGGTCACAACCTTACAGGAAACAGTCATTATGACTCTCCCTTACTAGCTCCAGCGGCATCCCTCCTGCATGCGCCTTTGGGAGGAAAACTCTCTTTTTTTATCACAATTGGATCCGCATAACTCAAGACAAATGGTTTCTGGACATAGTTTCAAGGGGTTACAGGTTTCATTTCCATACCTTGCCAAGATCGAACGGATGGCCAGATCTGCCAAAGCATCAAT
Organism: Protopterus annectens; assembly: GCF_019279795.1. NCBI lineage: Eukaryota > Metazoa > Chordata > Ceratodontiformes > Protopteridae > Protopterus > Protopterus annectens. The sequence goes on along the minus strand of NC_056740.1, from coordinate 432,160,095 downwards.
GGGCAGAGGCACAACGGCAAGTTCAGTCCCTCATGGATATGAGGGCCATAGGTTTGGTACCAGATTCAGAAATGGGGCAAGGGTTTTATTCAAGACTTTTCCTGGTTCCCAGGAAGGAAAATGCATGGAGACCAATCCTGGACCTTTCTGTATTGAACACCTTCCTAGAAATTCCAAAATTCAAGATGCTCACTCTGCAGCAGCAGCTGCCTATGCTGAGCAAGAACGCTTGGATGGTGACTTTGGACTTGAAGGAGGCTTACCTGCATATTCCCATACGGCAAGAGTGCAGAAGGTACCTGAGATTCAAAGCAGGCTCGAGGCATTACCAGTTCTCTGTGCTGCCCTTTGGCTTATCTACTGCGCCCAGGGTCTTTACAAAGTGCCTGGCACCAGTAATGGCGTTTTGCAGACAGAAGGGAATTCAAATATACCCTTATCTGGATGATTGTCTCATTCGAGCGGATGACAAGGAGACTTTATTTCAGCATCTAACATTTGTGCAGCATCTTCTCTTGTGCCTAGGGTTCACGGTGAACCTAAAGAAATCAAACCTGGTGCCCACGCAGCAAATTACTTTCCTGGGTGCGCTTCTGAGCACTACAACCCAGATGGCTTATTTGACACCAGACAAAAAAGTGCAACTGGCTTCTTATTTCAAAAATCTGGCTTTAATGAGTCTGTTGTCTGCAAGAAAAGTTCTGCAGGCTCTGGGTTACATGGCATCCTGCATTCTGTTAATACCATATGCAAGGCTGCATATGTGGAAGATACAATGGTACCTCAAGAGTGTATGGTCTCAGCATTGCCATAGTCTGGAAACAGTGATCGCAATTTTGCCTCGTCTCTGGCAGGAGTTTCTCTGGTGGGCCGAGGCCTGTCTCCAAAACAAGGGGAGGCCTTTCTGTCCCATTCCAGCTAATCAAGTCATAATGACGGATGCTTCGGATCATGCATGGGGAGCCCACATGCAAGGGAAATGTCTTCAGGGTGCCTGGACAGAGGACCAAATGCATCTGCACATAAATTTGAAGGAGATGCTATCTGTACAGAATGCCCTGACAGCCTTCAAAGATCTTATTCTACTGGGGCAATTACTGATAAAGATGGACAACACTATGGTGATGTGGTACATAAACAAGCAGGGAGGCTCTCATTCTTACCCCCTGTGCAGTTTGGCCATGGCTCTGTGGAACACAGCACTAGCCAACAAGACGGACTTACTAACTCAATTCCTGCCAGGAAAGGACAACACTCTGGCGGACAGTCTAAGCAGAACTCTTTTGGATCCACACGAATGGATGTTGGATGTTCGGATATTCAGGATGATAACTGAGGCGTGGGGGTGCCCGGACATAGATCTTTTTGCATCTCCCCAAAACCATCAACTTCAAATGTTCTGCACGAGGACCTACCACAAGCTAGCATGGAAAGTGGATGCTCTTTCATTCAGTTGGAAGCACCTCTCAGTATATGCTTTTCCTCCTTTGCCTCTTCTTCCTCGGGTACTTCTGAAAATCAAACAAGACAGACTGTGAATGCTTTTACTGGCTCCCAACTGGCCTCAGCAATTCTGGTATTCCACCCTGATGGACCTGGCTCCGGGTCCACCCTGGATTTTGCCACAACTTCCACATCTACTGTCTCAACGAGATGGCCAGATCCTGCACAGCCATGTCAAAACTCTGAATCTAGCAGCCTGGTGGATCCAGGAGTTCTACCCTTACCAAACAGGTACTGGATGTAATTCTTGAAGCTAGACGGCCCAGCACCAGGAAATCTTATGCAGGTAAATGGAAAAGATTTTGCTCCTAGACTCAGGCCCAGGGTTTTGATTCTGCAGTTCCAAACATTCCTCTGATTTTACAATACCTAACAGAGATGTTACATAAGGGCCTATCTTTTTCATCTATCAAAATTCATGTTTCTGTTATTTCTGCACATTACAATACGGATCCCCCAATCTTTTCTCATCTGTTACTTAAGCAATATATGAGAGGGGCGAATAATATAAGGCCTCCTTTAAGAGCACCAGTTCCCACTTGGGATCTCAGCTTTGTTTTGGAAAAGTTAACTTTATCTCCTTTTGAACCTGCAGCTTCCACAGATTTAAAGTTTTTATCATGGAAAACTGCTTTTCTTTTAGCCATTACCTCTGTCAGAAGAGTTTCGGAATTGCAAGCTCTCATGGCTGTAGAACCCTTTATTATTTTTCATCAGGACAGGGTGTCCCTGAGGACTAATCCTACCTTTATGCCTAAGGTGGTTTCGAAAGTAGCCTTGAATCAGACTATTCATTTGCCCACCTTTTATCCTAATCCTCAAAGTGAAGAGGAAAGTATTTTGCATTCTTTAGATATACACGGGCAGCTTCGTTTTTACCTGGACAGGACCAAGATTTTCAGGAAATCAGACCAATTGTTTGTGGGTTATGCTTCTACCTCACAGGGGAGAGCAATCACTAAGCAGACTATTTCTAAGTGGATTGCCCACTTTATCAAGTTCTGTTACTCTCATCATGGTAAGCCTGTTCCTGTTAATGTCAGAACACATTCTACCAGAGCTACTGCCACTTCAGCAGCTTTTCTCAGTGGAGTTCCTACCAAGGAGATCTTAGAAGCTGCAACTTGGAGTTCTGTGCATACTTTTTCTAAGCACTACAATCTCCCTCTCTATTCTAAATCTAGGGCAGGTTTTGCCTCTGCAGTCCTGAGGGTTTTGTGGCTGCCCCTTCTGTTCCTTCTCCATCCACCCTTTCTTAGTTTTGGGATTCAACCCTACAGTAATGACTGTAACAGTGAACTATGAAGAACAAAGTACAGTTGTGTACTCTTACCATAAATGTAGATGTTCGAGTATGTTCACTGTTACAGTCTGAGTTACCCTCCCTCCTGTCCCCTCTTTTGTTGTTCTTTGAGTGCTGCCTGTGTCTCCTTGACATTTCTTTTTTCTCAGAGGTATTTTTGCTGGTGATATTTGGGAATGTTCTGGTTTGTTTGCTTATTCTTTTTGATTAAGCTTTTGGCCTTTATTTTTGGGCACCTGACATCTGGGGCAAGAAAAACTGGGGAAAATGGCATTGGCTGAGGTCTTTATACCCCTGGCACACTGACTTCAGGGCAGGAGCGACTTCAGCCAACGTCAGACCCGACTTTGGGACTCTGGCCGATCTAGGGCTGCTGCCAGCAGGAAGAACCCTACAGTAATGACTTTAACAGTGAATATACTCGAACATCTACATTTATGGTAAGAGTACACAACTGTACTTTATTCTTGGTTTGCAATAACTGTAGGGAGAAACCGGACCGTAGCAGTGGTTTTATTTGGCAATGTTGCAGTTGCTGGGGGGGGGTGAGCTGCGATGATGCAGGTAGACCAAGTGCGCTATGCAGACTTGTCTGGTAGGTATCCTTATTAAATAGTGTTGTTCTTGGCTTGCAATAACTGAAGGGAGAAACCATAGCAGTTGTGTGGGTTGCTGTGTTTGTGGAAGGTGGAGGTGTGCCTTTGTAAGTGTGGTGCGAATGTTATGCATTATGAAATGGAGACATTAAGAGTAAAATTTTGCTAAGTGAAGTCCCTAGCAATTTCATCACTGCTTGATTCAGACATATACATTCCCTTGTGTTTGTCAGTACTATGTTTGAGTGCATTGTTTTGGAGTGTGGTATCACTGCTACAGCTGCTGGTACTCTTTCAGTACAAGTATAATGTTCTCCAGGAGTCTGTTGCTGAGAGGATGAGAAACACACTACAAGTGTACAACTAAGACAAACTACATAAAGCAATAGTAAGAAAGTACTAGGTCACATCAGAGGCTTGGGATGTCATTGTTAAGAAACTGAGAATTGTAAAATTTACCATTAAATACCATAAGTTCAGGTTATACTATAAGAGAATAACTATGTAAAGATAACCATGTCAGCAGCCAAAATGCATTACAAGTTGAATATTTTACTGTGCACATTTTAAAAAATGGATAGACTAGCCTAAACTCTGGACTGATGAGTTTGCTTTTTTTTTTTATTCTTGGGAATTGCTATTCAGAAGTGAAGAGACATACAAGGGAACAGTTTTAGTGGCACACCAGGCTATTTTATTATTTCTGTTGTCATGCAAAGCTGACTAAATAGTTGAATCTAGCAAAGCTGGAAATGTGAGACTGTAGCCCACTGAAGGAGGGGAGATGGGAGGAGTAACCTGGCCGGGAACTGAAGGAGGGGAGATGGGAGGAGTAACCTGGCCAGGAACTGAAACTTGCAAAACTGCTCCTTGTGAAAAGTATTTTTTATCTCAGTAATTTGTTGACACTTTTGCAAGTTTCTTTCAGTGAATGTGTAGTACATCAGTAGGAACAACATTTGTAAAACTCAGCGCATACCAGTCAATGACACATGAGTTGCAGACTCTCAAACTTGGCAGTTTTTTTCAGGAGTTCCATTGTAAGTGAATGGAAGTCTAGTCTGACAACAAATGGTAGGGCTATTTGTCCTCACAGTCTGCATTACAGGACAGATTTAGCTTTCCAAAGGAATCACCATGTCTGCCCGCATGAGGGCAGACAAGAGTAAAAACAAAATAAAATTAGGAATGAGTACTTATTTTGCTGAAGGCAGCTTTGGGAGGTGTAGTAAATCATGGCAAGATAAAAAATATATGTTTTCTTCATCATTTGCCCGTAGTATAAAACAACTGGTCTGAAGCCCAAGTGCTTAAACCAAAAGGCTTAGAATAACAGTTACAATTTAATCAGGCTACTACCAAGCAGTAATAACTGCAGCAGAATAATACAATTGAGTACTTTTAAGAAGCACAAGCAAAACAAGGTAATAAAGTGGGAAGAAACACAATTACAGTTTTTTACAATTACAGTAAAAGCAGATGAATTAAGTGCACATTTTTTACAACAATAGAAAACGAGCAAACTGATTTAAACAAATTACCCAATTAACCAGTAAAAAAACTCAAAACTCAGCCCTGTTCCAGCAGTCTTCAATCAGACAAGTTCTAACTGCACACTCCTGCCACTAGGGTGCAGGGGAACCTTCTCCAAAAAAGATGGCCTGGATTAGTACTCAAGTTATACAAACAAAGCTAGATTCAGCAAGCCAGAATCTAGTCTATGCTACAGCAATATCAGAAAAACAGTTGAAATAAGCAGGCACAGTAAGCCTTTGGCCAGAAATTCCCAGCTCAGAAGAGCAGAATCTAGCCTCTCCTCCCACAAGAGTGCATACATTACATAAGTTATCCAATTCCTGCTTTTTTTAAAAGAAGAAACATCTTCATTAAATCATCACTTACTACATAGGCAATCATGCATTTATATAAAAGAAAACAAACCACAACACAATCCTAGTCGCAAGCATTTTACATCACAAACCATACTGACACACTCCCAGTTGCAAACATTATACATCACTTATAATCTACCCAATCTTTCTCACTCAGACATTACATAGTTCATTTAAGTCCTGCTGCCTTTTAGGCCTCATTCCTCCCTTGTGTGTATTGTTCCCACAATTCCCATTTTTCCTACATAGTTTGTTCTTACTGTTTTCTAAAGATTCCAGTTGTTTTATCTCTGTTACTATATAAACTACTTCCAGTATAGTTGGGTTAGATTTTGATTTCCATTTTCTAGTATTTGCTTTTTTGGCAGCCACCATTATCACATCACATTATTACATTATTATAATTATTACATTATTACATGAATGACAACAAATATGTACCAGCCATTTTCCTAGACCTCTCAAAAGCATTTGATATGGTCTCCCACTCCATTCTACTAGACTCACTAACATAATTATCCTTCGCCTCCTCTACTATAGCCTGGTTCAGAAGCTACCTATCTGACAGGCAACAATCAGTTCAGTGGAAAGGAACTCTGTCTACACAACTTCCAACCACCATAGGAGTCCCACAGGGCTCTATACTTGGCCCACTATTGTTCTCGATTTTCACAAATAACGTCAATAGCTATATACAACATTTATTTATTTTATTGTTTTATTTATTTTATTTTACATTTGTTGACTGGGCTAGTCTAGCTGGATACATGTCCATTTTCAGTAGAGGCCCGGGGAGAAAAGCTCCAAGAAAAACATGCAAAATTAATATAGAAGTTATGACAGATATTATAAAAACAGCAATTGTTACATAAAAACATTAGTGTGTAATTTTTTTTTTTTAAGAAGTACAAATTATAATACTCATAGTGATTACGTGAGAAGGTACAATATACATCTATACATAAATTTTATATGCAATAATATAGTCTATTAAAACTTTAAAGGGAAGATTATAAAGTATGTAGGTTGAAAATTAGTGTAAAGGAAAAAAGTTAGTCAGGGTTAGTACAAGAGCATAGCTAGTGTTTATTGACAAATAGTTTTAGATTCTTTTTAAAAAGTGAGAGAGAAGTCTGAGATGTGATTTCAGAGGGTAGTTTATTCCATAATTTCCCAACAGAGTTAGAGAACAAGGAGTCACCTGCTGAGTTGTTGGGTCTGGTAGTATTGATCAGAAGTTTCCGTAGATTCTTGAGATTATTATAAGGTGTAACGAGGCTAGAGAGTATTGGGGTGTTGCTGGGTTGAAACAGGGTCTTGTGGGCTATTGTAAGCTGGTGAAATTGAACCTGGTTAAGAAATTCTAGCCAGTCTAGTTGTTTTAGATGCAAACAGTGATGGGTTCTGAAAGGAGAGCCTGTAGCAAATCTAGCAATATTGTTATAGGATGTTGCTAGTTTGTTGAGGTTGTTTTTAGAGAGATTGGTGTATATAGGAGACGCATAGTGTAGAGTGGAGATTAAGTGGGTTCTGGCTATAGCGGTACTAGCTACTGGTGTAAGAAAGGGTTTGATTCTGTAAAGGGATCCTAGTTTTTTGTTAACTATTTTTATTGTGGTGTTTATGTGAGTATCAAAGTTTAGGTTGTTGTCAATTGTTTTTCCTAAGAGTTTAGTGGTTGAGTCAGGAGAAATAAGAGTACTGTTGTTGGATGTGAGAGTGAAATGTAAAGGGGTGGACTTTCGGGTTGGTGTGAAGAGTAACAGTTTAGTTTTTTGGGGTTTAGGAGGAGGCAGCGGTGTGAAAACCATTGTTCTACAGTATTGAAAGCTTTTTGGGTAAGAGACTGAAGTTCAGTTTGAGAAGTGGCTGAACAGATTATAGTAGAGTCATCTGCATATTGAATACAGGTGGTGTGTGGAATAGCTGATTGCAGGTCATTAATATAAATGGAAAATAGGAGAGGGCCTAATATGGAGCCCTGTGGGACCCCGGGGGAGATAGGAAGGTGATTAGATAGTTTATTTTGCCAGAGTACAGCCTGCTGTCGGTTTTCTAGGTAAGATGTGAACCAATTCATAGATAGAGGATCGAGTGAAAGAGATTTCAGTATGTGTATGTGTAGAAGGAGTTTGTGATTAACCATGTCAAAAGCCTTAGATAAGTCAATGAAGACTGCAGAGGAAAGAATATTTTTATTGCGGTTTTTGTTGATACATATTGTGAAGGATAGCAGGGCAGTGGTGGTACTGTTGAAAGGTCTGAATCCATGTTGACAGTTGGCAAGTTGATTGTTATGGAGAAGGTGGTTAAGTAGTTGCTTATGGATGCAATTTTCCATAATTTTTGCAAGAGGGGATAGTAGAGCTATGGGATGAAAGTTAGAAAAGTCATTGGAGTTCCCACCTTTGTGTAGTGGGATGATATAAGAACTTTTCCAGATGGATGGGATAGTTCCTTCACTTACGGATCTATTTATCAGAATGGAAATGGGATAGGCAATGGCTGTAGCTCCTTTTTGCAGGAATTCTGCTGGGAGTTTGTCAGCTGAGGGGGTGGTAGGTTTTAATTTTTGGAGAAGGGAGCAAATAAAGGAAGTAGATACTGGTTGTAAATGAAATGATGGGGGAGGGTTTGTAGTAGAAGTAGGCAGATTTGAGGTATCTGGAGATAGATGGTTAGCAAGAGTTTGGATGGCATCTGTGAAGAAAGAGTTGAAGGCATTAGCTGTTTGTGTGGGATTCTCAGGGTTTGAGCCTTGTGGGTTGGGCGTGATAGATTGGTCTGGGTATAGTAGTTTGTTAATGCTAGTCCAAAATTTTCGAGGTTGCTTGTGGGAGGTTTGCTGTAATTGGAGATAAAAGTTCTTTTTGTCTAACAGGATGGCTTTTTTGTATTATTTCTATGTTCCCTAAAGGTTTGGTGATCTGTATGATTCTTAGCAGTACGCCATTTTGCCAGGATTTGTTTCTGAGAAGGATTTTTTGCCTAGTATTATTAGAGAGCCAAGGGGCTGGTTTAGCTTTATTTCTAATAGAGCGTATTGGAGCGTGGTGGTCCAGGTTGATTAAGAATGTGGAATTGAAGTATTCTACTGCTTCATTTAATGGCAGAGATTTTAATGGTGACCAATTACATTGTTTAAGTTCTGTTTGGAAAAGTTCTGGGTTAAATTGCTTTTTGAAGCGTACTGTTCTGAAAGTGTTAGGGAAAGTTAGGTTGGTTTTATGTCTAACAATATAAGTTAGTGAATGGTCACTTAGGTCATCTGGAAGGGTTCCTGCTATATAGGTTTGTTGAGGAGTTTTAGTAAGTATCCAGTCCAAGGTACTTTCTTTGTTGTTGAGTCTATTAGTTTTGGTAGGGGAGTTAATAGTTTGTGAGAAGCCATATAAGTTAATATGGGTGGTGGTGTTAGTACTACTACAGGAATTCCAATCGATATTAAAATCCCCTAGGACTATGATTTCTGATTTATTTATTTATTTGTTTGTTTATATTTGTTGACCGGGAGTGTCCAACTGGACGTACATCCATTTTCAGCGGAGGCCCGGGGAGAAACGCTCCACAGTTAAAATAAACCAACAGTTGTTACATTGGATTACATAGCGATTAACAATTTACATAGCAATTTTTAGGTGCGCTTTTAGTAAAGTTTTGAAGTGGGTGCATGATGGTATGGAGGTAATTGTGGGTGGGAGGGAGTTCCACAATTTGGCTATGGTGCAAGAGAATAGTGCTTCACCAGCAGAGTTATTGGCTTTAGTGATCTGCAAGTGATTTTTGTTGCTGGATCTTAGTGGTCTGGTGGAGATTAATAGAAAGCCAGTTAAGGATATACTCGAGTGTACTGATGTTATTCCTGGGAGAAGATATTTACAGATGATATTTATGGCTTTATGTGTATTGACCTGAAGTTTGGAGATAATTATTTCAGTACTATTGTCCAAAGGTAGGTTAAGATTTACAGTGCTGACTTGTAGCTCTCCTTTATAGAGGATTGCTATCCCTCCTCCCTTTTTGGCTGTACGGTCCAGTCTAATGATACTGTAACCAGGTGGGGTGATTTCATTGTCTTTAATAGTAGGTTTTAGCCATGTTTCTGATAAACATAGGATGTCAAATAGGTGGACTAGGAAGGCATGAACTTGAGTGATTTTATTACAAATACTACGTATATTAAGATGTGCTATGGAGAGTGAGTTGGAAGGTTTGGTAGGTGGTAGGGTACTAGTATTGTGTAGGTTGCAGTTTGCAGTGGTAAGGGTATAGTTTGGGCCAGGGTTAGGATGAATGTCCCCATCTAGTAAGGAGTGGAGGAGTGTTAAGTGTTTAGGCTGGAGAGGCTTACCATAATAGTCAAATAATGTTCTAGTTTTTAGGTTGGTGTACTTAATGTGTGCTAGTCTGTGATATTTGGCTAGTAGGTAGCTGGGTTTGCAAATGAAGTTTAGGAAGTTTGGAGAGAAAGGTAGTGTTGGTGTTAAAAGTGTGTTTGGAGGGGAAGAGAAGGGTATAGTAAAGATGTTGTTCATAGGAGGTTAGGAGATAGGTAGTGATTAGATCAGTTAAGAGTGAGACCAAGATTAATAGTTGTAACTGGTATGGGATGATTGATATAGACATTATATTGGTTTGTGAGGTGGGAGAGAAATGGGAGTTAGGTTTTATAAGCAGGTAGGAGATATGACAGAAGGTAGGGTATTAAACCAAAGAGGGATGAGAGGTGAGGTATCAGTGGGTGTGTTGTGAGAATGAGGGTTGGGAGTGCTAATGATGTGAATTGTCTGATTGGAGTAGGTGTAATGGGGGTGTGTCTTTAGAGGAATAAATGTAGGAGCGCTGAGGGCGGGTGGAAATTGGGGGCAGGGTAGGAGAGCGGAGTGAGCCCGAAGGGCGAACAGAGCAGGTAGAGACAAGAGAGTAGACTGTCGAGGATGACAGTCTGTGAAGTATGAGAATTCAGCAGGTAAGTCTGAAAGTGAGAGAATGTAGAAGAAAGTTGAGAGGCTAGTAAGAAGAGAGTCAAGATGTTAGAGGAGTAGAATGTGATTAAAGATAACTTAGGACACATGAGTGATGGTGAAAGAGTAAGTCCGTAGAAAACTGAGAACAGAGTTGGGGAGGTATGTTTAAGAATAGGAGAGGGAATTAATGAACAGAAAGCTTATATTGAGGTGCCACCTAGTGGCCAGTCACTATATTGCAACAAATAGGTCTCCTACAGGGGATAGCAGACTAAGGGAGAGGGGGAGATTATCCAGTTAGTGATGGAGATTAAATACGCTGGAAGTAAGGGTTATTTAAAAAGATAAGTGATAAATGGGTTGGCTGCTGGCTAACCTGACTGGGAAGCTTGCCTAACCTAGCAGAGTCTTTAGTACATTAATATAATTGCAATTTACTCGTAGCTGTAACAATACATACTTTCACTGTCTTTTAAGAAAGGAAATGTCTCTCAGGGAGCTGGTAGGTTATTTCTTTAGTTAGGACTATTTTTCAGAGGTGTCCAGCAGGGTAAATTCAGGTGTTTAGTGCAGGAACTCAAGGCTGGTAAATGTAGAAAGAGAGAAAAGGTAGTGAGGCAGACAATACTAGAACTACAGAGCAAGTAAAGAGTTTTCACAGACACAATTGCATGTATAACCTCAGTAAAAAATCACAGGGCTATATTTGTGTATCAAACGTCTAAAGGTTACAATATATACCAGGTACTACTATGAACTCCTAAACCTCTTCATAACGCAGACAGATAGCTAGGATAAAACGAGCTGCATTTAAAAAATGATACACTAACAAGCAACTTTCACTGGATCAAGACACAACACTTTTACAGGTACCTAGTCCATGATAGTGCAGATACATAGACAAAAGTAATCAGGTAGTACTGCAATGGACTACTGGTGAGTCGCTATTAAGGTTTAAGCCTATACATGACAGCTGGCATAGGTTCTGTTCAGTAGGTACATAAATACATTTTGTTCTGGCTTTTACTGATTATTATATATAGGAAATGGAGGCAAAATGTCGCTGTAGTAAAGGTGTTATGTAGGTACGTAGCGTTGCATTGAGTGATTAAAAAAAGTTTTCAGGTCCACAGCAGTTTTCAGGTCCACAGCAGTGGAATCGGTTCTTTCAGACCTTCGTGCTCAACCCTACATTGGTTAAGCATTTGCAGTAAAAACAGTGATAAGTATAGTGGTTAGTTCAACTTTGTACATAGAAAGGGTTGTAATACTTTACTATGGGTTCCACGGCAGTAAAGCCGCTTTTTACAGTCCCCGGTGAACGACTCTTTATAGGCTCAGCATATGCGGCGCAATATGCTTAACAACAGTGTTAAAATAAATTCTGCACATAGAAAGGGTTGTAACAGTGGTAAAATAAACTCTGCGCATAGAAAGGGTGGTAACACTTTACTATGGGTTCTGCGACAGTAGAGCCACTTTTTACAGTCCCCGGTGAATGACTCTTTATAGGCACAGCATATACGGCGCAAAATGTTTAACAACAGTTTTAAAATAAATACCGCACAAAGGAATCCACTTTGTTCATCTATATAACACTTTGTGGTTGTAATAAAGCGTTACTACTAGGTTTTTACGGATATAATTAGAGTAGATATAGTGGCTAAATTAGCTCTGCACACTAACAGTGTGTTAACACTACCAAGGCAGTAGAGCCACTTATAACAGCCCCACGTGCACCACACTTACTATGTTTGAGCAGATATATAGCATCAAAGCCTTACTTGAGTGGTTAACTAAACTCTACACAAATATATTCACTGTATGTGTCTAAACACATTTTAAAGGTTAAATCAGGCTATACAGTGGTTAACTGAACTCTACACAAATAAGTTCCCTGTATGTGTCTGTACAACTTTAAAGGCTATATCAAGCTATACTACATTGAATGAATACGCACTGTTCTAGGAATAAGTAATGGTTCAGTGGTACTATTGACTCTGCACATTAGATAAGGCAATAGCTTAACTCTGCATATTAGTTAGGGCAATAACCAATTGAAGTTGCTTCCAAGGCAGTAGGACCTCCAGATACAGTCCCACGTGCACAACGCTATAAAGGTATAAGCGTTTGCAGCGAGAGCGTAGACCGCAAACAAGTATTTACACAGGAAACAGTTAAAAGGGTTAGAAGCAAGTAATCTGTTCCAATGAACAGTCATTCGCAAGATGCATAAAAAGCATTAATTCACTTACTGTAGGTCAGGCGTCAGAGCAGGGTGCACAGCAACCAGGTACAGGGTAGGAGAACAAAGATGGCGTCCCCAAGTATGGGGTATATTTATAAGGTGAGAGAGGACGTTAGGGCAGGAGGGGGAATAAAGCATTAAGCAGGTGTGGGGCAGAAGCAGCGAGATAAGCAGCTTTAGGTCAGATAGAAGGTAGGGAGGGTTAGGTTAAGGGGAGGAGCACAGAGTTGGAGGTAATAGAATAAGTAGGAACCAGTGAGCGCAATAAAACAGGTAAGCAAAGATAAGGAGACGCTAGAGTACAGTAAGTGCAGTAGTCAGAGACAGAAATGACAAAACCTGCGATTCTGACCATGTGGGTTCTATCTCTGAGCCACTTTGCAACCCATCTTGTGATATAGGGGTTGATATTTAAGCTGGTAAGCTTATTTATGATGCCCGAGTGGGGTATTGTGTTGAAGGCTTTTGCGAGGTCCAGGTAGGCTGTGTGGACTAACTTGCCCTCATCTATGGCTTTGGTAACTGTTTCAAAGAAATCAACTAGGTTTAAGAGGCAAGATCTGCCCTTAACAAAGCCGAATTGGGTAGGGTCCAGTGTCTGGAGGCTCCCAATGTCTTTGTTTATGAGTTCCATGATAATACGCTCCATAGCTTTACAGACCAGACTAGTCAGGCTTATGGGGCAATAGTTTCCGGGGTCCGTTGTGGCACCACCTTTGTGGAGTGGGACCACTGTAGCTGTACGCCATTCTTTGGGTACATATCCTGTAGTAAGGCTAAGTTTGAACAGTGACTTAATGTGAGGGTTCAGTTCTTCTTGGAGCTCGTGTAAGACATAGCCTGGGACACCGTCCGGTCCCATAAATGCTGTGTTTTTTGCTTTGGAGAGGGCAGCTTTCACCTGTGCATCTGTGATGTCAGGGAGGTTACATTCAGTTGGGACAGGCATTTGCTCCTTTGGGGGGGAATGGGGGGAGAAGTTTGTGCTGAATCTGTCTGCCAGGATGTTGGCTATGTCTGTAGGTTTGGTATATTTTGTACTGTTATGCAACAATTCAGAGCATATCTGGGAGTTTCTGCCCATGTTTCTGACATAACTAAAGAAGGCCTTGTGATTATCTTTAGTGTCTAGGGCAATATTTCTTTCGAAGCTGGCCTTTGATGATTTTATGAGGGATCGAAGTTTCTTGCTAATACTGATCAGAGATGCCTTCCCTTTTTGGGATTTTGCTCTGTCATGTAGTAGCTTCCACCTTCTGTTGTATAGCTTATTTATGGCCGGGGTCCACCAGACCGGTCTCCTGTTTTTAGAGGAGTGAGTCTTGGTTTTATTTGGGATAGCATGATCCATGCATTCCTGCAGGTGCTCATAGAATGCATTTGTAAAGGATTCTGCGGATTGGGCTGTATTATCCTCTGGCCCAGGGGCTTTGAAGGATTCCACCTCAGTCTTGAGAAGTGCAAAGTTGGCTTTTGAGAAATTCTTTACAGTGATTTCCTTGGCTAGGGACGGGATATGGATGTCCAGGGAAATTTGTTTATGGTCTGATCTTACCAATGATGGGTTTACCTCTGGTGTGGAACATAGAGTCCCCATGTTGGTGATGGCCAGGTCCAATATGTTGTTCCCTCTTGTGGGAGCGGTGACCAGTTGTTCCATTGCATTAGAGTTTATAAATTCAAGGAACCGTTGGGTGAGGGTGTTTGGGCTTGAGTAGTTTTTCCAGTCAATGCTTGGGTAGTTGAAGTCACCCAATAACATAGTGTTTGGAGAGACCTTCATATTCTCCAGTGTTCTCAGGAATGCCAAGTAGGGTTCCTGTAATAGGGAGGGTGTTCTGTAGCAGGCTACAAACTGAAAGGCAGTTTTGCCCGCTGTTAGTTGCACATGGATGGTTTCCGATGCTTCGTGCAGTGCCACTAACCTGGAGGTGTAGGTATCTTTGATGAATATAGATACTCCCCCTCCTTTTGTGCTTCGGTCCGAGTTTTGGGGCCAAAACGCATGGTATGAGTTATAACCTGGTAGTGCTGGGGTGCTCTCAGGAGCCTTGAACTAGGTTTCTGTTACTGCACAGACATTGATTTTCTCCATACTGAGGAGAGCCTTGAGTGTGTGCATCTTGAGGTTTAGACTTCTGCCATTGAGTAGCATTACCTTTAGTTTTTTTATCCTTGGGTTGTCTATGGAGGTGGGTTTGTCCTTTGAGCCTTACCTAAAAAAGGCACTATAGGGGTGGCAAGAGCCTTGGCCAGTATACGAAAGCCTAAGGGTGAGAGGTGCAAGCCATCCCTAGCGAAGCAACGTGGCTTGTCGAGCATGTCATCCCAGGCTGACAGAAACTGGATCTCCTTTGAATGACACCAATACTTTAGCCAATTGTTGAAACTGATCATTTTGTCTTTATACTGTGGCATCATTCTTGGTGAGGGCAAGATGCTACTCAATGTCAGGGTCATACCAGCCTGGGCTACATGGTCAGAGAGCTCCTCTATGTCTCTTTTCATGTAGTAAAGGGAGATACATCTCAGGTCATTCACACCAGCATGGACAATGACGGAGTCATACTTGTACTTGCTTTGGAGTGACCTGAGTGCTTGCGTTATGTGGCGGATCCTGGCACCCGACAGGCAGCTTACAGTGACCTTCTCCTTGTTCAGTCTGGTGAGCGGAACGTCAGTGTGCCGGACAATAGAGTCCCCTATAACAAGTGTATTTGGTGTGTTGTTTGGCCTTAAGGGCTGTGACTGTGAGGCACACTGATTTTGTGAGATATGTGATTCGTGGGTATTGTTGAGGGGTGGCTGTTTCTTGGATGCTTAGGAGGTCTTTACAGTTTAGGCAGATTTTTATTTAGAGCCTCTGAGTATGTTTTTGTGTGTTTATGTGTTGGGTATGCAGATGCAATAGGTCTGTGTGAGACTGGATTTGTGGTGTGAGTGGTTACCTTTTCCTCCTGACTGACTGTGCCAGTCTTGGGTTGAGAGAGCTCTGCCTCCAGTTTGGCTGTGTAACTGCATCTCTCACATGTATTAGAGTTTGCTGGAAGGAGGAGAGGGTTGTTTGTCTGTGTACATAAGGCAATTGTAACATTGCCTCAAAATTCCCAGATTTACCAGCTGGACTGGAGAGTAACCTTGAAACTGACCCTTGGACATACCAGATTAATATAGGGAACTGTTTTTTTAGTGATAAGATTAGGGAAGGGAACTGATTTTTCACTTGATCAGGAAGGACCAATCGGGAGCCTAATACTTATGAGAAGTCAAGGAGGGTGTAGTGCTTTAGTTAGTTAGTGTTTCCTTATAAGAGCTGAGCAAGTGCAGGGCTTTAGAAAGAGAATAGAGTGATTACTTTGAGAGTTTGAACAGTTCTAAGGGAAAGAGTGAAGAGCAGACTTTGTGGAGCCTGGAATAGTTTAAACCTGTTTAGGCAGCGCTGCCCGACGCTGCACAGTGCGCAAAACCGTGCAAAAAGAGAGTTGTAGGGTTTTAAGAGAGAGAGATCAAGGAGTTTAGAATTGACCCAAAATAGCCAATAAGAAAGGGTTGTAACACATTACTATGGGTTCCGCGGCAGTAGAGCCACTTTTTACAGTCCTCGGTGAACGGCTCTTTATACGGTCAGCATATGCGGCGCAATATGCTTAACAACAGTGTTAAAATAGACTCTGCACATAGAAAGGGTTGTAACAGTGTTAAAATAAACTCTGCACATAGAAAGGGTTGCAATACTTTACTATGGGTTCCGTGGCAGTAGAGCCACTTTTTACAGTCCCCAGTAAACGACTCTTTATAAGCTCAGCCTATACGACGCAAAAAGCTTAACAACAGTTTTAAAGTAAATACCGCACAAAGGAATCTACTTTGTTCATCTATATAACGCTTTCTGGTCATAATAAAGCGTTACTACCAGATTTTTACGTATATAATTAGAGTAGATATAGTGGCTAAATTAGCTCTGCACACTAACAGTGTGTTAACACTACCAAGGCAGTAGAGCCGCTTATAACAGCCCCACATGCACCACGCTTACTATGTTTGAGCAGATATATAGCATCAAAGCCTTACTTGAGTGGTTAACTAAACTCTACACAAATAAATTCACTGTATGTGTCTAAACACATTTTAAAGGTTAAATCAAACTATACAGTGGTTAACTGAACGCTACAAAATAAGTTCCCTGTATGTGTCTGTACAAAGTTAAAGGCAATATCAAGCTATACTACATTGAATGAATACGCACTGTTCTAGGAATAAGTAATGGTTCAGTGGTACTATTGACTCTGCACATTAGATAGGGCAATAGCTTAACTCTGCACATTAGTTAGGGCAATAACCAACTGAAGTTGCTTCCAAGGCAGTAGAACCTCCAGATACAGTCCCACGTGCACAACGCTATAAAGGTATAAGCGTTTGCAGCGAGAGCGTAGACCACAAACAAGTATTTACACAGCAAACAGTTAAAAGGCTTAGAAGCAAGTAATCTGTTCTAATGAACAGTCATTCGCAAGATGCATAAAAAGCATTAATTCACTTACTGTAGGTCAGGCGTCGGAGCAGGGTGCACAGCAACCAGGTACGGGGTAGGAGAAGAAAGATGGCGTCCCCAAGTATGGGGTACATTTATAAGGTGAGAGAGGACGTTAGGGCAGGAGGGGGAATAAACCATTAAGCAGGTGTGGGGCAGAAGCCGCGAGATAAGCAGCTTTAGGTCAGGTAGAAGGTAGGGAGGGTTAGGTTACGGGGAGGAGCACAGAGTTGGAGGTAATAGAATAAGTTGGAACCAGTGAGCGCAATAAAACAGGTAAGCAAAGATAAGGAGAAGCTAGAGTACAGTAAGTGCAGCAGTCAGAGAGAGAAATGACAGAAGTTTAGAGAGCTACAGTGAGATAAGACAGCAGGATATCAGAGACAAGAGAGAGTAGACTGTCGAGGATGACAGTCTGTGAAGTATGAGAATTTAGCAGGTAAGTCTGAAAGTGAGAGAATGTAGAAGAAAGTTGAGAAGCTAGTAAGAAGAGAGTCAGGATGTTAGAGGAGTAGAATGTGATTAAAGATAACTTAGGACACAGGAGAGATGGTGAGAATAAGTCTGTAGAAAACTGAGAACAGAGTTGGAGAGGTATGGTTAAGAATATAAAGCTTATATTGAGGCGCCTTCTAGTGGCCAGTCTCATTATTGCAACAAATAGGTCTCCTACAGGGGATAGCAGGCTAAGGGAGAGGGGGAGATAATCCAGTTAGTGATAGAGATTATATACGCTGGAAGTAAGGGTTATTTAAAAAGATAAGTGATAAACGGGGGGGGGTTGGCTGCTGGCTAACCTGACTGGGAAGCTTGCCTAACCTAGCAGAGTCTTTAGTACATTAATATTATTGCAATTTACTCGTAGCTGTAACAATACATACTTTCACTGTCTTTTAAGAAAGGAAATGTCTCTCAGGGAGCTGGTAGGTTATTTCTTTAGTTAGGACTATTTTTCAGAGGCATCCAGCAGGGTAAATTCAGGTGTTTAGTGCAGGAACTCAAGGCTGGTAAATGTAGAAAGAGAGAAAAGGTAGTGAGGCAGACAATGCTAGAACTACAGAGCAAGTAAATAGTTTTCACAGACACAATTGCATGTATAACCTCAGTAAAAAATCACAGTGCTATATTTGTGTATCAAACGTCTAAAGGTTACAATATATACCAGGTACTACTATGAACTCCTAAACCTCTTCATAACGCAGACAGATAGCTAGGATAAAACGAGCTGCATTTAAAAATTATACACTAACAAGCAACTTTCACTGGAGTAAGACACAACACTTTTACAGGTACCTAGTCCATGATCGTACAGATACACAGACAAACGTAATCAGGTAGTACTGCAATGGACTACTGGTGAGTCGCTATTAAGGTTTAAGCCTATACATGAGAGCTGGCATAGGTTCTGTTCAGTAGGTACATAAATACATTTTGTTCTGGCTTTTACTGATTATTATATATAGGAAATGGAGGCAAAATGTCGCTGTGGTGAAGGTGTTATGTAGGTACTTAGCGTTGCATTGAGTGATTAAGTAAACATCTGCACTTAGAGTGGGGTAGAACCAAAAAAAGTTTTCAGGTCCACAGCAGTGGAATCGGTTCTTTCAGACCTTCGTGCTCAACGCTGGATTGGTTAAGCACTTGCAGTAAAAACAGCGATAAGTATAGTGGTTAGTTCAACTCTGCACATAGAAAGGGTTGTAACATTTTACTATGGGTTCAGCGGCAGTAGAGACGCTTTTTACAGTCCCCAGTGAACGGCTCTTTCTAGGCTCAGCATATGCAGCATAATATGCTTAACAACAGTGTTAAAATAGACTCTGCACATAGAAATGGGTGTAACAGTGTTAAAATAAACTCTGCACATAGAAAGGGTTGTAACACTTTACTATGGGTTCCACTGCAGTAGAGCCACGTTTTACAGTCCCCAGTGAATGACTCTTTATAGGCACAGCATATATGACGCAAAATGTTTAACAACAGTTTTAAAATAAATACCGCACAAAGGAATCCACTTTGTTCATCTATATAACACTTTGTGGTTGTAATAAAGCATTACTACCAGGTTTTTACGGATATAATTAGAGTAGATATAATGGCTAAATTAGCTCTGCACACTAACAATGTGTTAACACTACCAAGGCAGTACAGCCGCTTATAACAGCCCCACATGCACCACACTTACTATGTTTGAGCAGATATATAGCATCAAAGCCTTACTTGAGTGGTTAACTAAACTCTACACAAATATATTCACTGTATGTGTCTAAACACATTTTAAAGGTTAAATCAAGCTATACAGTGGTTAACTGAACTCTACACAAATAAGTTCCCTGTATGTGTCTGTACAACGTTAAAGGCTATGTCAAGCTATACTACATTGAATGAATACGCACTGTACTAGGAATAAGTAATGATTCAGTGGTAGTATTGACTCTGCACATTAGATAAGGCAATAGCTTAACTCTGCACATTAGTTAGGGCAATAACCAATTGAAGTTCCTTCTAAGGCACTAGGACCTCCAGATACAGTCCCACGTGCACAACGCTATAACGGTATAAGAGTTTGCAGCGAGAGCGTAGACCGCAAACAACTATTTACACAGCAAACAGTTAAAAGGGTTAGAAGCAAGTAATCTGTTCTAATGAACAGTCATTCGCAAGATGCATAAAAAGCATTAATTCACTTACTGTAGGTCAGGCGTCGGAGCAGGGTGCACAGCAACCAGGTACAGGGTAGGAGAAGAAAGATGGCGTCCCCAAGTATGGGGTACATTTATAAGGTAAGACAGGACATTAGGGCAGGAGGGGGAATAAACCATTAAGCAGGTGTGGGGCAGAAGCCGCGAGATAAGCAGCTTTAGGTCAGATAGAAGGTAGGGAGGGTTAGGTTAAGGGGAGGAGCACAGAGTTGGAGGTAATAGAATAAGTTGGAACCAGTGAGCGCAATAAAACAGGTAAGCAAAGATAAGGAGAAGCTAGAGTACAGTAAGTGCAGCAGTCAGAGAGAGAAATGACAGAAGTTTAGAGAGCTACAGAGAGATAAGACAGCAGGATATCAGAGACAAGAGAGTAGACGGTCGAGGATGACAGTCTGTGAAGTATGAGAATTCAGCAGGTAAGTCTGAAAGTGAGAGAATGTAGAAGAAAGTTGAGAGACTAGTAAGAAGAGAGTCAGGATGTTAGAGGAGTAGAATGTGATTAAAGATAGCTTAGGACACAGGAGAGATGGTGAAAGAGTAAGTCTGTAGAAAACTGAGAACAGAGTTGGGGAGGTATGGTTAAGAATATAAAGCTTATATTGAGGCGCTTTCTAGTGGCCATTCAATTTATTGCAACAAATAGGTCTCCTACAGGGGATAGCAGACTAAGGGAGAGGGGGAGATAATCCAGTTAGTGATAGAGATTATATACGCTGGAAGTAAGAGTTATTTAAAAAGATAAGTGATAAATGGGGGGAGGGGTTTGGCTGCTGGCTAACCTGACTGGGAAGCTTGCCTAACCTAGCAGAGTCTTTAGTACATTAATATTATTGCAATTTACTCGTAGCTGTAACAATACATACTTTCACTGTCTTTTAAGGAAGGAAATGTCTCTCAGGGAGCTGGTAGGTTAATTCTTTAGTTAGGACTATTTTTCAGAGGTGTCCAGCAGGGTAAATTCAGGTGTTTAGTGCAGGAACACAAGGTTTCACTGTCTTTTAAGAAAGGAAATGTCTCTCAGGGAACTGGTAGGTTAATTCTTTAGTTAGGACTATTTTTCAGAGGCTTCCAGCAGGGTAAATTCAGGTGTTTAGTGCAGGCACACGAGGTGTAGGTCAGGCGTCGGAGCAGGGTGCGCAGCAGCCAGGTACAGGGTAGGAGAAGAAAGATCACGCCACACTCATACAATATGTGGATGATTCAACCCTGATCTGCTCCGCCTCATCTCCTGCCACCCTACATACACTCACTCAAGATATCTTTAACTCAGTAGAAAATGGATATCAGGTATCCAACTAATTCTAATTCCCAAAAAGGCAAAACTACTACTATTTACCCCTAATAGATCAACCCTTCCCCTCTCCTTTACCATAACATCTAAAGATGGCACCACCATTTCCCTTTCTAACCACACCAAACTTCTGGGCATTGAAACAGACAATAATCTCCACTTTGATGTTCACATCTCACACACCACAAAACTAGTACACAAAAAGCTAGGCTCCCTATACAGGTACAAGTCCTTTCTCTCACAAAAAGCAAGAGTCACTCTTGCACAAAGCCACCTCCTCTCAACTCTATTATACGCAGCACCAATCTTTATCCAAATCAGACAATGTGACCTAGACAAACTAGAATCATGCTACAATAAAATAGCCAAGTTTGCTACTAACTCAACCTATAGAACCCATCACTGTACTGCACTAAAGAACTAAAATGGCTTGAGCTACCACAGCTACTTAACTATCACCAGCTGGGCACAGCCTACAATATTCTCAAATATCCTGAAAAAAAAACCCTCATTATCCAACCTACTTACTGTCTATACTGCAAACTGGTACCTAAGATCTAGTGAAAAATCTCTCCTCTCCATCACCAAGGCTAACAATAATGCAGAGAAAGTGCTCTACTCCCATGCCGTTGCCAGAAATTGGAACTCTCTTCCCCTATCCGTGTCCACTGCCCCCTCCACATCCATATTGAAAAACTCCCTCAAATTGCATCTTCTTAGTACTTGGTTATACCCTTATATCACATAACCCTACCCACACTACTATTAACTCCCCAAACTACCCCCTGATCACATGCTGGATCTCTGATCCCCTGTAGGCTTGGTCATCTGAAAGGGTACTTTTAACTGTAGAATCTTACTTGATATATTTTCTTCTCTTACCAATGTATAGCTGACATTGTCTTTTTACCTATGTTCTATATCTTCTTTTACCTGGAGTGTTATATTAATTTCTTGTTATATTACTATGCTCAGCATACATGATGTAACCTGTTTTGTGTATTATGCTGGATGTATTGTATTTGTATAACTTGATGCCGGAGCTTTTCTCCCCGGGCCTCCGCTGAAAATGGACCTGGTCCCGTCGGAATTTCCCGGTTAACAAATGTAAAATAAATAAATAAATATTAGACAAAGCAAGGCCTTACCATGTCTAGGCAATTCCAATTCTGTATTATAGCTCAGAAAAATTATCTACCTCGTCAGACCAATCTGCCCACCCAGCATCTCCAACAGTGTATCCCGCAGGGAATCCTTAAAGCTCAAACACAATGAACGTCCATGTATGGTCCAAATTTTAATTGAAAACAGCAAAATTCTCACAGTGGCACAAAAACAGAAAAGCACTCTAGCGCCTCGGCTTCACATAAGCCTTCAAGGAGTACATTCATTACAAAAACAATTACCTTATACACCCCCCTGTTGCCAATTAAATAATTAAACAATTACTATACAAAAGTATAAACTCTTAAAGATACATTTCCAAATTAATTAAATAACACATTTCCAACAGCAGTCTGTATTCAGACCCTGTGGAATTAAAATACCATACTTTAAAATGAAAAGTGTTTCTTTATACAATAACACATTTCTAACATAGTCACTCTCTCTCTCTCTCTCCCTGTATTTGTTCTAAAATAGTGGCTTTTAATATTTTTATAGCTATTTTGTTATCCACAGATAAAAAGTGTTTTGAAGCATGCCTGAGTGACATCCAGGATAAACTGGGTGTCTATGAAAAGAAACTTTGTGAGCAGAAATTACATAAAATAAAAAGGGACATCAGGGACTATGATAATGGTACAGCCTTCTTTAGGCCAACAAATCAACGCCGGGGGTCACGGGTATGTTTTCAGAAACAGGAAGGGGAGAGAAAAGGAAGGGAAGAAGCATCTTTTAGTGTCACTAGCCTTTATCAAAGTGACTTGGAAGATAAAAAGGCATTTCCTTTGTTACCCGAGCCTAATGATACCCAATACATGTAGGAAATTTTTTGGTAAAGGGGTGGATATCAAGCAAAAAAACGACAGTTACTTGAGCAAGAATGGGACCAACATAAAGGAGGTAAATATCATGGACAATGGAAGAATAACAAAAGAACTAAATGGTATTGATTTATTAAATGATACTACTAATGTTGTTTTGAGTTGATCTGGTGATGTGCTGGATGACAGCTTAAATACAGTTTTGCAATGTGGCTTAAAATTTATTCCTACAGTGTTGCCAAGAATACATTGTGCAAAACTGAATTTTTTAAACTGATTAGGAAAATGCATTTGTGGTACTATTTTCATGTGTATAATGTAGATAGATCTAACAATTGGATGGAAAATGTACATGATGTGACCATCTATAGTACAGATGAAACTGTTTTAAATAATGAAATGTCTGACGATTCTTTTGTTTCGTGCAACAGTGATGTTAATGCTTATTGCCCTATAGATACAACAGATTTAACAGTGATTAGTAAATTTGTACCACCATTTATACATGAAGGAATTAAAAAAGCTTCAATCTATGGTTGATTTTGAAGTAGAAATATTTAAAAACTTAGATAAAATGAATGTTGATTATAACTTAACAAAAAATGAATGGTTAGCATTAAAGGAATTTTCACATCAAAATAAATTTGTGAAAAAACCTTCAGATAAAGGTAATGGAATAGTGGTGATGCACCATTCTCAATGTAGTAGGATGTGCTATGAGTTGTTACAGGATGCTCAAGTGTATGAAATTGTGAGAAGTACCAAAGTAGATGAAGCTAAAATAGAGTATATGAATCTTATTAATAAAGGGCTGAGATTAGGCTACTGGACTGAACAGGATGTTGAGAAAAAAACTATCTAGTGTTGAAACAGAAACTGCGTATTTTTACTATCTGCCCAAAGTACACAAAAATTTGATGAATCCACCAGGAAGACCAATTGTGTCTGCTAGAAAATATATTTTACACAATTTGGGATTGGTGTTGCATAAATGTTTGTTAAAAGACGTTATCCAGCTTCCATCTTATATAAGAGACTCATTTGATTTTCTGGAGAAAATTAAAGAGGTGAATTGGAAAAAAGGGGTGTACTGGATAACAGTTGATGTAAAAAGCCTATACACTAATATAAAGCATATTTATGGAATGGAAGCTCTTAGCATCTACTTAGGTGATAGTCCGTTAGCACATTATATTATGGATTTGGTAAAATTTAGTTTAGAAAACATTTTTTTCTGTTTTGAAGATAAGTTGTACCATCAGATACAAGGCATGGCGATGAGTTCTTCATTCGCACCCATGTATGCAAATTTATTTATGGGGATGTTTGAAACAGAATATATTTATACAAATCCATTTTATAAACAACATGTCAAGCTTTACTTTAGATTTATAGATGACTTGATATTTCTCTGTGACGGTGGTATTGAATGTGTTCAAGATTTCATAATAGAGTTACAAAGGAATAGATTCTCTATACAATTTGATGGATTACATTTGGGGAACAAAATTTTGTTTCTTGATATTACTCAAGAAGGGGTAGCTGGAGAAGGAGTAAAGACATGTTTACATAGGAAATTTGGTGTGGTTAATCAATTTATGTTGGGCAATAGTTGTCTTCCTAAACACACTTTGGACTCGTTACCTTATGGAGAATTCTTGAGAATTTCAAGAGTATGTAATAACAATTACAATTTTGAACAACAGTTACAGAATACAGTGGATATGTTTATAGAAAGAAAATATGACAGGCAGATAATAGAGAGAAGTGTTAATAGAATAAAAAGAGAAAGATATTGTAACATTAACAATATAAAGTATGGAGCTTTTCCTTACAGTGAGAAGAAAGGTATAACAGATAGTTTTTTTTCAGTTTTGACATATAATATTTTAAGTGATAATGTAAAGCAAATTATTGGACATTATTGGAAATTGTTGTCTAGATTTCATGAATTAGAAGGACTGGCACAACAAAGTCCTGTTTTTTCATATAAAAAAAGGAAAAAGTCTGAGGGATATCTTAGTACATACTACATTTAAGAAGCCCGGTGACACGCTGCTGCAACACATTCAAACAAAGGGAAGAAAGCCATGTGGGGATTGTACAGGATGTGAACATATAGTGCAAACTTTTTCTAAAATTAATAATATTAAATTTCAGACAGTAGGGGAATATCAATGTACAACTGAAAAGGTGATTTATGCAATTAAGTGTAGTTGTGACAAATACTACATAGGTCAGACTAAACAAATGTTTAAAAAGAGATTATTAGAGCATTTGAGAGACATAAGGTTAGGTAAAATGGAAAGTCCATTAGCTCAACTTTTTAAAAAGTACCACAATGGTAATTTTGTAGACTTAAAAGCCACTATTTTAGAACAAATACAGGGAGAGGAAGATAGTGATTATGTTAGAAATTTGTTATTGTATAAAGAAACACTTTTCATTTAAAGTATGGTACTTTTATTCCACAGGGTCTGAATACAGACTGCTGTTGGAAATGTGTTATTTAATTAATGTGGAAATGTATCTTTAAGAGTTTATACTTTTGTATAGTAATTGTTTAATTATTTAATTGGCAACTGGGGGGTATATAAGGTAATTGTTTTTTGTAATGAATGTACTCCTTGAAGGCTTATGTGAAGCTGAGGTGCTAGAGTGCGTTTCTGTTTTTGTGTCACTGTGAGAATTTTGCTGTTTTAAATTAAAATTTTGACCATACCTGGATGTTTGTTGTGTTTGGGATATTGTTCTAATAGTTGTTGAGAGAAATCCTTAAAGCCCACCAACTCACCACACTCACAGAAAATTTATTCCTAATTACCTCTTTCTTCCACTTCACACCTCCAACATTTACTGTCTACCTGAGGAAATATTTTATGTAGTCTACTTGGAGTATAAAAATATCTATGCAAACATTTCCAGGCAAAAATCGTAAATCTCTGAGATTTTGTTAAATATTTGAGAGACATACATATAGCCTACCATTGTTTCTACTGGGGCTAAAATATTTTAACTGCTTGTATCTTATCTGTAGCCATATAACAAAGCTTCAATTTTCTCAGTTTTTGTATTATCTTTGGTTCGGTCTCTTCCCATCCTTATCCTTAGCTGCCACACTAGAATCATTTTTTTAATCTATACTGCTAAATATTTCATTTTATCATGTTCCCATAAATATGAGTATTCCTGAACCAGTTTATGTGTGGGTGCATACTTTACCACAATTGCCTTTGTTTTAGCTTCATTAATTTTGTATCCCAAAAAGATCTGAAACTGTCTCAAAATGTTCCACAACACTGCAATGTCTCTTTCTGGTTTTGTCAGGTATAAAATAATATCATCTGCAAAAAGAACCAGCTTTTCTTGACTACCATACCAAGAATATCCTTGAATTTCTAAGTCCCATATTTTCTTTGCCAGTGGTTCTAAATATAATGCAAATAACAAAGGGGAAAGAGGACACCCCTGCTTGGTTCCTCTGCACAAGCAGAAATTATAAGAGAGGACCCCACCCACATTAATTTTTGCCTCTGATCCCTCATATATCTTCTTAATCAACCTTATCATTTTTACAGGAAATGCAAACGTTTTAATTGCCCTGCTCATAAAGTCCCAACTTACTCTGTCAAATGCTTTCTCTGCATCAAAACCCATTGATGACAATCATATTTTCTTGCATTCTGTTTCCCTATGGATCATCAATGTTCTGTTAATGTTGTAAAATATTTGCATCCCCTCCACAAAACCACACTGATCCATATCTATCAGTTTTGGCTTTACTTTTGTAATTATTTTACAATTATAGACATGAACACTTTATAATCATGGTTTAGTACTGAAATGGGTCTGTATGATGCTGGATCTGATGGATCTTTATCCTCTTTATGTATTACAGCGACCACCGATTTCTTCCAGGGTGGTGGTACTTCTCCTCCTCTTAAGATACTGTTAAACAAAACCTTCCAGATCTTTATCAGCTTTTTCCTCCTAGCTTCCAAACTTCAACAGGAATACCATCAATTCCTGGGAAGTTTCCTGTAGATTGGTTATACATCACAATTTTTATCTCATCTCCTCCTATCCTGTTAGTAATTGAGCCTCGTCTACCTCTAACCTTGGCATATTTAATTCTTCCATAAAAATTTCTATTTGTATCTTTTCTTGATTTTCACATTTCTCTGCTTTATAGAGACTCTCATAGAATTTCCAAAATATTTCTAATACCTCTACAGGATCTCTTGTTACCTTCTTTGTTATAGGCTCCCTAGGTTTGGCGACAGCCCTTTCTACTTTCTGTTGCGAATCATTGTGCTAAAAGTTTTTATGCTCTAGTGTTATTATAAAAAAGTAGTTACTTAAGAACAACCTTTCTAAGCTTATGCATATTATAAAGGTAATCCCTTATTTTTTGCCTAGCATTCTGCAGCTGTTCCTTTTCTTGTTTTGTGAGATTCCCCCTATTCTGCAATACTTTTAACATTTGTCAGTCTGACTAAATAATTTTTGTTACTTCTTAACCATAGCTCCCTTTCTTTTATTTCCACCATATTTTTAAACTCCACCTTAATTTTATCCCACTTCCTAGCTATATTTTCGGAAGAAAGTTATATCTTCTCTAACAGCTTCTGAATAATCTCCACTACCCATTCTTTAAATGCCTCTCTTTTCAACAGATAGGAGGAATGTGCAAATGTCTCATTTTTATTTCATTACCCTATGTTTTTATTTTAGCTATCATTTGTGCATGATCTGAAGTAGTTATTGGGTGGGTATCAGGACCTTCAATTAAATGCATATGTTTCTGTGAAATGTAAATTCTGTCTAGCCTAGCCCAGTTTTTATATCTTGGGGAATAATATGTAAATTCACTCCCAGCCCCTATTACTGAATTCACATCTTCCATGCCAAATATTTTCATAAATTTCTTCAAAAATCTATCCTCCTTTGTTATACTTTCCATTCTGGGCCCCCCAGACACACCTTCACTGTTGCAAATCACATTTCATTTGCCAACTATAAGTAATATTCCTTGCTGAAAACTGATTATTTCTCTAAGAAGTTTCTTAAGCTCCATTGTAGCAGTTTTAGATGGGATATAATATATGCCAACATAATCCTCCTCCTTTGCCATTAGCCCCTTAGCACTATAAATCCACCATTATTATCTTTTTTATCCTCTTCTATCAGCAATTAATATAAGCTGTCCTCTTTTTTTCTTGTCCCAGGTATTCCGATGAATAACCATCATGAAAACCTTTCTTTATCAAATTCACGTTCAGTTCTTTCTAAGCATATCTCCTGTAACATAACTACTTGCACTCTACATTTTTAATACAGTTCACTGCTCTTTCTTTTTTGTATTTATCTGTGAAACTGTTGACATTTAAAGACATTACAGAAAGCATCATTGCACTAAAAATTTATTATTCTTACCATTTATGTATAACAACTTTTTTGTTAAATGTCTAGTATCCAGCTTTTGTCTTACATGCATACACTGACAGGTTGAACTTTTATATAGTTGTTTCTTGTCATAGCCATTTGAGCCTATGTTACAGCTTACATTTTTTTTATTCTATTGAAAGTCAAAAAAAGAAAAACAAATATACCTCTAATACCCTCCTAAAACCTATTAACTTAATACCAACACGCAAAACTATGCACATCTTCAAATACTGATGTTTTACCCTCCTAATAGGAACACAAGTCCCAAACCCAAACTGACAGCCACACACATAGACTTAAGTTAACCCAAAAGAAAGGTTAAATATGTTAAGATGCATGGTGCACCATATGCTTCTACTAAGTGCTAATTGGTTTTGTCTTTTCTTTATACCTCTCCCAGCTGGGAAAACTCCTGAATGCTTTCTCAGAACATTATCTCCTAGCCAATTTCTCTTTTCTCTTCTCAGCTTTTTTTTTTCTTCAGCCAATCACTCTCTAACTAACTGTAGCTAGTTTCTCTTTATCAGATTGTCTCCATGGAGACACAAGAACCAGGCAACCAGTTTCTCTTTATCAGATTGTTTCCACATAAACATGAAGACCAGCTACAGAATTGCTACTGGGTATACATGTATTTGCTAGGAAAAAAGCCTCATAATATTCAATATTCTTTTTCATTTACTTGCTTTGTCTTAAACCTTGTTACTAAATCAATCTAAGGTCCTTAATCCCGTAATTTCCTAATACAAGAATGAGAAAAGGCAGATTAATTTTTCTTTTGCCATCCTCTTTTAACCAGGCTTTTTTTCATTGTATTGCCTACATTTCTTAAAACTGAGCAAGAAGAAAGAGAGAAGGGAGAAAGAAAAGAAAAAAAGAACAACAGCACCTGTTTACAATCCCCATTACACTTAAGAATAACTAACATTTCATTTTATAACTTGCAAAAAGAAAACATACACCACAAAAATAGTGCTAGTAATAAAAAATATATTTACTTACAGTTAACTTTCTCCCTCCTCTTCCCCACCCCAAGCATTTTTTTAACATTAATGACATGAAGTATGGCATATGCTTTAGAGTTCCCCACAACTCCAACAAATTCTGAAAAAGTCCAATAATTCCAGATTTTCTTGTTCTTTTATATTTCATACGTATAATTATTGCATTGTAATCCCACATTAAGTTACTGGTTTTCTTACTGTTCATCTCCATCTCCCAAATCCTGTCTCTGCTTCATTTCCAATGTACTCTCAATTCTAGTCAACTCTCATGCTCACTTCCTTCACTCCCACATTTTCTGTTGAAACTCTGAAAAAAGATTCACAGGTACAGTCTCTCTGTGGTCGTTATTACCAGAAGAACAAGAAGCAGAATGCCTTTCTATTTCACAGCTCACTTTTTGTTGGACAAACCTTTGTATTTCCTCCTTAGCATGTATTTCATCAAAAAATGATTTTGTCCCTCCAGGGAAGAATACTTTGAAGGCAGCTGGATACAGCAGTTTGAATCTCACAACTGCATCTCGACAGTCCTTGAATATTGGAATATATTTGCTTCTGTTCTGCCTGGTGTACAATGAGTAATCATTCTCCACAAATAATCTGCCATCTCCCACTTTTAGTAAATTGTCCTTCTGCCACAGTTTTGTCAAAATCAACTCCTTCTGCTGGTAGGATTGCATCTTTACTATTAAAAGGTCTAGGTTGCTATCTCATTGCTAGGTTTGCAGCATACACACAATGCGACCTTTCAACTAACAACTCCTGCTGTGGAGTACCAGTCCATTTGCTTATTTGTGCTTTCATAAAATTAATGCAGTCTGTTCCTTCCAGCTTCTCTTGTATACCTGAAAATCTCAGGTTTCGCCTATGTGCTCTGTCCTCTAATTCTGTTATTTTTGAAACATCTCTTCCTGAGCAGTCTCATATTCAGCCAGCCTTTTCTTCATTTAAGCCTATGATTTTTGCATCTTTATCACCTCATCTGAATATTTGTTTAAAGCTTCTTCCATTTTCTCCAGCCTTTTGTTGTTTGTGTTGATATACGCCATCTGTGTTTTGTTTATTTTAACCAGTTCTGTGTACAGTTGTCTTATATCTTCCTGTAGGTTACTGGAATTTATGTCTGGAGGTTGCATTGCTTTTTGCTGAATAGCTGCAGAACTTTCCTCAGTCAGTGTTTTTTCCTCATTTTTTGTAGCTGATTTTTTCCAGGTCCTCTGTATTTCTTTTTTCCTGGAATCCAGGCAGTACTCTTACTATCCAGTTACTACAATTTACCCATAAACACAAGTCTACTGGCCTTCTCTGCCAAGTTTCTGTTTTCACACTGGGAGAGCCAGAATTAAGTTATTTCTCAATGTGCAGCCATCTTGCAAGTCTAAGTTGTCCACTTTCAATCTACATTTCATGGCATATTGAAAGCTAGATGCAATTTAGACTCTAGTGATATCCCTTTAAACCAGCATTTCTATCATGTCACCCTTGTCTTTCTTTCCTCAAGACTATGAATCCTAAGTTCTTGTAATTTCATTTATATGCCTTCTATTCCAGAATAAGCAGAATTTCTATTGCCTTTTTCTGAACTACCTCAATATAAAAATGATGAGCTCTCCAGAACCACACATAATATTTTAGTCAAGCTCTTACAAATTACATGTATAAAAAGTATCTAAATTGTCTATCCCTTTTACATAAAGGGTTAAATCTCTAAATATGACTCAGATGCCCCAGGTTTGAATACTGGTCCAGATGCTGTGAAAGCTGGCTGGAGGATGGGGATGAATGCAAGCAGTTACCTGCTCACCCGTCTTGCAGGAGAGGAGGTTTGAAGGCATTTGTCAGGGGTGTACACCTCCTTAGATCACTGGTAGATACTGAAGATGAGACATGGGCACATGCCATCAAGTTGAGTGCATGACCTTTAGAAAGGTTACATCACTGTGGGTGAACACCTTTGAAAAGATCCACTTCATGCTTACCCCTCTTGGGCATTTATGGTCAGCTTTAGGGGAATGCGCATCTCTCTAATGGCTTCTTGGTCTTACCACTAAAAAAGGCGATGAATGGGGGATAAAGCAGTGGTGGGGTTGGTTCCAACATCTGGCAGATACAGAGTAGCAAAATGAGCATTAAAATTTCCTCATTTGTATCACTTTCTATACACCCTGATATTCAGCTGTTTGACTGGCCTTTACTGCTGCAGTCTGACAGTGTTTACGTATCTTTATGATATTTGATCTAACATTACAATTCAGTTAGGCGCTGTTTTCCTGTTATAGTTATCTTTCTTTATACTCATAGTGAAAGCTGTAGTTGTATCTATACTGAATTTATGTTCTGTGTTTTAAATCATTCATCCACTCTTCATGTTAATGCTCATCCTTTCTGAACCTTCTTGTGAATCAACCCTGTTGCATCATTTTGTGTCATCAGAAAAAAAATGCACCTTGTTCCTTGTAATCTTCTTGCAGTGTTTCTTAGAAGGACATCACCACAACAAATTGTCCATCTGTGCCACCACTGACCTAGGTTTGGAAGAGAACTCAAGTTACTAGAATGTTTGGCCTGGTGAAATAGAAAAATATGTCCTCCTGACAGCCTTCCTATGCCAAGAGAAGGGAGTGGGCATGTACTGATTGTGTGATCTCTGATGAAGGGTAACATCCATGCAGAGGTTTGCCTAAACTAGTAAGGGGGAGCAACAGGATGTCCGTTTATGATTTCTGAGCCCATGTACTCTGTACATCTGATGCCATTGCACACCACTTTTTCTGATAGGGATTCTGACCAGTTAGGAAATTATATTTACCTTCTTTCTGTCTTCAGAAAACTTGTCCCATCCCTTTATTTAAAAAAAACATAGTTGGTTGTAGTAGTACCTATATTCCCTGCAGTTCTTTAAATTTTATAGGCTGAATCCCATCAGGTGTCACTGCCAAAATTATTGGATAGAGCACATGCTGCAAGGACTTGATCAAAAATTGGAAATCTCTATAAGGTTTTGCCATTTACCCTGAAATATAGCAAATTCAGAGTTTGTTTTATAAATAAAGGGTAGATGTAGGGACTGATGTATTTTCCCCTTAATTAATAATATTGTTTTGTGGATTGCAGTGTTATCTATCTAAAAAGTAATTGCTTGGTATACATTCTAGTTTTCGAGATCTTTAATAATTATATATTTTATGATAGAAGTAGAATTGGCTCCATTATCCTTGATGCATCTTTTGTCAGTATCTGATAACCTTCCCTTCTCTTCCTCTCTGAATACTAAGGAGAAACATTTATTAGCCCTGTTTTTGTAATGTCCTGTTTTACCAACCCCCATCACTTTTGTTAATCTTCATTGCCCATCCAGTCCTTTGTCTTTCTTTGTTCTATTATGTGTCTGTAACATTTGTGAACTATTCTTTCATTGGTTTGGGCCTTTGCTTCTCTGTCTTTCCTGCTTCATTTTGTTTCATTGATATTGTTACTTCTCTTTCTCCTGTTGTGGCTCCTTAGATTTCCTTAAAGGATTATGCATTTCCCTTAATCTGTAATGCCATCTTATCTGAGAGAACTACTACTGTTTTCTTTACATTTCACATAAAAGCTTATTATACATATAGCAGTAGTTTGATGTGTTCTTCTGTTGCCCCAAATTCCCATCATGCTCTGTTGTCAGAACATATCTATGACATTGTCTGAGTCTACCCTCTTGAAGCTCAATATGCTGTCTTTTTATTCACATTGTACACTCTGCATACTAATCAGTATATCTTTGGTGCAATTAATCTCTTAAGAAAACAGCATACATTGACCACGTGGTTTGTCAGTTACTTGTTCATAAATGAATGAAAGAATGACTGACTGAATGAATTAATGTATTCATCTCATTCATTCATTCATTCATTCATTCATTCATTCATTCATTCATTCATTTTCTGATATCATGGTTGCTTTGAATGGGTTGTGTTCTGTTATTCATTTGAGGCTCAGGGAAGTAAGCTTAAAAATGAGTACTTAATATAGACATTGTAAAGTAATTATCTAACATAGGAATTGTGTTACATTCAGGAAAGAGCCTTTATTAATACAAATAACATTCACCATTCCATAACATTGTAACTCCTAAAATACCAAAGAACTAATGAAGGGGTGCAGTAATAAAGATACAGCTTACAGACTAGACAATTACCTTTTTATTTATATATTTATTTTACATTTGCTAACCGGGATAATCCAACTGGACCAGGTCTATTTTCAGTGGAGGCCCGGGGAGAAAAGCTTCACAATTAGATAGATTAAGTAACAAAAATAGACAAACAGACCATGATAGCACAGAGACATGCATAATAACAATAGTGAGCTTAAACTGTCCCAATAAGCTATGAAATAATTATAAGTCTAGACCTTATAATCTTGTGTTATTTCAACAGTAGGAAGATTAGGAAGGAGGCAAAGTGGAATAAGAAATACAGTCATCTTATACATGGGCAAATCCAAGTTTTCCTGAGGTGTGATTTGAGTGATTTTTTGAATTGTGTGATAGAGGAAAAAGTTATAGAAGAGGGGAGGTTATTTTAGTTTTGGTATGAGGGTATAGAGCTTTCCCTGCAGTATTGCTGGCACTGGTTATACAGAGGAGAGATTTATTGGTAGAACAAAGTGGACGATTAGTAGAGTAGCAGGAAAGTAGTTGTAGAGCTGGAGTTTTCTCAGGGTAATTCAGGATGTTGAAGGCACTGACTAGCTGTTTGTAGGTAAGTAGTTGAGGAAATTCTAGCCATTGAGTATCCCTAGGTGCCTGGCAGTGATGGGTTCTGAAGGTAGAGTTGTTAGCAAATTTGGCAACTTTGTTATAACATGACTCAATTTTGTCAAGGTCAGTTTTTCTAATGTGAGTCAGGATTGGTGCTGCATACATAAGGGTGGACAGTAGGCGAGCTTGAGCTAAGGTGATTCGTGTTTTGTCTGTGAGAAAATTATTGTGTCTATAAAGAGTTCCCTTTTTTATGGATTTTTTGGATGATCTGAGCAATATGGACATCAAAGAAAAGATTTTTGTCTATTTCTACCCCAATGAGCTTAGTGTGGGCCATAGGAAAGATAACAGTGCCATTTCTAGAAGTGATAGAGAAAGTTAGGGGGGTAGACTTACATTTTTTGGGGGTGAACAGGAGTAATTTAGTCTTGTTGGGGTTTAGAATAAGTTGGATGTCAGAGATCCAGCTTTCAACAGAGGTAAAGGATTTTTGGGTCAGCTGCTGTAAGGTGGTCAGAGATGGGGCTGAGCAGATAAGTGTTGAGTTATCTGCATACTGTATAAGTGTGGCCTGCTGGGTGGCAATATGTAGATTGTTTGTGAAGATAGAAAAAAGTAGTGGGCCCAGGACTGAGCCTTGTGGTACACCTATGGTAGTTGGAAATAGAGGAGATAGTTTACCTTGCCATTGGAGAGATTGCTGTCTATCTGAGACATAGTTTTTGAACCAGGAGATGGCAGAGAGCGCAAAGGATAAAGAGGTTGGAGCATCTAATAGTTTTGTGTGTGAGACCATATCGAAAGCTTTGGAGATATCTAAAACAATAGCAGATACATAATTATTATCGTTTCTATGTTGGTTAACCTGATTAGTAAAAGAGAGAAGAGCAGTAGTTGTGCTGTGGTGTGGGTGGAAGCCATGTTGACTGGTGGAGATGAGCTTATGTGTGTTCAGGAATTGCATAACTTGGGAGTGAATACATTTCTCAAGAAGCTTATATAAGGGAGGAAGTATGGCTATTGGATGGTAGTTTGAGAAATCATAAGAATTGCCACCTTTATGTAAAGGTATAATATATGATATCTTCCATAGTAGAGGAACTTGGGCTTCTTGAATAGATCAATTGATAAAGATTGAAACTGGGTAAGATAAGGATTCAGCTGCTATTTTTAGGAAGTTAGCAGGTATACTGTCAGCTGCACATGCAGGTTCATTCTAAGATAAAATAAAACATACCATTTCCTTTTGAATTCAGCCTTATTACTGGTGTACCTAGTGTAGTTAAAAGCTTGTTCCAGACATTAACCACATAATTACAGTAAAGAGTGCCTCAAAACATACTGTAACTTTTATATTATTATATCACATTTTCTAGAAGATCTAAGACTTCCTGGAGGTATACACCATTATACTGTTGTGTGTAGTAGTGAAGAGAAGATAGGATTCAGCAGCTGAAAGGTGAAATTGATATTAAGTTGCAAGGAAGTTCAGTTTACATTTCACTGGGAGTCAACTGCCAGGCTCATTAGTAAGTTCTCTGATAGCTTCTGGCAGCTAACTGACTGGTAAATGTAGCACATTTGTTGTAAACTTGTTACAATGTATTTGTGTTCCCAAGAGACAGACCATCTGTTCTGGAGTAGTCTGGGGAGTTAGTAAGGAGGTGATAAACTTAGATTTAATGGATAGTGAAAGGCAGTCTCTAATCCTCTACAATCTTCACAAAATTGATTAGTATTTTTTAACTGTAGAAGCAACCTATTTCTCCATGGTTAGGGAAATATTTAAAATTATTACATGGTATTTAATGATGCTGTATAATCTAACTGAGCCTTTACACCCATGTTTTTAAAAGAGTGTATGCAGGAAGTCAAATGGGTACTCTAGTCAAGGATGTTACAATGTAACTTAACACTTTCTTTCTTAAAACATTTTAGCATGAAATGCATGTGGACTTGAGACTGGATACGTGAATATATATATATATATATATATATATATATATATATATATATATATGTATATGAGAGAGGCATGCATACAAAATAAAACAGCACTTGCAGTACTTGACAAATTCATTCAGTCAGTGTCCGTAGTTATTCCAGTCAGACTCTACAAAAAAATCAACAACATATAATGCAGGTAATGTGGTCTGGACTCAATATTCCATGTGTCTCTTGAAATGTATCTGGCCTGCTCAAACTTAGAATGGTGTCCTGCCTGAAAATGTATTTACTGAATGCATAAACCAAGCCAGTTTTTTGTAGAACAGATATAACAAGTACCATGGTGGGAATATGTTAATATGGGATAAAAACATGTATAAGCAAACTACTCTCGTGATAAAATGACTACAAAAGAAAACACTCTTACTGAAATATACATTTAATTTCAAAGTGAAAGTGAGACAGTCTAAGATTTTTCTTAATGAAAAATGTTACATCATCTATGGATGCTGAGAAGGCAGAGAATAGCTGAAGGAGAAATAATACCATGTTGTTAAATAAGCACAGTCAAAAATCTTAAATGGAAGACCCTGTTTTATTCTTCCCTAGCACAACAAAGAACTGGTAGAAATGGAAATGCACTGTAAATAAAAGAGGTTGTAAGGACTAAGCAATAAAGGGAAATGTCCAACTTCTGCAGTCCAGCAGCTTGGTAGCAGCAGGTGGTCTACTGACTGCAAACCTATCAATCTTAGGACAGGGAATAAAGAGATCTACTTAGCTCTGGTCAGCTGCAAAAAGAGGAAGAATTTCTAGCACCTTCTGCCTGCTGCTCAGCTTCCTGCACTACAGTCCAAGCACGAATGGCTAATTACCCATCGATCACTTATGAAATAATTGACCTATTCCAGTCAATGCACTCTGCATGCTAAAACATATAAGAAACTGAGATCCACACTTTGTACATGTGAAACTATACAAAAACTGCACAGCTGACTGGAGACCTCAAGCTGCAGGTTAAACTTGTGGTAGTAAATCCAAACAAGTTAGGCAGAAAGAGAATATTTTATTTTTATTTATTTTTTTTTATTATTTTACCTATTTGTTAACTAAGTAGGCTCACTGGACATAGCTGTCTATTTTCATGGGAGACTCAGAAGCACTGTCTAGTTAAGTGACTTACTCAGAATAACAAAGTAGGCAAATGAAGGTGAAAGGAATCAAACCCTAGTTCTCTGTTTTAACTGCCAGGAAATATGTGCCTGCCAGCTTTGAAACATCAAAAGTCAGTGTCCACTGAGGTATGGTACCCCCTTAGGAGACAAGCACTTACTAGTTTACTTCACAAACCCAGTTAACAAATGTCAAATAAATAAATAAATATGCAAAATTCACCTGTCACAGGTGACTACAGATAACGTTTTGCTTCCAAGCAAAATTATTTTATGAAATATTTAGTGAGGAATAGAGAAAGGTAAGGCAAATTCTTACTGGCTGAAAGGAAAGTGCATAATAAAGTGGGGCAATGTAGCAGTTGCCTCATGTACACAGACAACCCTCTCCTCGATGCACTTATCTAGCCAAACCAGAGGTAAAGCTCTCTTCAACCAAGACTAAACTTTACAGTCAAGAGGAGAAGGTAAACACTTGCACCACACTCATCACATAGTCCCACTAAATCTATACCACCAAAATCAACACAAAGAAACACAAAAACATTCTCAGAGGCTCTCAATAATAATCTGCTCAAGCAACAGAGACCTCCAAAGGAGAAAAGCAAGCAACCTCCACCCCCCCAACACAACCCAAATGGCACATAGCCCACAGACTTAGTGTGCCACTCAACCACAGCCCATAAGGCAAAACAACGTACCCAACACACTAGTCATAGGTGACTATAGTCAGGCACATTGATGTCCCACTCACCAGGCTAAACAAGGAGAAAGTTACTGCCAGCTGCCTGTCGGATGCCAGGATCCGCCTCATAACCCACGCACTCAGGTCACTCCACAACAAGTACAAATATGACTGTCATTATCCATGTTGGTGTGAATGACCTGAGACGTAACTCCCTGGACTACATGAAAAGAGACATGAAAGAGCTCTCTGATCTTGTAGCCCAGGTTGGTATGACTCTAGCCCTGAGTAGCATTCTGCCATCACCCAGAATGATGCCGTAGTACAAGGACAAAATGACTGACTTCAACAATTGGCTAAGCTTCT
Organism: Protopterus annectens; assembly: GCF_019279795.1. Taxonomy (NCBI): domain Eukaryota; kingdom Metazoa; phylum Chordata; order Ceratodontiformes; family Protopteridae; genus Protopterus; species Protopterus annectens. The sequence goes on along the minus strand of NC_056740.1, from coordinate 432,121,708 downwards.
AGTGTCATTCTAAGGGGATCCAGTATCTTTCTGCCTGGGATGACATGGTCAACAGACCATGATGCTTTGCCAGAGATAGCCTGCACTTGTCACCCATGGGATTTCGGATACTGGCTAAGGCTCTTGCCGCCCCTATACTGACTTTTTTAGGCAAGGTTCAAATGACAAATTCACCACCATAATAGGAACAGGCAAGCAAAAACTGAGGGTAATGCTACTCAATGCTAGAAGTCTAAATCTCAAAATGCACTCCCTCGAGGCACTCCTTAAAATGGAGAACATCGATATCTGTGCAGTGACTGAGACCTGGTTCAAGGCTCCAGAGAGCACCCATGCATTACCAGGCTATAACTCATAGCACACTTTTCAGCCATCCATTTAACCTTTATGTGGCTCTGCTCCACAGGGGCACAGGAAAATAACTTTCTTGGGTGACGTAAGCCAAGGAACCTTGTTGGCTAGGCTTACTTGGGCCCTTGGGCTGATAGCCTAGTACTTACCTATGAACCTAAAAACAACATCTGATTGAGCCTGTTGACTTTATCCAGTCGAGCACCCTCCCACTGAAGCATTACACTGAGATACACTGCCAAATGCACATGGAAGTATGGAGACTGGAAACATTGAGGAGCTGGTTAGAGCCCCCAAGTCAGTAGCAGATAGAAGGATAAAGTATGTAGAAACTATTCCATGAGGTATAGGATTAAAACATTTATATGATAGGCTTACCAGCTGCATGTTTGTATTTTCTTTCAGTTTAGTGCACATTTGACAATTTTTTTCATTATACTGCATGTTTCAGTCTAGAAGCACAAAGAGATGTGTGCATTCTTCAGTCTTCATTTGTAATATTTTTTTCCATCACAAACATTTCATTCCTTCACAATCCAAGTGGCTTTCACATTAGATGCATTCATATCACCTACAGCTTCCATTTTCTTTCCTTTTTAAGATATCGAGTAATGACTCTATAATGTTTAAACATGACCGAATATGGCTCTAGGTGATTTGGTCATTTGGCTAATGTTGCCAAATAGCCATGGATATTTGCCGGTGATAAGTGGATTCAGGACCCCACCTACTCCAACATATGCCAGGGACCCATGCTAATGGTAGGAGGGATGTATGTGCCTCTGTTGGCCAGTGTGTGCCCCACCATAAAGCCCAGCAGCCCTGAGTCAATAAGCTACTGGCTGGCTGGTGTCCAGCTGCCCAGCTTGGGTTACCTGGGATAGTACTCTTGATCAAAAGCTAGATGTAAAACCAATCAATTTGCCAAACATGAACAAAGAATTGCTACTATCAATGTAGGTGCGCTGACAAAATGCAGCTTGGAAGTTGATGACATGATGGCAAGGTGAAGGCTGGATATCCTATGTATCCATGATAATGAGATGGAAGGGCAGTGTAGCAAAGCCACTAGGCTTGGGATCCAGAGTCAGCTACTCAGGTGCAGGACAGGCCAGAAATGGTGTGGGAATTGTGGTGAGGGTGAGACTTCAGAAGACAGTGAGGAATATCATCAGAAATAGTGACAGACTCATGGCAATCAAAGCAGTATTCATAATCTCAGCCTATGCCTGACAGCAGGGTTCTGATAGTGAGGAAAAGAGTGTATTCAAACATCAGTTACGGGATCTACAAGATAAAGTAGGACAACATGAATTTCTGTTAATAATGGATGACTTGAATGCACATATTGGGACAGACAGAACAGGATATGAGGCTGGCTGGGTCCACACTGGTGATGCAACAAGAATAAACAAGGAGACCTTTCTAGACTTCTGTCTGACAAATGGCTTGATAACAGCCACCACATGGTTCAGAAAAAAAAGACAGTCACAAAATCACATACAAGAGTGGCCAACATGAAACTCAGATAGACTTCCACCTAGTAAAGAAAGGCACTGGGGGAGAGTCAATGATTGCAAAGTAATCCAAAATGAAACAGTTGGCCCACAGCATAACACACTGATTGCCACAATCTGTTGCAAACAGTGGTCAGAGAAGGATCTAAGGTTAACAGAGACCAGGCTGAAGAGCTGGAAGTTGACTGGACAGACAGCACAACTGTTCAAGGAATTACTCAAGGGCTCTAGCACCTCAAGAAGAGGAAATAGGTGGAGCTGAAGAAGAAGAATGGTAATGGCTCAAAACAGCATGTGTGAGGACTGCAGAACAGATGTGCTGCCAAGTCAGTTATGGAAATAAGATACATAAAGAAAGCTGGTGGTGGAATGCAGAAGTCCAGGAAGTCATCAAAAGAAGGAAGGAGTGCAGGAAAAAATGGAAGATAGAAAATATAGACCATGCTAGGATGGAATACTGGCTGGCTAACAAAAGCTAAGAAAGGAGTTGCAATAGCAAAGAACAAGGCATTGGAGGCACTCTGCCAGCTTCTGTAATGTAAGTCAGTAGAAGAGAAAGAAGATGGTCAGACACCCTTCATATGTGATGCCAGCAACAACCTGCTCACCAGTCCACAGGACATCAAAGGCAGATGGAAGGAGGACCTCCATCACCTTCTGAATGAAGAAAACTCCACAGAAGCTGTACTGCCCCAGACACAGCCTACAATGAGAGAAGAGGAGGAGCCCCCCCCCCCCAGAAGAAGCAAGAGCAGCACTAAGGAAAATAAAGTCAGGGAAGGCAGCAGGTTCAGATGAGGTCACAGCAGAAGTGATAAAGATAAAGATGCTGGGTGAGATAGGGGAGAAATGGGCCCTGAGGGTACTCATAGCAATATGGAGAGAAAGGCATATTCCAGATGACTGGAGAATTAGTGCCAGTGTATAAGGACAAAGGGGACATTCACAACTGTGGGCAGTACAGAGGTATCAAACTCCTGTCATACTGCATGAAAGTTCTGGAGAGTGTAACTGATAAATGAATATGCATACGCATAGTAGCAGATAAGATGGGAGATAAGCAGTTTGGATTCAGATCAGGATACGGCACAACTGACCTGATATTTGCAGTGAGAGAGATAGGTGAGAAAAGCTAGAGATGAGGAAAGAGTTCAAATGGGCATTCCTTGACTTGGAAAAACATATGACATGGTTTGAAGAAAGCTGCTTTGGGCAGTCCTATGGTGGTTCAAAATCCCAGAAACATTTGTAGAATTAGTACAAGCTATGGACAAGGACCCAATGACTCAAGTGCAATCAGTGCTTGGTGTCACAGAGGGATTCCCAGTGGGGATGAGTGTACATCAGGGTTCATCTCTCAGCTCACTGCTGTTCATATTGGTGAAGGACTACATTAACAAACAGGTCAGAGAGGGCAGATCAACAAAGTTGCTATACCCAGATGATGTGACATTGCAGTCAGACTCTGAGCAAGAACTTCAGCAAAGGATAGGGGAATGGAATACAAAACTGGAGGCATATAGGATAGAACTGAGTACACATAAGACAGTAATAATGGCTGCAAATGGTGGAATTCAGAAGAAGCTGAGAAATGAGACAGAGGGGAAAATAGTGGAACAAGTTAACAGCTTCAGGTATCTAGAAGGGGTTGTTGAGGAGAAGGGAAGGCTGAATGAGGAAGTTAAAGCTTGAATCAGAGGGGCTACAGCCAACTGGCACAGTGTCAGGTGTAGTATATGACAGCAGAATGCCAACAAAGCAAAAAAGTAAGGTGTACAAAACAGCAGTGTAACCAAAACTACAGCAGGGTACAGAAACCTGGGAAGTAAAGGCAATGCGGTTGAAGAAGATAGACATGATGGAGAAGAAGTGTCTGTGATGGTGGTAGGGTGCACACTATGGGCTAGATGAAGAAATGAGGACATCAAAGCAGAGGCCAAAGTAGCTCCAATTGCAAAAAAAGGTAAAAAAGAACAGATTATGGTAATTTGGGCACCTGTGCAGAAAACAGAAGACAGTCTAGTGAATATGATTTGAAACAGACAAGAAGAAGGCAAAGGAAACAAGGGCCTCTAGCAACAAGGGGAATGGGGTGTGTGAGACATAACCTGCGACAGTCAGACATCATAGATGAAGAAGGCAGGAGAGTGGCACTGAATAGAGAGAGATGACGACAGTTGAAACAACACCCCAACCCCATGTAGAAAATGGGAAAAAGGGTGTTATAACGATAATGATGATGATGATGACTCTTTAAACCTGTAGAACTTATCACTAATAAAACTGAAGGAGTCGTACATTGAACATAAAGTCTTTAAACATCTTAAAATGATTATACAACTTTAATAATACACTGCCCATTGGATTTGCTGCATACTGAGTTGTCTGTACAAAGGTTTTTTTCCCTAGAAGAGACATACAAAATCTATACATTCTTAGAAACCCAGATCTGAGGCTCAAATAAACTGTATCAAATGCAAATAAACACATCTTGAGCTGCAGTACACTCCTGACCAAGTAACTAAGCATTTCCCCATGCCATAGTAGTATGTACACCCAAACCGTATCCTAAACAAACTGAACTCCAAGTAGTTAACAGTCACCCCTGACCCCACAGGTTATTCCTATCAAAATCATGGACTAGCACTTCCCCACAACACTTGTAGCTGGTCTGATTGAAATAGGTATCATGAGACAGTGTAAGAATTGCCTCATGTTGTCTGACAATCATTTACTACTCAAACAACATAACACAATGTGCGAAAGATGTCCATATATAATGTCCTTGGAGGCAAAAATCTCACACACAGTAAACTCAAGCACCATAATTGTCAGCAGTACACCACATATCACACCTCTTCAAGGCTCTCACAATACATGTAATCCATTATATGCTGAGATTCTAAAAATTAACTTGTCTAAACCTCAAAGACTTCCAAAATGCAACAAAGGCACAAAGCACACTCAACAAGTTAAGCCTACCTCCTCACATAGCACAAAGAGTCACAAAGTCATAGATGCTGAGCTTGTAAGGCAGGCATCTAACCAACTAAACATTCTAGTTATAGGTGACTGCATTATAAGATATACAGATGCAATCTTACCAGGCTGAGCAAGGAAAGCATGATGACTAGTTACTTTTCTGGTGCCAAAATTCATCAGATCACATACACACTTTTCAAGTCCTGGAACAAGTACTAGTATGACTCTCTCAAAGTTTATATGGGTGTCATGACTTCAGATATACTTCCCTGCACTGCATGGAGAGAGACATGATGGAACTCTCAGACTGTGTATCCAGGATAGGTATGAACCTAGCAATGAGCAGCATTCTACTTTCTTCAGAGATGATGCCACAATATGAGCAAAAGCCAATTGACTTCAAGAATTCAGTTAATTTTTGCTATCATTTGAAGGAGATCCAGTGTTTGTCAGCCTGAGAGGATATGGTCAATGGATGATGCCATTTCAACTGAGATGGCATGCATCTGTCCGTTCTAGAGTTTTGATTATTGGCAAAGACATTGACCAATCCATAGTGTTTCTTTCGGCAATGCCAGGCTAATAAACCTAACATTGAAGGTGTTACTGATCAGTACTAGGGACCTAAACAAAAAACTCCACTCCCTACAGGCCCTCCTCACCCTGGAGGGTACTAACATCTGTGTAGTGACTGAGACATGGTTTAAAATAAAGGAGAGCACTCCAACTAGGCAGGGTTTTAATGCCTTCCACACGTTTACACCAGCTACTGTGCAGGAGGAGGGAAGGTAAAGGTATCTCAGTCTTCACCCAGAAGAGACCCACATCAAGGCTGTTAAATCAGCATGATGCACTAGAGCTTTTTCATGTCCAGATAACCATGAGAAAGGTTCTGAATCATGTATTAGTTAACTATAAATCGCCCTCTATGACCAAGGAAAGCCGCCGTGCCTATTTACATTTACAGGAACTGGAATCACGCAGTATTAAACCCAATATATTTTCCTAGGTGATCTATGAACTGGGGAATCTCCACCATCACTAGTGCACAAGCGCAGAGATTCCTGAACTCTGACTAATTTTCCAGGGCATTTGTATTGACAGAGTACCCACTGGGGGCACAACACCTTAGATCTTGTCCTTACTAATATGGGGACCATAAATCCATCTCCTTTGAAATAAAATGAAAACCAGAGACCCCCCTGACTCTCAAATATGCAACAAAGTCTAGATGATTTAGGATCTTTGCTAGGAAGTGTTTACATAGGTATTTTTATACCCCAAGTAGACTCCAAAGAAATTTCCCTCAGGTAGACTGTTGCAAGTATAATGGGGAAGAAAGAGATAACTGGGAACATATTTTTTGGGAGTGTAATGAGTTGGCATACTTTAAAAATTCCTTGCAGACTACTTCATCAGAAATACTGGGTGAGCAAACTGATATAACCAAGAAAATTATTTTTTTGAGCTGTGATACAGAATTAGAATTGCATAGACATAATAAGGCCTTCATTATCATTATGATCAGCCCCCCTTTTCCCATTTTCTACAAGAGGTCAGGGTGCCAAGTTGACTTTTGCCATCCTCTCAATTCAATGCCACACTCCCACCTTCTCAACACACATGCCTGACTGTCACAGATCATCTCTCACACAATCCATCAACTTCTTTGCTGGACGTCCTCATTTCCACTTACCTTCCTCCTGTCTGTCCCAAATCTTTTCCACCAGATTGTCTTCTGCTTTTCTGCACATGTCCAGACTACTATAAAAAGTTCTCTTTGACCTTTTCTGCAATTGGAGCTACTTTGGTTTCTGCTCTGATGTCCTCATTTCTTCATCTGTTCCACAGTGTGCATCCTACCACCCTTCTCAGACACTTCATTTCCATCATCTCTAGCTTCCTCTTCTGCTCAGCCTATACTGATCAGGTTTTTGTACCATACAGTAGTACTGGTTGCACCACTGTCTTGCACACCTTACATTTCAGCTTCTTTGGCATTCTTCTTTCATTCACTGCATTTGAGACTCATTGCCAGCTGGCTGCAGCCTCTCTGAGTCTAGCTTTGACCTCTTCATTCAGACTTCCCTTCTCAACCACCCCTCCCATAAACTTGAAGGTATTTACCTGTTCCACTATCTTCCCTTCTATCTCAATTCTCAGCTTCTTCTGATTTTTCCAATTTGCTGCCATTACCACCATCTTATCTGTGCTCAGCTTCATCCCATGTGACTTCAGTTTTGCATTCCAATCTCCTAGCCTTTGCTGAAGTTCTTCCTCAGAGTCTGCATCTAATACCACATTCTCTGCATACAGCAACTCTGCATATCCATTTATCAATCACCCTCTCCAGAACTTTCATGCAATGTGATAGGAGTTTGATGCCTCTGTACTGCCCACAATTGTGGATGTCCCCTTTGTTTTTGTACAATGGCATGAGTATGCTTATTCTCCAGTCATCTGGGATATGCCTTTCTCTCCGCACTGCTATGAGTACCCTCAGGAGCCATCTCTCCCCTATCTCACCCAGCATATTTATCATATCTGCTGTGACCTTACCTGAGCCTGCTGCTTTCCCTGACTTCATTAGATTATATGATTTATAGCAATATATGTGATGTGTAATGCTTATAAATGTAAACTTTTTAATATGGTTTGATTGCTTTTATATAAATGTAAGTTTGCCTATGTCAAAAGTAATAATTTAATGGAGACGTTAAAAAAAAAAGAAACCAGAGACTCCTTCCACTCAAGGTACCTTTAGAAATTTCTCTAAGACAAACTACCTACTTCTAAGGGATACACTGACAAGCTTCAAATCCCACCGAAACCCAGTAAACTCAACTGAATATGTGGAAACATACATTACCACACTATAGCAGCATGTACATAGCTGTATAGATGCACTGTACCCTGTAGGAGCAAGTTCTGGGCAAACCCTACAAAAAACATGGTCAAACTATAATATCAACAAGCTTTACAATAAAAAGAAGAGAATATTGACCAAAAGTAAGAAAACTACAGAAAGATAGAGCCTTTGTCATTGAAATAAACAAGCAATGCAGAAGTTTAATAAAATCCACTAAAGCCAAGTTTGAGGATAGAATAAGCACCTACGCCAAAGAGAATCAAAGCCTTTTTGGGCATGTTTGTGAACACAATAACATAATGCAGTAATGCACTTAGCTGATTATGAACAATGTTACCTACACTGAGGCTGTTTGTGAACACAATAACATAATGCAGTAATGCACTTAGCTGATTATGAACAATGTTACCTACACTGAGGCTGTTTGTGAACACAATAACATACTACAGTAATGCACTTAGCTGATTATGAACAATGTTACCTACACTGAGGCTGTTTGTGAACACAATAACATAATGCAGTAATGCACTTAGCTGATTATGAACAATGTTACCTACACTGAGGCTGTTTGTGAACACAATAACATAATACAGTAATGCACTTAGCTGATTATGAAAAGTTTTACCTACACTGAGGCTGTTTGTGAACACAATAACATAATGCAGTAATGCACTTAGCTGATTATGGACAATGTTACCTACACTGAGGCTGTTTGTGAACACAATAACATAATGCAGTAATGCACTTAGCTGATTATGGACAATGTTACCTACACTGGGGCTGTTTGTGAACACAATAACATAATGCAGTAATGCACTGAGCTGATTATGGACAATGTTACCTACACTGAGGCTGTTTGTGAACACAATAACATAATGCAGTAATGCACTGAGCTGATTATGGACAATGTTACCTACACTGAGGCTGTTTGTGAACACAATAACATAATGCAGTAATGCACTTAGCTGATTATGAACAATGTTACCTACACTGAGGCTGTTTGTGAACACAATAACATAATGCAGTAATGCACTTAGCTGATTATGGACAATGTTACCTACACTGAGGCTGTTTGTGAACACAATAACATAATGCAGTAATGCACTTAGCTGATTATGAACAATGTTACCTACACTGAGGCTGTTTGTGAACACACTAACATAATGCAGTAATGCACTTAGCTGATTATGGACAATGTTACCTACACTGAGGCTGTTTGTGAACACAATAACATAATGCAGTAATGCACTTAGCTGATTATGAACAATGTTACCTACACTGAGGCTGTTTGTGAACACAATAACATAATGCAGTAATGCACTTAGCTGATTATGGACAATGTTACCTACACTGAGGCTGTTTGTGAACACAATAACATAATACAGTAATGCACTTAGCTGATTATGAACAATGTTACCTACACTGAGGCTGTTTGTGAACACAATAACATAATGCAGTAATGCACTTAGCTGATTATGAACAATGTTACCTACACTGAGGCTGTTTGTAAACACAATAACATAATGCAGTAATGCACTTAGCTGATTATGGACAATGTTACCTACACTGAGGCTGTTTGTGAACACAATAACATAATGCAGTAATGCACTTAGCTGATTATGAACAATGTTACCTACACTGAGGCTGTTTGTGAACACAATAACATAATGCAGTAATGCACTTAGCTGATTATGGACAATGTTACCTACACTGAGGCTGTTTGTGAACACAATAACATAATGCAGTAATGCACTTAGCTGATTATGGACAATGTTACCTACACTGAGGCTGTTTGTGAACACAATAACATAATGCAGTAATGCACTTAGCTGATTATGAACAATGTTACCTACACTGAGGCTGTTTGTGAACACAATAACATAATGCAGTAATGCACTTAGCTGATTATGAACAATGTTACCTACACTGAGGGTGTTTGTGAACACAATAACATAATACAGTACTGCACTTAGCTGATTATGGACAATGTTACAAACACTGAGGCTGTTTGTGAACACAATAACATAATACAGTAATGCACTTAGATGATTATGAACAATGTTACCTACACTGAGGCTGTTTGTGAACACAATAACATAATACAGTAATGCACTTAGCTGATTATGAACAATGTTATATACACTGAGGCTGTTTCTGAACACAATAACATAATGCAGTAATGCACTTAGCTGATTATGGACAATGTTACCTACACTGAGGCTGTTTGTGAACACAATAACATAATGCAGTAATGCACTTAGCTGATTATGGACAATGTTACCTACACTGAGGCTGTTTGTGAACACAATAACATAATACAGTAATGCACTTAGCTGATTATGGACAATGTTACCTACACTGAGGCTGTTTGTGAACACAAGAACATAATGCAGTAATGCACTTAGCTGATTATGAACAATGTTACCTACACTGAGGCTGTTTGTAAACACAAGAACATAATACAGTAATGCACTTAGCTGATTATGAACAATGTTACCTACACTGAGGCTGTTTGTGAACACAATAACATAATACTGTAATGCACTTAGCTGATTATGGACAATGTTACCTACACTGAGGCTGTTTGTGAACACAATAACATAATACAGTAATGCACTTAGCTGATTGTGAACAATGTTACCTACACTGAGGCTGTTTGTGAACACAATAACATAATGCAGTAATGCACTTAGCTGATTATGAACAATGTTACCTACACTGAGGCTGTTTGTGAACACAATAACATAATGCAGTAATGCACTTAGCTGCTTATGGACAATGTTACCTACACTGAGGCTGTTTGTGAACACAATAACACAATGCAGTAATGCACTTAGCTGCTTATGAACAATGTTACATACACTGAGGCTGTTTGTGAACACAATAACATAATGCAGTAATGCACTTAGCTGCTTATGGACAATGTTACCTACACTGAGGCTGTTTGTGAACACAATAACATAATGCAGTAATGCACTTAGCTGATTATGAACAATGTTACCTACACTGAGGCTGTTTGTGAACACAATAACATAATGCAGTAATGCACTTAGCTGATTATGGACAATGTTACCTACACTGAGGCTGTTTGTGAACACAATAACATAATGCAGTAATGCACTTAGCTGATTATGGACAATGTTACCTACACTGAGGCTGTTTGTGAACACAATAACATAATGCAGTAATGCACTTAGCTGATTATGGACAATGTTACCTACACTGAGGCTGTTTGTGAACACAATAACATAATGCAGTAATGCACTTAGCTGATTATGGACAATGTTACCTACACTGAGGCTGTTTGTGAACACAATAACATAATGCAGTAATGCACTTAGCTGATTATGGACAATGTTACCTACACTGAGGCTGTTTGTGAACACAATAACATAATGCAGTAATGCACTTAGCTGATTATGGACAATGTTACCTACACTGAGGCTGTTTGTGAACACAATAACATAATACAGTAATGCACTTAGCTGATTATGGACAATGTTACTTACACTGAGGCTGTTTGTGAACACAATAACATAATGCAGTAATGCACTTAGCTGATTATGGACAATGTTACCTACACTGAGGCTGTTTGTGAACACAATAACATAATGCAGTAATGCACTTAGCTGATTATGAACAATGTTACCTACACTGAGGCTGTTTGTAAACACAATAACATAATGCAGTAATGCACTTAGCTGATTATGGACAATGTTACCTACACTGAGGCTGTTTGTGAACACAATAACATAATGCAGTAATGCACTTAGCTGATTATGGATAATGTTACCTACACTGAGGCTGTTTGTGAACACAATAACATAATGCAGTAATGCACTTAGCTGATTATGGACAATGTTACCTACACTGAGGCTGTTTGTGAACACAATAACATAATGCAGTAATGCACTTAGCTGATTATGAACAATGTTACCTACACTGAGGCTGTTTGTGAACACAATAACATAATGCAGTAATGCACTTAGCTGATTATGAACAATGTTACCTACACTGAGGCTGTTTGTGAACACAATAACATAATGCAGTAATGCACTTAGCTGATTATGGACAATGTTACCTACACTGAGGCTGTTTGTGAACACAATAACATAATGCAGTAATGCACTTAGCTGATTATGGACAATGTTACCTACACTGAGGCTGTTTGTGAACACAATAACATAATGCAGTAATGCACTTAGCTGATTATGGACAATGTTACCTACACTGAGGCTGTTTGTGAACACAATAACATAATGCAGTAATGCACTTAGCTGATTATGGACAATGTTACCTACACTGAGGCTGTTTGTGAACACAATAACATAATGCAGTAATGCACTTAGCTGATTATGGACAATGTTACCTACACTGAGGCTGTTTGTGAACACAATAACATAATGCAGTAATGCACTTAGCTGATTATGGACAATGTTACCTACACTGAGGCTGTTTGTGAACACAATAACATAATGCAGTAATGCACTTAGCTGATTATGGACAATGTTACCTACACTGAGGCTGTTTGTGAACACAATAACATAATGCAGTAATGCACTTAGCTGATTATGAACAATGTTACCTACACTGAGGCTGTTTGTGAACACAATAACATAATGCAGTAATGCACTTAGCTGATTATGGACAATGTTACCTACACTGAGGCTGTTTGTGAACACAATAACATAATGCAGTAATGCACTTAGCTGATTATGGACAATGTTACCTACACTGAGGCTGTTTGTGAACACAATAACATAATGCAGTAATGCACTTAGCTGATTATGAACAATGTTACCTACACTGAGGCTGTTTGTGAACACAATAACATAATGCAGTAATGCACTTAGCTGATTATGAACAATGTTACCTACACTGAGGCTGTTTGTGAACACAATAACATAATGCAGTAATGCACTTAGCTGATTATGGACAATGTTACCTACACTGAGGCTGTTTGTGAACACAATAACATAATGCAGTAATGCACTTAGCTGATTATGGACAATGTTACCTACACTGAGGCTGTTTGTGAACACAATAACATAATGCAGTAATGCACTTAGCTGATTATGAACAATGTTACCTACACTGAGGCTGTTTGTGAACACAATAACATAATGCAGTAATGCACTTAGCTGATTATGGACAATGTTACCTACACTGAGGCTGTTTGTGAACACAATAACATAATGCAGTAATGCACTTAGCTGATTATGGACAATGTTACCTACACTGAGGCTGTTTGTGAACACAATAACATAATGCAGTAATGCACTTAGCTGATTATGAACAATGTTACCTACACTGAGGCTGTTTGTGAACACAATAACATAATGCAGTAATGCACTTAGCTGATTATGGACAATGTTACCTACACTGAGGCTGTTTGTGAACACAATAACATAATGCAGTAATGCACTTAGCTGATTATGAACAATGTTACCTACACTGAGGCTGTTTGTGAACACAATAACATAATGCAGTAATGCACTTAGCTGATTATGAACAATGTTACCTACACTGAGGCTGTTTGTGAACACAATAACATAATGCAGTAATGCACTTAGCTGATTATGGACAATGTTACCTACACTGAGGCTGTTTGTGAACACAATAACATAATGCAGTAATGCACTTAGCTGATTATGGACAATGTTACCTACACTGAGGCTGTTTGTGAACACAATAACATAATGCAGTAATGCACTTAGCTGATTATGAACAATGTTACCTACACTGAGGCTGTTTGTGAACACAATAACATAATGCAGTAATGCACTTAGCTGATTATGGACAATGTTACCTACACTGAGGCTGTTTGTGAACACAATAACATAATGCAGTAATGCACTTAGCTGATTATGGACAATGTTACCTACACTGAGGCTGTTTGTGAACACAATAACATAATGCAGTAATGCACTTAGCTGATTATGGACAATGTTACCTACACTGAGGCTGTTTGTGAACACAATAACATAATGCAGTAATGCACTTAGCTGATTATGGACAATGTTACCTACACTGAGGCTGTTTGTGAACACAATAACATAATGCAGTAATGCACTTAGCTGATTATGGACAATGTTACCTACACTGAGGCTGTTTGTGAACACAATAACATAATGCAGTAATGCACTTAGCTGATTATGGACAATGTTACCTACACTGAGGCTGTTTGTGAACACAATAACATAATGCAGTAATGCACTTAGCTGATTATGAACAATGTTACCTACACTGAGGCTGTTTGTGAACACAATAACATAATGCAGTAATGCACTTAGCTGATTATGAACAATGTTACCTACACTGAGGCTGTTTGTGAACACAATAACATAATGCAGTAATGCACTTAGCTGATTATGGACAATGTTACCTACACTGAGGCTGTTTGTGAACACAATAACATAATGCAGTAATGCACTTAGCTGATTATGGACAATGTTACCTACACTGAGGCTGTTTGTGAACACAATAACATAATGCAGTAATGCACTTAGCTGATTATGGACAATGTTACCTACACTGAGGCTGTTTGTGAACACAATAACATAATGCAGTAATGCACTTAGCTGATTATGAACAATGTTACCTACACTGAGGCTGTTTGTGAACACAATAACATAATGCAGTAATGCACTTAGCTGATTATGGACAATGTTACCTACACTGAGGCTGTTTGTGAACACAATAACATAATGCAGTAATGCACTTAGCTGATTATGGACAATGTTACCTACACTGAGGCTGTTTGTGAACACAATAACATAATGCAGTAATGCACTTAGCTGATTATGGACAATGTTACCTACACTGAGGCTGTTTGTGAACACAATAACATAATGCAGTAATGCACTTAGCTGATTATGAACAATGTTACCTACACTGAGGCTGTTTGTGAACACAATAACATAATGCAGTAATGCACTTAGCTGATTATGAACAATGTTACCTACACTGAGGCTGTTTGTGAACACAATAACATAATGCAGTAATGCACTTAGCTGATTATGAACAATGTTACCTACACTGAGGCTGTTTGTGAACACAATAACATAATGCAGTAATGCACTTAGCTGATTATGGACAATGTTACCTACACTGAGGCTGTTTGTGAACACAATAACATAATGCAGTAATGCACTTAGCTGATTATGAACAATGTTACCTACACTGAGGCTGTTTGTGAACACAATAACATAATGCAGTAATGCACATAGCTGATTATGGACAATGTTACCTACACTGAGGCTGTTTGTGAACACAATAACATAATGCAGTAATGCACTTAGCTGATTATGAACAATGTTACCTACACTGAGGCTGTTTGTGAACACAATAACATAATACAGTAATGCACTTAGCTGATTATGAACAATGTTACCTACACTGAGGCTGTTTGTGAACACAATAACATAATGCAGTAATGCACTTAGCTGATTATGGACAATGTTACCTACACTGAGGCTGTTTGTGAACACAATAACATAATGCAGTAATGCACTTAGCTGATTATGGACAATGTTACCTACACTGAGGCTGTTTGTGAACACAATAACATAATGCAGTAATGCACTTAGCTGATTATGGACAATGTTACCTACACTGAGGCTGTTTGTGAACACAATAACATAATGCAGTAATGCACTTAGCTGATTATGAGCAATGTTACCTACACTGAGGCTGTTTGTGAACACAATAACATAATGCAGTAATGCACTTAGCTGATTATGAACAATGTTACCTACACTGAGGCTGTTTGTAAACACAATAACATAATGCAGTAATGCACTTAGCTGATTATGGACAATGTTACCTACACTGAGGCTGTTTGTGAACACAATAACATAATGCAGTAATGCACTTAGCTGATTATGAACAATGTTACCTACACTGAGGCTGTTTGTGAACACAATAACATAATGCAGTAATGCACTTAGCTGATTATGAACAATGTTACCTACACTGAGGCTGTTTGTGAACACAATAACATAATGCAGTAATGCACTTAGCTGATTATGAACAATGTTACCTACACTGAGGCTGTTTGTGAACACAATAACATAATGCAGTAATGCACTTAGCTGATTATGGACAATGTTACCTACACTGAGGCTGTTTGTGAACACAATAACATAATGCAGTAATGCACTTAGCTGATTATGAACAATGTTACCTACACTGAGGCTGTTTGTGAGCACAATAACATAATGCAGTAATGCACATAGCTGATTATGGACAATGTTACCTACACTGAGGCTGTTTGTGAACACAATAACATAATGCAGTAATGCACTTAGCTGATTATGGACAATGTTACCTACACTGAGGCTGTTTGTGAACACAATAACATAATGCAGTAATGCACTTAGCTGATTATGGACAATGTTACCTACACTGAGGCTGTTTGTGAACACAATAACATAATGCAGTAATGCACTTAGCTGATTATGGACAATGTTACCTACACTGAGGCTGTTTGTGAACACAATAACATAATGCAGTAATGCACTTAGCTGATTATGAACAATGTTACCTACACTGAGACTGTTTGTGAACACAATAACATAATGCAGTAATGCACTTAGCTGATTATGAACAATGTTACCTACACTGAGGCTGTTTGTAAACACAATAACATAATGCAGTAATGCACTTAGCTGATTATGGACAATGTTACATACACTGAGGCTGTTTGTGAACACAATAACATACTACAGTAATGCACTTAGCTGATTATGAACAATGTTACCTACACTGAGCATGTTTGTGAACACAATAACATAATGCAGTAATGCACTTAGCTGATTATGAACAATGTTACCTACACTGAGACTGTTTGTGAACACAATAACATAATGCAGTAATGCACTTAGCTGATTATGGACAATGTTACCTACACTGAGGCTGTTTGTGAACACAATAACATAATGCAGTAATGCACTTAGCTGATTATGAACAATGTTACCTACACTGAGGCTGATGATTTATTGGCCCTACTGACCAATACATTCAGCTCAAACTTTCCCTTCTCTCCCTTCCTTTTATGCCACAAGATATACCTGAAAGTGACTCACTTACAGCTATCACACAAGTCCAAGTCCAGAAAGTGCTATGAAAGGCTATAATTACGGAATCAGTGAGTCACGACAATTTCCCTGGATGAATCCTAAATAGCACGAAGAATGATTTAGCCTCCCACCAACAACACAGTTCAATCTCACTCTCCATACAGGTTTTGTATCAAGCAAATGGAGAACAGCTACTGTTATTTCCAAGCATAAGGGAGGACCTTTCACAGATCTAGGCAATTACAAACCCATAAGTTTGACTAGCTTCATATGCAAGGCCATGGAAAGACTTATCATGGAACTAATTAATAAGATAATAGAGAACCTCATAACACTGGGCCTGTCTCAGTAGGTCAAGCATACTCAACCTGCTGGACTTTTTTGAAAAGGTCACCAAAGCAATGGATAAAGGTAAAACAGTACTTACTGCATACCTTGACCTGACCAATTTTTGACACAATTCCCCACTCAGGCATAGTAGAAAAAGTAAACAAACTATGAATAAACTCCTACATCACCCACTGGATTGTAAATTGGCTCACAGATAAAATGCAGATCAAAATTTGGATGGCACAGTGGTCCAGCGGTTGCATTGTCACCTCACAACAAGAGGTTCTCTGGTTCAATTCTCGACTATGGTGCCTTCTGTGCGGAGTCTGCATGTCCTCCCTGTGTCCGTGTGGGTTTCTTCCAAGTGTTTCCGTTTCCTCATACATTACAAAGACATGCATCTGGGTCATTTCTCCCTGGGCCTCCACTGAAAATTGGCTTTGTTCCAAGTCGGACTTTCCCAGTAAACAAATGTTAAATAAATAAATAAAATAGTGGAAGCTACCACTGCAAAGAAACTAGTCACCAGTGGTGTCCCCCAGGGTTCTGTGCCTGGACCTCTTCTGTTTGGTAACTACTTCTCTGAAGTAAAAGCTAATACTAAAGAGGTCTAGTTGACTAAGTGTTTAGATGACCGCAAGCTAGGAACAGTTATTGAATCCCCAAATTAATTAGCTATCCTGCTGGAAGGTTTGTCACAAACAAATAACTGGTTCCAGAATCATGAGACTGAAGCTAAATGCCAAAAAATGCATTACCATATCATCTGGGAAGTTGCCCACCCCAGGGATCTACAACATTGACAGTACACCCCTAAGAATTAACTCAGTCATTTGGGTTTGGGAACTTATGTGGACAGTGACCCAACTTTCAATCAACATGTGTCCACTGTCATAAGAAAGTCCTTCTATACTGGGAAGCTTATAAACAAAGGGATTACATTGAGATCTAGAGATGTCATTGTCTCCTTCACTTAGCCTTCATTAGACCAATAATTGAGTATAATGTCACTTCAGAATGTATCTGTCCAGACACATGCAACAACGGGAATACCCACAGGGATACCTTACTAAAAGAATACAAGACCTAAACAATATGTCCTATATGGACCACCTCAAAGCCCTAACAATATACTCGGTACCACACAGACTGCTAAGAGGTGGCCTGTGCTTGGCATATAAGCCATTCTCTGACCCACTAATTATGGACCCAGTAAATAGCATCTGTAATACTTGGTCTAGGGATCTAAGCCTCTTCTGTAACATCAACAGAAACATTTTGGGGGACAGGTATATCTTGCAGATGATACCATTGCTCTGAAACAGATTCCCCATCCACCTAAAACAAAGGTCATCCCTGTCCATATTTAAGGGCAATTTGGATCTATGGATGGGTAATAGAAAATTTACTTCAGGACTACCCGCTGTATAAAAGTATATGACAGGTAGGAGACGAGAGCATAGTTTGTCTGGATATTAACAGAAGTGGAGAAACCACTCTGTCAGCATTAGGTTTGAGATATCCGGGTGAACCATGCCTGTCATGTGAGACAGGAGATCTGGAATTGGATCCAGAGTCCAAGGTGGGTAAATTATATGAGGCCAAAGGAAGGGGAACCAAACCTGTCGAAGCCAGTGAGGTGCAATGAGGATGACTTTGCTCTTCAACCTTGCAGCTTTCTATAGAAATTTGGAAAATCAGTGGTGCTGGTGGATAAGCATAGAGAAGACTGGAGGGCCAATTGTGGAGCAGATCCTCCCTCGGTGACTCCCCCATTGGAGGGATTAGGACAAAAATGCTGCTGCATTTGTTTTTTAGGGTCAACGTAATAAGATTGCATCAAGGCTGGCCCCATTGACAGAAAATCACCTCCGTCACTTTTTTGTTGAGAGACCACTCGTGAGGTAGAAAAACAGACCTGCTCACTTTGTCTGCTATCACGTTGGACTTCCCTGGAAGGTGCACTGCTATCAGAAAGTGATTGGATGAGATCACCCATTACCACATTCTCTGAGCTTCTTGACACAAAGGATAAGACCTGGTACCTCATTGGTTGTTGATGTACCAAACTACTGACATATTGTCTGTTTGGATTGCAATTGCTCCTACAGGCAGCACATCCTGAAAAGCTTACAGTGCTAAAACCACTGCTGTCATCTCCAGGGCATTTATATGCAAAGTGGCCTCTTTGGGGGACCTAGTGCCTTGGATTGTTTTCCCCAGGAAGTGCTCCCCCCCCTCACCCAATCTGGGAAGTGTCTGTGGTCACTCTGGCTTTGGGATGAGGGAGAATGAATGGATGGTCTTGTAAAAGCTGGTCTGATTTTATCCATCACCAAAGGTACTTCTTGAATGTCTGTATGATCCTTATTTGAGCTGACATCTTCTGATAAAGATTTAACCATTGGGATGCTAGCATCCACTGAAGAATTCTAATATGCTATCCTGCCAGGGAAACAAGAATTATGGCTGCTGACATTGACCCCAAGGCTTGAAGCATTAGTCGAGCTGAAATTTGGTGTTGTGAATAATTTTTCTGACTTGGGATCTTAAAGTCTGAACACTGTTTAGGGAAGTGAGGCTATCTCAGATACTGTATTGAAACATACTCCTATGAATTCCAGTGTTTGTGATGGATGCAACTGAGATTTATTGTCATTTATTCTGATTCCCAGAAGGGAGCAAGTTTGAAGTATCTGATCTCTCGCTATTATGAGTAGATGCCTGGTTGGAGCGTTAATGAGCCAGTCATCTAAATATGGAAACACTCGGAATCCCTGCAGTCTCAAGTGAGATGCCACCACTGCCATGCATTTGGTGAACACTCTGGGGGCTGTGATGAGACCAAAAGGCAGAGCTCTGAACTGGAAATCACTGCTCCCAACCAGAGGCGTAAGAACCTTCTGGACCACCTGTTCACTTTTATGTGATAGTACACATCTTGAAGGTCTTGCGAGCACATCCAATCATCCTTGCCTAGAAACAGCAAGATAGACTGAACCATGACCATCCAAAACATTGAAGATGTCAAACTGACTTATTCAAGTTACTGAAATCCAGAATGGGTTTCCACTCTCCTATTTTCTTTGGCACTAAAAAGAATCTCGAGTAAGTTCCAGATCCTAGTTCCGGATCCTTTCTGGTCTGGTGGGATTTCTTGGAAGACTCGTTTTTAGCAGCTTTTGTATTTCTAGTGCTACTGCTTTCCTCTGATTGGGTAGAAAATCAGGAAACTTTTGTGAGGATGGAGGTGGAAGGGAAAAGGAAATTATATAACTTCTGGAATAATCCTCTGCACCCAAGTGCATCCAAGTGTCTTTTGTGCTATCTAGCCAGGCTCTGTGGTGCAGGGATAAATGACCCCAGATTGCTTCCAGAGGAAGACAATTGAGCCTCTTTTCAGGAGCGCTGGAAGGGTCTGTCAGAGAAGGAATCTCTAGACCCTTGGTTTTGCAGACCACCTCTGCCACATGGGTGGCATCTTCCAGTAGTGTTGCCCTCTCTGCCTCTGGGGGAACCATCTCTACATAGATCTTGGAAAGAACCCTGAGATTTTTTTGAACCACACCTTCATCCTGCATGTTGGTTCCTAGAAAAGGTCCTTTGGAGGGTTGAAAAACATACTCCTACAACACAGAGAGTCTTTCCATCCTTCTCACACCTGGAGAGTGTGTCCTTCAGTTTTGGGCTAAATAAGGAAGATCTGTCAAAGGGAGCATTGACAAAAGAACACTTGAAGGGCTCTACAAAATCACACAAGTTCATCCAGACATGTCTCCTTACTGAGATGCTTGAACCTGCCTCCCTGAGGTACCCTCAGTTACATAAGAGGTAAGCCTCATGAATAAGTTTGAGATGGATTGAAGAGTTGCCAACTGTGAGCCTCTGCAGTAGTGGACCCTGAAAGAGTATTTGACAACTCTTTAATAAAATCTCTTTGTAACCTTGTAAAATGTGACAGGTAATTCAGTGACCTAAGAACAAAGGTTACTAAAGCATAGACACACTTTCCAAACCTGTCCAAGCCCTGGATGCTCTATTAGGGGGATGGCAGTGGAATTTTGTTCTGAAAATTCCTTCTTTGTGGCAGCCACCATGACCATGGCATCTACAGACATTCCCTTGCTCCAGTGTTCCCTTCTTGTTGGAGGTGCCAGAATTTGGTCTTATCTCTTGGGGAGGGGTTCAACCAGATCAGGTTCTTTCCACATCCACTGAGAGATCAAAATCAATGAGGTCATCAGGGGTTGGAGTTACACAGGAGGTAGATAACCCAGATCCAAATGCCTTCAGAAACACTGATTCCTCTGGAGAAGGATTTTGGGAAGACCAACCACCCCATTGCTTGAGGATCTCCATAATGTCTCCAAATGAGACGTCTTTGGGTGGCGATCTGGGGGACCCTTTCTCCCTCCTCAAAATTTCTGTCTTCTGTGATAGATATCTGTGGGAATCTAAGTGCCTCTTTTTGCACTTTCTCTTCCCGGGTACTTCCTCTGTGGGATGTTCCAGGAAGTGTCAGAAGAGAGTATAATGTCCTGCTGAGTAGTCCGGAGGGTTTGGGCTGGCTGTAACAGGGGAGATGAATATCAAGGCTCTTGGGGTAAATACATTTGGGACGTAGAAGGTAGGTCTGAGAAGGGAGAGACAGTTTGTCTTGCTGAAGCAGAAAATATTATTTCCACTACCTTGGAGGCAGACCATCATGGGGAGAAGGAAGCCAATGGAACTGAGAAGCCAGGCTTTGCCCCATGAGCTCCATCTGCCCCTAAGGCAATCCACCCGAGGCAGAGGCTGGAGCCAAGATGTCCAAGGCCAAGGTTCCAAGGGGCAGAGACAGCTCAGAAAAAGTTTGGAGTCAATTTCAACACCTCATATCTGACCAGGACACTACTGCTCCAAGATCCACTCAGCTCCGAAGTCATCAGAGCCAGTGCACTCAGAGAAACCTTTGGATCCAAGGACACCAGTACTCTCGGATCTGATCCAGATGGTCTTGGCAAACTCAAATCCAAGGACTCCACAATGAAGTGTCGGATCGGAGAAGGAGCCATTACTTGTGGGTTGATCTAGCTAAGGCTTTCTGACCAAAGGGGTCAGAGCCGGTCGAACCCCCATCTGAACTTCCACTGAGAGGAACTTCTTTATCATTCTATCTGTGCCGGCTTCCATGAGACTCCTGAAAGAATGAGATGTAGCAATAGATAGCGAGGAAGGGAGATGGAAGTCTTGATGGAACTGGGTCAAAGGAAGGAGAGTACTGGATCCTAGGAAGAATATTTGGAGCAGAAGAACTCTGATCTGAAGGCATCTTAGAAGGCATAGCAGACATCTTGGAGCCAGATTATTTCAGATCTAATCTGGATTTTTTGAGAGGAGGCTTCATAGAAGATGAAGTGGAAGAACTTGACTTCTTCAGGGAATTTTTAGGAGCATCCTTTGAAGATGTTTTCAGGGGATGAGCCCCAAATATGGCTTCTGAAAAAGAGGTTGGTAGTAACCCTTTCAAAATTAATGTTTCTGCTGTCCACTACACCATGCAGATTAAAACTTTTGCATATCTCACAATCAATTTTAAGATCATCTGGGCCCAAACAATAGACACAAAGGTCATGGACAGCAACATAAGGCGGCTTATGGCTGCATTTTTTCATTTCTTAAATCCTTTCTCAGACGTGTTGCAAAAAGATTCAACTAACAGAAAAAAAAGTAAAGATATAAGTAGATATTACCACACACACACACACACACCCATATTCATGCATACATACACACACACACACACACACACACACACACACACACACGCACACATGCACACACACACGCACACACACGCGCGCACACACACACACACACACACACACACACACACACACACACACACACACACACACACACACACACACACACACACACACACACATACACACACACATACACACACACACATATGTGTGTGGGTAGATAGAAACGTAATTGTTTGTGAACATCTAATAAATGCAAAATGTATTCACCTTTGTTTGAAAATTTTGGAAAGAATATTGGAAGGTTAACAGATTAAATGTTAGATCCTGAAACCACCTTAGGAAGAAAGGAAGGATTGGTTCTTATGAAAAATTAAATAAGGAGGCTTAGAGGATAAGGATTGAAGTTCTGAAACCCTCCTAGACGATGTTATGGTTATTAGAAACATAGTATTCCAAGTCAAATATTTCAATTGACATTTTGCAGCTGGTTCAAATGGTTTATGAGTTAGGGCCTGTAACATTAAATTCAGATCCCATGGTGGAGTAGGGTCCTTAAAGAGTGTTTTGAGTAGAAAGGTTCCTTTTACAAATGCCATAGAAAGACTTGAAGAAGCCAATGTAGAATTATCAACTCCAATATGAAAACTGGAGATGGCAGCTAGCTGAACACCGAACCTTAACCGTTGAAGGACTAGCCCCATCATTTTAAAAAAAAGAAGTCAGGAATTCAAGAATTTTTAATACTGATGCTGAAAAGGGTCGATGTTAAACAAAATCTTCCAGATCTTTAGCAGCTTTTTCCTCCTAGCTTCCAAACTTCAACAGGAATACCATCAGTTCCTGGGAAGTTTCCTGTAGATTGGTTATACATCACAATTTTTATCTCATCTCCTCCTATCCTGTTAGTAATTGAGCCTCATCTACCTCTAACCTTGGCATATTTAATTCTTACTTAAACATTTCCATTTGTATCTTTTCTTGATTTTCACATTCCTCTGCTTTATAGTGACTCTCATAGAATTTCTGAAATATTTTAATACCTCTACAGGATCTCGTTACCTTCTCGTTATAGGCTCCTTCAGTTTGGTGACACCCCTTTCTTTCTATTGTAAATCATTGTGCTAAAAGTTTTTGTGCTCTAGTGTTATTATAAAAAAAGTTGCTTAACAACCATCTTTCTAAGCTTGTGCATATTATCAAGGTAATCCCTTATTTTTTGCCTGGCATTCTGCATTTGATCGTGTTTTTGTTCTGTGAGAATCCCCCTATTCTGCAATATTTTAACATTTGTCAGTCCCTCTAAATAATTATTGTTACTTCTTAACCATAGCTCCCTTTCTTTTATTTCCACCCTATTTTTAAACTCCACCTTAATTTTATTCCACTTCCTAGCTATATTTTCAGAAGAAAATTATATCCTCTCTAACAGCTTCTGAATAATCTCCACTACCCATTCTTTAAATGGCTCTCTTTTCAACAGATAGGCGGGAAAGCACAAATGTCTGTGTTTTTATTTTAGCTATTATTGGCGCATGATCTGAAGTAGTTATTGGGTGTGTATCAGGACCCATAATGAAATAAAACACACACAAAAAAAATGAAGACTCTCAAAAGTAAAGTGCAACTTTACTGGTGTCTCCTCGTACCTCAGCTAAAAAGACTTCAAGGGATAGTTTGTTTCTCCAAAAGCACATTATTTATATTAAATCACATGATGTTAACCAATTATACAAATTGCGCATCCCCTTTCATTTAAAGTGACTTTGAACCATTAAAAATGCTTATTACCCCATTTTCCAGCCTTACATTCATTATACATTCTTATTGACTAATGTTTGTACTGATTATGATTCCTACCATTTATAGTCAACAACTCGTTACTAATTATGTTTAAATGCATGTTTAAATTGGACAAACTTTTATGAAAACACAGATTGATACCTAAATAACTTTTCCATCTCTGGCATCAATATCACATATTAATATTTACCTCCAGGTTAAGACCTGAAGGAAATAAGGTATTATAATTAATGATGAACCTGGTTTCCAAGGCTAACAGCTTTTTATAATGAGCTTCCCCATGTTGATGTAAAGGCATGGCCAACACACTGAAGAATAAAGATGAATCTGAACCTGCATGATTTGAGCAGAAATGATGTACCACTGGACTATCTAATCTCCTATGTCTGATGTCCCCCCATATGTTCTAAAAAGCGTTTTTTAACTTGTCTCTTGGTTTGTCCAATATACCATTTTTAGGTGAACAATCACAACCTAAAATATAAACTACTTCACTCGATTGACAAGAAAACCTCTGTGTAGCCCTATAAATTCTCTCATTGATGCAAAAGCCATGCAAGTTCCTAACTTTTGAACATACCTTGCACCTACGACAGGGATAACACCCCACCTGACCATCTGTCTTATCAAATTTCTTATTCAATAACTGTTTCAAATTCATACAGCTCTTATATGAAAAAATTATGTGCTCCGAAAATATGCCATTAGTTGATTCATCTTGCATCACAATGGGCCAACATTTTCTAACTTGCCTTACTAAATGATGTGAAAAAGGGGAAAACTTACTGACAAAATACATTTTCCATGTACCTTCATCTGAAGATTAATCTTCATATCTTCCTCTTATTCCTTCACCGCCTCTCTGTCGGATTTCCAAGACTCTATTTTCTGTCCTTACCAACAAATCAGGGGAAATAACCTCTACTAGATAACATGTTCCTTACTTTCAAAAATTCTTGAGATATCCTTCTCTTATCTGATGTATTACCAAATATACAATTATATTCCCATAAGGCAATGAATCCAGCAAATGGGGGGGGGTGCATACTTGAGGCTAATAAAAAAATTATTAGCTGCAGTTTCTTTATGATAAGGTCTGAACTGTACTGACTTATCCTGACCTACATATAACTCTAAATCCAAAAACTGCATCACCTCTCTACTGGTTTTGTATGTAAAAGATATCCCAAAATCATTACTTTCCAGTTCAGCCATGTATGTTCCAAATTGTTCCATTTCCCCTTGGCACACAAAAATCAAGTCATCTATATATCTCCTATGACCTTGTTGTTAAAGAACCATTTGTTATACATGAATTTCTGCTAGAAAAAATTCATAAAAATAATTGCATAAGAAGGAGCAAATGAGGCACCCATGGCGGTGCCTCCCTTCTGCAAAAACAGCTCCTCATTAAACTAAAAAAAACTGTGTGTCAGGTAGAACTCAGCAACTGCAAAATATAACTTGTTCTGGTCCTTCCCCCAACATTTTTGCTACAGCTTCCAAACCCACCACATGACTGATGCTGGTATATAAATCTTTTACATCTACACAAACCCAGTAAAAATCGGCCTCCCATTGCATTCCCCCCACCAATTTACAAAATTCGTGACTATTTTTTATATGTGGAGGTACCTTAAGACTGAACTTTTTTAGCTGTTCATCCAAAAAAATCCCCCAACCCCACAGACTTTAGGCCTCCCTGGAGGGTTCATCAAATTTTTGTGGACTTTGGGGATCATGAAGTACCTAGCTCTTCTGAGATTTTTAATAAACAACTTTTTGACGTCTTTGGCTTCAAAAAAGCCCAACCTTTCCCCTCTTTCTAAAATTTCTAATTTCTTCAAAAATCTATCCTCCTTTGTTATACTTTCCCTTCTGGATCCCCAGACATATCTTCACTGTTGCAAATCACATTCCAGTCCTGACCTATAAGTAATATTCCTTGCTGAAAACTGATTATTTCTCTAAGAAGTTTCTTAAGCTCCATTGTAGCAGTTTTAGATGGAATATAATATATGCTAGTATAATCCTCCTCCCTTGCCAGTAGCCCCTTAGCACTATAAATCTGCCATTATTATCTTTTTACCCTCTTCTATCAGTATTGGAGCTCCTTTTGCAATTAATATAACTATTCCTCTTTTTCTTTGTCCCAGGTATTCCGATGAATAACCATCATGAAAACCTTTATTTATCAAATTCACACATTCAGTTCTTTCTAAGTGTATCTCCTGTAACATAACTACTTGCACTCTACATTTTTAATACAGTTCACTGCTCTTTCTTTTTTATATTTATCTGTGAGACTGTTGACATTTAAAGACATTACAGAAAGTATTGTTGCACTAAAAAGTTATCATTCGTACCGTTTATGTATAACAACTTTTTTGTTAAATGTCTAGTACCAGCTTTTGTGTTACATGCATACACTGACAGGTTGAACTTTTATACAATTGCTTCTTGTCATAGTCATTTGAACCTATGTTACATCTTACAAATATTTTTGTTCTATTGAAAGTCCTCAAACAAAAAAAAAAACAAATATACCTCTAATACTCCCCCTAAAACCTATTAGCTTAATACTAACATGCAAACTATGCACATCTTCAAATACTGAAGTTTTACCCTCCTAATAGGAACAGAATTCCCAAACCCAAACTGACAGCCACAGTCACAGACTTAAGTTAACCTAAAATAAATGTTAAATATGCTAAGATGCATGGTGCACCACGTGCTTCTACTAAGTGCTAATTGGTTTTGTCTTTTCTTTATACCTCTCCCAGCTAGGAAAACCCCTGAATACTTTCAGAGAACATTATCTCCTAACCAGTTTCTCTTCTCAGTTTTTTTTTCTTCAGACAATCACTCTCTACCTAACTGTAGCCAGTTTCGGTTTATCAGATTGTTTCCACAGAAACATGAAGACCAGCTGCAGAATTGCTACTGAGTATACATGTATTTGCTAGAAAAAAGCCTCATAATATTCAATATTCTTTTTCATTTACTTGCTTCCTCTTAAACCTTGTTACTAAATCAGTCTAAAATCTTTAATCCAGTCATTTCCCCATACAAGAATGAGAAAAAGCACATACATCTTTCTTTTGTCATCCTCTTTTAACCAGGCTTTTTTATTGCATTGCCTACATTTTTTAAACCTGAATAAGAAGAAAGAGAGACAGGAGGGTACTTTTCCATTATTGGGGCAACACTTGTAATGAACACTCAGCATGTGATCACAATGATTTGACTGCTGCTGACGACCCTATCTGGTTCAGTACATTTTCATAAATTTTACTACAACTGGACAAAAAAAAAAAAAAAAAAGGACACTTTCTGAAAATCTGCAAAATAAGAGACATCTCAGAGGTATACCTCTCCCCTTCTCTGTGCTGGTATTGTGGACAAAGCCAAAAAGAATGGGGGGGGGGGTGACGGACAAACATCCAAGTCAGGGACAGATTTTAAATATTGCTGGTATAAAAGTAGAAAACCAGGATTCAGATTTCAGGTGTTATCTGAAAGGTGTGCAGGGTAACACTCAAATGTCTGTCAGTATTTACTGAATTCAACCCTCAATTATTTCCCAGGAAAAAAACAAACTGTATGAGGAGCAGACCAAAACCATGTGGGAAAAATCTGGCCATTGTGGGAAATTCTGGATTGGTGTGAGGTAAGGTGTGTTATGTGTACAGAATACACAGACACACACACACACACACACACACACACATATATATATATATATATATATATATATATATATATATATATATATATATATATATATATATATATATATATATATACACACACACACACATATATATATATATATCCCTCTACTTTATTAGGGCAGGAAAGCAGTTTAGATGTGAAATAGGTTCTTTTTACTGTAATACTTACAAGACTTACAGAACTTAGGGACAACGCTGTTGAAGATTCTAGAAAAATCTCATCAAATGTTTCTCACTCACTCCCTTAAGCAGGTTGTCCAGATTTCCCACACCATTCTACTCAAAAGCGATAACGTGATTTGGTGACAGACAAAGATCCAAGTCAGGGCCAGATTTTAAATATTGCTGTTACGAAGGTAGAAAAACAGAATGTCTGTTAATATTTTATTACTTCAACACTTAATGATTTGCCAGAAAGCCATAACTTTGTTCTATATACATAGTACGATCACCACGTGGGTGTGGTAGCACGTTAGAAGTGTTGCCCCGATAATTGAAAAGACCCAAGGGAGAAAGAAAAGAAAAAAGAACAGCAGCACCTGTTTACAATCCCCATTACATTTAAAAATAACTAGGAACATTTTATTTCATAGCATACAAAGAAAACCATACACCACAAAAATAGTGCTAGTAAAAAAAAAATATTTACTTACAGTTAACTTTCTCCCTCGTCTTCCCCACCCCAAAGCATTTTTTGAACATTAATGACATGAAGTATGGCATATGCTTTAGAGTCCCCCACAAGTCCGACAAATTCTGAAAAAGTCCAATAATTCCAGATTTTCTTGTTCTATTATTTTACACGTATAATTATTGCATTGTAATCCCACATTAAGTTACTGGTTTTATTATTGTTCATATCCATCTCCCAAATCCTGTCTCTGCTTCATTTCCAATGCACTCTCAATTCTAGTAAACTCTCATGCTCACTTTCTTCACTTCCACATTTTCTGTTGAAACATTGGAAAAAGATTCACAGGTACAGTCTCTCTGTGGTCTTTATTACCAGAAGAACAAGAAGCAGAATGCCTTTCTATTTCACAGCTCACTTTTTGTTGGATAAACTTTTGTATTTCCTCCTTAGTATGTATTTAATCAAAAAAAGGTTTTGTCCCTCCAGGGAAGAATACTTTGAAGACAGCTGGATACAGCAGTTTGAATCTCACAACTGCTTCTCGACATTCCCTAAATAGTGGAATATATTTGCTTCTGTTCTGCTTGGTGTACAGTGAGTAATCATTCTCCACAAATAATCTGCTGTCTCCCACTTTTAGTAAATTGTTCTTCTGCCACAGTTTTGTCAAAATCAACTTCTTCTGCTGGTAGGATTGCATCTTTACTATTAAAGGTCTAGGTTCCTTTCTCATTGTTAGTTTTGCAGCATACACACAATGTGACCTTTCAACTAACAACTCCTGCTGTGTAATACCAGTCCTGTCACTTATTTGTGCTTTCTTAACATTAATGCAGTCTGTTCCTTCCAGCTTCTCTTGTATAGCTGAAAATCTCAGGTTTTCCCTATGTGCTCTGTCCTCTAATTCTGTTATTTTTGAAACATCTCTTCCTGAGAAGTCTCATATTCAACAAGCCTTTGCTTCAGTTCAGCCTATGATTTTTGTAGCTTTATCACCTCATCTGAATATTTGTTTAAAGCTTCTTTCATTTTCTCCAGCCTTTTGTTGTTTGTGTTGATATACGCCATCAGTGTTTCGTTTATTTTAACCAGGTCTGTGTGTAGTTACTGGAATTCATGTGTTCATTGCTTTTTGCTGAATAGCTGCAGAGCTTTCCAGTCAGTGTTTCTTCCTCGCTTTTTTAGCTGACTTTTCTTCCAGGTCCTCTATATTTCTTTTTTCCTGGCATCCAGGCAGTACTCTTGCTATCCAGTTACTAAAATTTACCCATAAACACAAGTCTACTGGCCTTCTCTGCCAAGTTTCTGTTTTCACACTGGGAGAGCCAGAATTAAGCTTTTTCTCAATGTGCAGCCATCTTGCAAGTCTAAGTTGTCCACTTTCAGTCTTCATTTCATGGCATATTGAAATATAGATGTCATTTAGACTCTAGTGATATCATTTTAAACCAGCATTTGTATCATATCACCATCATTTTTCTTTCCTCAAGACTTTGAATGCTAAGTTCTTGTAATTTCATTTATATGCCTTCTATTCCAGAACAAGCAGAATTTCTATTGTCTTTTTCTGAACTACCTCAATATAAAAATGATGAGCTCTCCAGAACTACACATAATATCTTACAAATTACATGTATAAAGAATATCTAAATTGCCTATCTGTTTTACATAGAGGGTTAAATCTCTGAATATGACTCAGATGCCCCAGGTTTGAATATTGGCCCAGATGCTGTGAAAGTTGGCTGGAGGATGGGGATGAATGCAAGCAATCACCTGCTTGCCCGTCTCTCAGGAGAGGAGGTTTGGAGGTATTTGTCAGGGGTGTACACCTCCTTAGATCATCACTGGTAGATACTGAAGATGGGACATGGGCACATGCCATCAAGTTGGATGCATGACCTTTAGAAAGGTTGCATCATTGTGGGTGAACACTTTTGAAAAGACTCACTTCATGCTTACCCCTCATGGGCACTTATGGTCAGCTTTAGGGGAATGCATATCTCTATAATGGCTTTTTGGTCTCACCCCAAAAAAGGCAAAGACTGGGGGATAAAGCAGTGGTGGGGTTGGTTCCAACATCTGGCAGATGCAGAGCAGCAAAATGAGCATTAAAAAAAACTTCCTCATTTGTATCACTTTCTATACACCCTGATATTCAGCTGTTTGACTGGCCTTTACTGCTGCAGTCTGACACTGTTTACGTATCTTTATGATATTTGATCTAACATTACAATTCAGTTAGGTGCTGTTTTCCTGTTATAGTTATCTTCCTTTATACTCACAGTGAAAGCTGTAGTTGTATCTAGACTGAATTTATGTTCTGTGTTTTAAATCATTCATCCATTCTTCGTGTTAATGCTCATCCTTTCTGAACCTTCTTGTGAATCAACCCTGTTGCATCATTTTGTGTCATCAGAAAAAAAAAATGCACCCTGTTCCTTGTAATCTTCTTGCAGTGTCTCTTAGAAGGACATCACCACAACAAATTGTCCATCTGTGCCACCTGTGACCTAGGTTTGGAAGAGAACTCAAGTTACTAGAATATTTGGCCTGGTGAAATAGAAAAATATGTCCTCCTGACAGCCGTCCTAAGCCAAGAGAAGGGCATGGACTATGTGCTGATTGTGTGATCTCTGATGAAGGCCAACATCCATGCAGAGGTTTGCCTAAACTAGTAAGGGGGAAGCAACAGGATGTGTGTTTATGACTTCTGGGCCATTGTGCTGTGTACATCTAATGATATTGCACACCACTTCTAATAGGGATTCTGATCAGCTAGGGAATTATATTTGCCTTCTCTCTATCTTCAGGAAACTTGCCCCATCCCTTTATTTAAAAAAAGATAGTTGGTCATAGTAGTACCTATCTTCCCTGTAGTTCTTTAAATTTTCTAGGCTGAATCTCATCAGGTGACACTGCCAAAATTATTGGATAGAGCACATGCTGCAAGGACTTGATCAAAAATTGGAAACCTCTATAAGGTTTTGCCATTTACCCTGAAATATAGCAACTTCAGGGTTTGTTTTATAAATAAAGGGTGGATGTAGGAGCCGATGTATTTTCCCCTTAATTAATAATACAGTGTTGTGGATTGCAGTGTTATCTATCTAAAAAAGTCATTGTATACATTCCAGTTTTGGAGCTCTTTAAGAATTATATATTTTATGATAGAAGTAGAATTGGCTCCATTATCCTGAATGCATCTTTTGTCAGTATCTGATAACCTTCCCTTCTCTTCCTCTCTGAATACTAAGCAGAAACATTTATCAGCCCTGCTTTTTGAATGTCTTGTTTTACCAACCCCCATCACTTTTGTTAATCTTCATTGTCCATCCAGTCCTTTGTCTTTCTTTGTTCTATTATGTGTCTGTAACATTTGTGAACTATTCTTTCCTTGGTTTGGGCCTTTGCTTCTCTGTCTTTCCGGCTTCATTTTGTTTCATTGCTATTGTTACTTCTCTTTCTCCTTTTGTGGCTCCTTAGATTTCCTTAAAAGGATTATGCATTTCCCTTAATCTGTAATGCCATTTTATCTGAGAGAAGTACTACTGTTTTTTTTTTTTTCATTTCACATAAAAGCTTATTATATCTATAATAGCAGTTTTATATGCTCTTCTGTTGCCCCAAATTCCAATTGCTCCATTTTGTCAGAACATATTTATGACATTGTTTGAATCTACTTTATTGAAGCTAAAATGTTTTCTTTTTATTCACACTGCTTACTACTCAGGACATCTTTGGTGGAATTAATCTGTTAAGAAAATGGCATACATTGACTAGCCTGACTGTTTTGTTAAGTTGCTGGTGAACCTTGTGGTTTGTCAGTTACTTGTTCATTAATTAATGAAAGAATGACTGACTGAATGAATGATTCATCTCATTCATTCATTCATTCATTCATTCATTCATTCATTCATTTTCTGATATCATGGTTGCTTTGAATGGGTTGTGTTCTATTATTCATTTGAGGCTCAGGGAAGTAAGCTTAAAAATGAGTACTTAATATAGACATTGTAAAGTAATTATCTAACATATGAATTGTGTTACATTCAGGAAAGAGCCTTTATTAATACAAATAACATTCACCATTCCATAACATTGTAACTCGTAAAATACTAAGGAATTAATGAAGAGGCACAGTAAGTCAAGATGAAGTTTACAGACTAGACAATTATACTTTTTACATGTATAGGTTCTTTCTAAAATAAAACAAAAAGAATCATTTTCTTTTGAATTCAGCCTTATTGCTGGTGTACCTGGTGTCAGTTAAAAGCTTGTTCCAGATATTAACAACATAATTACATTAAAGAATGTCACAAAACATACTGTAACTTTTACATTATTGTATCAAATTTTCTAGAAGATCTAAGACTTCCGGGAGGTCTACATCATTATGCTGTTGTGTGTAGTAGTGAAGAGAAGAGAAGGTAGGGTTCAGCAGCTGAAACGTGAAATTGATATTAAGTTGCAAGGAAGTTCAGTTTACATTTCAATGGGAGTCAACTGGCAGGCTCATTAGTAAGTCCTCTGACAGGTTCTGGCAGCCAACTGACTGGTAAATGTAGCACATTTGTTGTAAACTTGTTACAATGTATTTGTGTTCCCAAGAGACAGACCATCTGTTCTGAAGTAGTCTGGGGAATTAGTAAGGAGGTGATAAACTTAGATTTAATGGATAGTGAAAGGCAATCTCTAATCCTCTACAATCTTCACAAAATTGACTAGTATTTTTTAACTGTAGAAGCAACCTATTTCTCCATGGTTAGGGAAATATTATAGCAATAACCCACGCCTGGGTGTGTGTGTGTCTGATTACCCACAGTTGGCGTGGTTTGGTCCCGAGGGCAAAGCCCGAGGGACCAAACAAAGACAACCGTGGGTAAATCCCGCATTACCCACACCCAGAAGTGGTATTTTGTATCTATGACATTATTTAAGAAAATAAATAATTACTTTTCTTAAATAATGTCATTGTATAATGCCTCTTTGCTGCCCTTCCGCAGCTGTCTGGTATCCGTGGCAGTTCTGATGTACTGTGCATGCCTACGCAGTACATCAGAGCTGTGGCCAAAACAACGGAGAAAGCAAGATCTCCGTTGCTATGTTAAATGGGTTTAACATAGCGACACAGCTTTAAAATAAGCTTATTTTAAAGCTGTCTCGCTATGTTAAACTCATTTAACATAGCTTAAAGTAGAGATCTTGCTGTCTCCATTGCTTTTTTTTTTTAAACCTGTCTCGCTATGTTAAATGGGTTTACATAGTGAGACAGCTTTAAAATAAGCAACGGAGATCTCCGTTGCTTATTTTAAAGCTGTCTTGCTATGTTAAACCCATTTAACATAGCGAGACAGGTTTAAAAAAAAGCAACAGAGAAAGCAAGATCTCCGTTGCTTTTTACACTGTGTCGCTATGTTAAAGGAGTTTAAAATAGCGAAACAGTAAAAAGCAACGGAGATCTCTGTTGCTTTTTTTAAACCTGTGTCACTATGTTAAACTCTTTTAACATAGCGAGACAGTGTTTTAAAAGAGACTTATACTAATGGAAAAAGTCCGGGCGACCGGACCTTTTTCCATTAGTATAAATCGATTTACAATGTGCACGCTGGCCAATCAGCATGCACGTTTTGGAATATTAATGGGGGGGTCATGGTATAATTAAAATTATTACATGATATTTAATCTTTTTCTTCTTTCGGGTTTTCCCGGTTAGGGATCGCCACAGCGGATCACCTGCCCGCTCATTGATGCTGTATAATCTGACCGAGCCTTTACACTCATGTTTTTAAAAGAGTGTATGCAGGAAGTCAAATGGGTACTCTAGTCAAGGATGTTACAAAGTAACTTAACACTTTTTTTCTTAAAACATTTTTGCAATAAATGCATGTGGACTTGAGACTGCATGTGTGAGTATACACATGAGAGAGGCATGCATACAAAATAAAACAGCACATGCAGTACTTGACAAATTCATTCAATCAGTGTCCGTAGTTATTCCAATCAGACTCTACAAGAAAATCAACAACATATAATGTGGTCTGGACTCAATATTACATGTGTCTCTTGAAATGTATCTGTCCTGCTCATACTTAGAATGGTGTCCTGTCTAAAAATGTATTTACTGAATGCATAATCTAAGTGAAATGCAATCCCTGATACTCTACAATCTTCCCAACATTTAACATTATTTTTTAACTGTAGAAACAACCTATTTTTTTCCATGGTTAGGGAAATATTTAAAATTATTACATGGTATTTAATGATCCTGTATTATCTAACTGAGCCTTTACCGATGCTTTAAAAGAATGTATGCAGAAAGTCAGATGGGTAATTTAGTCAAGGATGTTACAATGTAACTTAGTATTTTCTTTCTTAAAACATTTTAGCATGAAATGCATGTGGACTTGAGACTGCATGTGTGAGTATACACATGAGAGAGGCATGCATACAAAATAAAACAGCACTTGCAGTACTTGACAAATTCATTCAATCAGTTTGTGTAGTTATTCCAATCAGGCTCTACAAAAACAAAAAAGACACCAAATCCCAAAGTGGAGAACTCTTTATTATCACAAATTAAGGCTCTACAAAAAAAAAAAGAAAAAGAAATCAACGGCATATAATGCAAATAATGTGGTCTGGACTCAGTATTGCATGTGTCTCTTGAAATGTATCTGGCCTGCTCATACTTATAATAGTGTCTTGCCTGAAAATGCATTTACTGAATGCATAATCTAAGAGCAACTATGCCAGTTTTTGTAGAACAGATATAACAAGTACCATCATGGGAATTTGTTAATATGTGATAAAAACATTTGTAAACAAACCACTCTCTTGTGATAAAATGACTACAAAATAAAACACTCTTACTGAAATATACATTTAATTTCAAAGTGAATGTGGAGCAGTCTAAGACTTTTCTTAATGAAAAATGTTAAAACATCTATGGATGCTGAGAAGACACAGAATAGCTGAAGGAGAAATAATACCATTTTGTTAAAAAAGCAGAGTCAAAAATCTTAAATGGAAGACCCTATTGTATTCTTCCCTAGCACAACAAAGAACTAACTGGTAGAAATGGAAATGCACTGTAAATAAAAGAGGTTGTAAGGACTAAGAAATAAAGGGAAATGTCCAACTTCTGCAGTCTGGCAGCTTGGTAACAGCAGTTGGTCTACTGATTGCAAGCCTGTCAATCTTAGCACAGGGAATAAAGAGATTTACTTAGCACTGGTCCGCTGCAAAAAGAGGAAGAATTTCTACTACCTTCCACCTGCTGCTTGGCTTCCTGTACCACAGTCCAAACATGAATGGCTACTTACCTGTCCATCACTTATGAAATAACTGACCCATTCCAGTCAATGCACTGTACTCTAACACATCTGAGAAACTGAGCTATACAGATTGTACATGTGAAAGTATACAAAAAAAGTGCTTAGTAGACCAGACAACTCAAGTTACAGGTTAAGCTTGTGGTAGTAAATCTAAACAAGTTAGGCAGAAAGAGAATATTTTATTTTTTTTTTATTTTATTTTACCTATTTGTTACCTGAGTAGACTCACTGGACACAGTTGTCTTTTTTCATGGGAAACCCAGAAGCACTGTCTAATTAAGTGACTTACTCAGAATCATAAAGTAGGCAAATGAAGGTAAAAGGAATCAAACCCTAGTTCTCTGTGCTAACTGCCAGAAATATGTACCTGCCGGCTTTGAAACATCAAAAGTTAGTGCCCACTAAGTTATGGTACCCCCTTAGGAGACAAGCACTACGTTATGGGACCCCCTTAGGAGACGAGCACTCACTAGCTTACTTCACAAACCTGGTTAACAAATGTGAGATAAATAAATAAATATGCAAAATTAATCTGCCACAAGCGGCTACAGATAAGGTTTTGCTTCCAAGCAAAATTCTTTTATGAAATATTTAGTGAGGAGTAGAGAAAGATGAGGCAAATTCGAACTGGCTGAGTAGAAGTAAAGTGCATAATAAATAGCAAAAACAACATCTGATTGAGCCTGTTGACTTTATCCAGTGGGGTACCCTCCCACTGAAGCATTACACTGAGGTGCATTGCCAAATCCACATGAAAGTATGGAGAACAGAAACAATGAGGAGCTGGCTAGAACCCTAAAGTCAGTAGCAGATAGAAGGATAAAGTAATGTGAAAACTATTCCATGAAGTTTAGGATTAAAATAATTATATAACAGGCTTACCAGCTGCGTGTTTGTGTTTTTTCAGTTTAGTACAAATTAGACATTTTTTCTTCATTATACTGCATGTTTCAGTCTTGAAGCACAAAGAGATGTGTGCATTCTTCAGTCTTCATTTGTAATGTTTTTTCCAACAAAAAAAAAATGTCAGCCTTTCACAGTAATCCAAGTGACTTTCACATTAGATGTATTCGAATTACATAAATCTTCTATCTTCTTTTCTCTTCTTCAAGTTGATATCAAGTAATGAATCTATAATCTTTAAACATGACAAAATATGGCTCTAGATGATTTGGTCATGCTGGCTAATGTCACGAAATGGACATAGGTGTTTGCCGATGATAAGCGGGTTCAGGACCCATCCTACTCCAACCTATGCCTAAGCATGGAATAAACTACCCTCCGATATCACTTCTTTAACCTCTTTCCAACTCTTCAAACACCAACTAAAAGTTTATCTCAATAAACACTGGCTTTGCTCCTGCACTAATCCAGACTAATGCTAACTCTTTTCTCTACCATTACCCTTAATAACAAAAAAAAAAATATATATATTTTTAACTAACAATTTTATATTTAATTTTTTTATCCATTTTATTTGTTTTATTTGTTATGATTGTTATGTAACCTTTTATGCCTTTGTGTGAAAATGTATAACTAGTGGAGCTTTTCTCCCCGGGCCTCTACTGAAAATGGACATATATCCAGTTGGACTAGCCCGGTCAACAAATGTAAAATAAATAAAATAAAATAAATAAAATAAATGCCAGGGACCCATGCTAATGGTAGGAAGGGTGTATGTTCTTCTATTGCTCAGTATGTGCCCACCATAAAGCTCAGTACCCTTGGGTCAATAAGCTACTGGCCAGCCAGTGTCCAGTTGCTAAGCTTGGGTTACCTGGGATAGCACTCTTGAGCAAATGCTGGATGTAAAACCAATCAATTTGCCAAATATGAGCTAAGAATTGCTACACTCATTGTAGGTTCACTCACAGGATGTAGCTTGGAAGTGGATGACATGATGGTAAGGAGGAGGCTGGACATCTTATGTATCCAGGGACAAGATGGAAGGTCAGTGCAGCAAAGCCATTTGGCTTGGGATCAAGATTCAACTACTAAGGAGGAGGACAGGTTAGAAATGGTGTGGGAATTGTGACCAGGGAGAGACTTCAGAAGACAGTGAGGGATGTCATCAGAATCAGTGACAGACTCATGGCAATCAGACTCCACTGTAAAGATAGACCAGTATTCATAATTTCAGCCTATGCCTGACAGGAGGGTTATGATAGTGAGGAAAATAGTGCATTCAGACAGCAGTTACAGGATCTACAAGATAAAGCAGGACAAAATGAATTTGTGTTAATAATGGATGACTTGAATGCACATATTGGACAGACAGAACAGTATATGAGGACTTCCTGGGTCCACATTGATGGCACAACAGGGATAAAAAAGGAGAGGCCTTTCTAGACTTCTGTCTGGCAAATGGCTTGATAGCAGCCAACACATGGTTCAGAAAACAGACAGTCACAAAATCACATACAAGAGTGGCCAACATGAAACTCAGATAGACTTCCACCTACTAAAGAAAGGGCACTGGGGTAGAGTCAGTGATTGCAAAGTCATCTAAAATGAAACGGTGACAGCATAAACCATTGGTTGCCACAATCTGTTACAAGCAGTGGTCAGGGAAGGATCTAAAGTTAACAGAGACCAGACAGAAGACCTGGAAGTTGACAGGACAGAAAGCAGAACAGTTCAAGAAATTACTCTGGGCTCTAGCACCTCAAGAAGAGGAAATAGGTGGAGTTGAAGAAGAATGGCAGCACCTCAAAACAGTATGTGTGAGGACTACAGGATAGATATGTTGCCAAGTCAGTTATGGAAATATAGTACATAATGAAAGCTGGTGGTAGAATGCAGAAGTCCAGGAAGTCATCAAAAGAAACAAAGAGTGCAGGAAGAAATGGAAGATAGAAAAGATGGACCTCATTAGGAAGGACTACTGGTTGGCTAACAAAGAAGCTAAGAAAGGAGTTGCAATAACAAAGGACAAGGCATCAGAGGCACTCTACCAGCTTCTGGAAGTAAGTCAGTAGAAGGCAAAAATAAACTATATCAGGTTGCAAGACAAAGACAGAAAGATAAAGAAGATAGTCAGACACCCTTCATAAGGGATGCCAGCAACAACCTGCTCACCAGTCCAAAGGACATCAAAGGCAGATGGAAGGAGTACTTCCAGCAGCTTTTGAATGAAGAAAACTCCACAAAAGCTGTACTGTCCCAGGGATGGCCCACAATGAGAGAAGAGGAGAACCCCACCATAGAAAAAGTAAGAATAGCACTAAGGAAAATAGTCAAGGAAAGCAGCAGGCTCAGATGAGGTCACAGCATATATGATAAGGACGCTGAGTGAAATAGGAGAGAAATAGGCCCATGAGGGTACTCATAGTAATGTGGAGAGAAAGGTATATCCCATATGACTGGAGAATAAGCATACTAGTACCAGTGTATAAGAACAAAGGGAACATTCACAGCTGTGGGCAGTACAGAGGTGTCAAACTCCTATCATATTGCATGAAAGTTTTGGAGAGGGTGATTGATAAATGAATACGCAGAGTATTAGAACGTAAGATGAGAGATGGGCACTTTGGATTCAGATCAGGATACAACACAACTGATCCGATGTTTGTAGTGAGACAGATAGTTGAGAAGAAGCTAGAGATGAGGAAAGAGTTCAACTGGGCATTCTTAGACTTGGAAAAAGCATATAACAAGGTTCTAAGAAAGCTGATTTGGGTACTCCTGTGGTGGTTCAGAAATTCAGAAACATTGGTAGAATTAGTTCAAGCTATGTACAAGGACCCAATGACTCAAGTCCAAACAGTGTTAGGTCTTACAGAGGGGTTCCCAGTGGGTGTGGGTAAGCTCTAAGCCCATTGTTGTTCATATTAGTGATGGACTACATTAACAAACAAGTCAGAGGGAACAGATCAACAAAGTTGCTGTATGCAGATGATGTGGCAACAGAGTAATAATAGCAGCAGATTGTGGAATTTAGAAGAAGCTGAGAAATGAGACAGAAGGGAAAATAGTGTAACAGGTTAACAGCTTCAGGTATCTGGAAGAGGCTCTTGAGGAGAAGGGAAGGCTGAATGAGGAGCTGAAAGCTTGAATCAGAGAGAGACTACAGCCAACTGGCATGGAGTGTCATGTGTAGTACATGACAGAAGAATGCCAAGCAAGCAGAAATTGTAGGGTACAGAAACCTGGGAAGCAAAGGAGTACTGTAAAGTAGTACTGGTCGCACCACTGTCTTGTACTCCGTACTTTTCAGCTTCTTTGGCATTCTTCTGTCATTCACTACATCTGAGACTCAATGCCAGCTGGCTGCAGCTCCTCTGATTCTAGCTTTGACCTCTTCATTCAGACTTACCTTCTCCTCACCCACCCCTCCGAGATACTTGAATATATTAACCTGTTCTTTTCTATCCACTTCATCATCATCATAATCAGGCCCCTTTTTCCCATTTTTCTACATGGGGTCAGGGTATCATGTTAACTGTTGCCAACTCTCTCGATTCAGTGTCACACTCCTGCCTTCTTCAACACTCATGCCTGACTGTCACAGATCTTCTTTCACACAATCCATCCACCTCTTTGCTGGACGTCCTTGCTTCCTCTTACCTTCTTCCTGTCTGTCCCCAATCTTCCTCACCAGATTGTCTTCTGCTTTTCTACATGTGTCTAAACCACAGTAATCTGTTCTCTTTGATCTTTTCTCCAATCAGAGCTACTTTGGCTTCTGCTCTTATGTCCTCATTTCTTCATTTGTCCCACAGTGTGCATCCTACCACCTTTCTCAGGCACTTCATTTCCATCACTTCTAGCTTCTTCACCTGTTCTGTCTTTACTGCCCAGGTTTCTGTACCATAGAGTAGTATTGGTCACATCACTGTCTTGTACACCTTACCTTTCAGCTTCTTTGGCATTCTTCTGTCATAGACTACACCTGATACTCTTTGCAGCCCATTTGATTCTAGTTTTGACCTCTTCATTCAGACTACCCTTCTCCTCAACCACCCTCCCAGATACTTAAAGCTGTTTACCTGTTCCACTATCTCATCTTCTATCTCTATTCTCAGCTTCTTCTGATTTTCCCAATTTGCTGCCATTACCACCATCTTATCTGTGCTTAGCTTCATCCCATGTGCCTTCATATTTGCATTCAATTCTCCTAGCCTTTGCTGAAGTTCTAGCTCAGAGTCTGCCTGTAATGCCACATCATGTGCCTGTAATGCCACATCATGTACCTGTAATGCCACATCATGTACCTGTAATGCCACATCATGTGCCTGTAATGCCACATCATTGCCTGCAATGTCACATCATCTGCATATAGCAGCTTTGTTGATCTGTCCCCACCAACCTGTTTGCTAATGTAGTCCATCACCAGTATGAACAGAAATGGGCTCAGAGCTGAACCCTGGTGTACACCCACTCCCACTGGGAACCCCTCTGTGAGGCCAAACACTGTTCATACTTGAGTCACTGGGTCCTTGTACATAGCCTGCACTAATTCTACCAATGTTTCTGGGACTTCAAACCACCACAGTACCGCCCAGATCAGCTTTCTTGGGACCTTGTAATATGCTTTCTCCAAGTCTAGGAATGCCCAGTTGGACTCTCTCCTCATCTATAGCTTCTTCTCAAGTATCTGTCTCAGTGCAAACAACGGGTCAATTGTTCTGCATCCTGATCTGAATCCGAATTGGTCATCTCCCATCTTACATTCTACTACTCTGCGCATCTGGTTATCAATCACCCTCTCCGGAACTTTCATGCAGTGTGGTAGGAGTTTGATGCCTCTGTACTCCCCACAGTTGTGGATGTCCCCTTTGTTCTTGTACACTGGCATGAGTATGCTTATTCTCAAGTCATCTGGGATATGCCTTTCTCTCCACACTGCTATTAGTACCCTCAGTAGCCATTTCTCCCCTATCTCACCCAGCATCTTTATCATATCTGCTGTGACCTCATCTGAGCCTGCTGCTTTCCCTGACTTCATCTTCCTTAGTGCTGTTCTTACTTCTTCTAAGCTGGGCTCCTCTTCTTCTCTCATCATAGACTGTTTCTGGGGCAGTACAGCTTCTGTGGGGTTTTCTTCATTCAGAAGCTGCTGGAAATACTCCTTCCATCTGCCTTTGATGTCCTGTGGACTGGTGAGCAGGTTGTTGCTGGCATCCCTTATGAAGGGTGTCTGACTACTTTATCTTTCTGTCTTTGCCTTGCAACCTGATATTGTTTCTTTGTGCCCCTTACTGAGTCACTTTCCAGAAATTGGTAGAGTGCCTCTGATGCCCTATTCTTTGTTATTGCAACTTCTTTCTTAGCTTCTTTGTTAGCCAACCAGTAGTCCTTCCTAGCCTGGTCAGTCTTTTCTGTCTCCCACTTCTTCCTGCACACCTTCTTTCTTTTGATAACTTCCTGGACTTCTGCATTCCACCACTAGCTCTCCTTATGTACCTTATTTCCATACCTAGCTTGGCCACATATCTTTTCTGTAGTCCTAACACATGCTGTTTTTAGATGCTGCCACTCTTCTTCAACTCCACCAATTTCCTCCTCCTCTTGGGGTGCTAGAGCCCTGAGCAATTCCTTGAACTGCTGTACTTTCTCTCCAGTCAACTTCCAGGTCTTCAGCCTGGTCTCTGTTGACCTTAGAGCCTTCTCTGACCACTGCTTGCAGCTGATTGTGGCAACTAGTGGTTTATGCTGTGGGCCGACTGTTTCACTGGGGATGACTTTGTAATCATGGATTCTACCCCAGTGTCTTTTCCTTACTAGGAGGCAGTCTACCTGAGTTGCATG
This sequence comes from Protopterus annectens, assembly GCF_019279795.1. Lineage (NCBI taxonomy): Eukaryota > Metazoa > Chordata > Ceratodontiformes > Protopteridae > Protopterus > Protopterus annectens. The sequence continues at coordinate 432,078,577 of NC_056740.1, read as the reverse complement.
TTGGCTACTCTTGTATGTGACCTTGTAACTGTCTCTCTTTCTGAACCATGTGTTGGCTACTATTAAACCATTTGTCAGACAGAATTCTAGAATGGCTTCTCCTTCTTTATTCCTGCTGCCCCACCCATGTGGACCAAGGCAGTCCTCGTATCCTGTTCTGCCTGTCCCAATATGTGCATTCAAGTCACCCATTATCAACACCAATTCATGTTGTCCTGCTTTATCTAGTAGGTCCTGCAGCTGCTGTCTGAACGCACTCTTTTCCTCACTATCACAACCCTGCTGTGGGGCATAGGCCGAGATTATGAATACTGCTCTATCATTACACTGGAGTCTGATTGCCAGGAGTCTGTCATTAATTCTGATGATAACCCTCACTGCCTTCTGAAGCCTCTCTCTCACCACAATTCCTACACTATTTCTAGCCTGTCCCCCATCTGAGTAGTAAGTCTGGATCCCAAGCCAAGTGGCTTTGTTGCACTGCCCTTCCATCTCGTCTCTTGG